>NC_056737.1:1181147620-1181462391 GCF_019279795.1 Protopterus annectens
CAAGTAGGTATTAGTTGTAAGTAAGAAGAGGTTAAAAAATACCGTGTGAATGTACAGGTTAGAGGTGAAGAGGATTTTAAGAGGCTGAAAAAGGTAAAGGCAAGAACGACGTAAAGAGAAAGGAAAAAAGCTGGACTTAGTGGGGTCAGGAACTAGCAGAGGGAGAGGGGGAAATAAAAGTTAGAGAGGAGTTATAAGAGGTAAGACAGGATTATAAGAAGTCAGCTAAAGAGTAGCAAGAGACAGACAATAAAGAGGTGAGGGGAGTCCAGCAGAACTAAGAACAGGAGAACAGAAATAAATAGAGGGAACGTGGAAGTCAGTTTGTTAGAACAGACGAGCAAAAGTGCACATGAGCAGACTGAGGAGAGATAGTAAGTTTGCTGGGGTCAGTCAGGATTGGAGCAAGGGCATAGCCAGTGGGTTTTTAGGTGCATTTTCATCTGTTTTTTGAAAAGCTGATATGAGTCTAGGGAGGTCAGTTTTGGTGGGAGTTTATTCCAGTAAGAGCCAACAATGTTTGTAAATAAGGAATCTCCTGATTTATTGTGAGATTTCACAGTAGTAACTAGTACCTTGTTGGCTGATCTAAGTGAAGTGAGATTTTGTAAGGAGTGATGAGTTTATTTAGTATGGGTGTGTTGGAAGGGTGATGTAGAATTTTAAAAGTGATGATTAGCTGCTGTAGTAGTATTAGGTTGGGAAGTTCAAGCCAGTTTAGTTTTTAAGTTAAGACAGTGATGAGTTTGGAATAGAGAGCCAGTGGCAAATCTGGCTATACTGTGGTAGGTATTCAGTTTTTGAAGATTAGCTTTAGAAATATTGATAAAGGAAGGAGAGGCATACAATAATGTAGAAATGAGGTGAGTTTGGGCTAGGGTTTCTCTAGTAGTAGTAGTAAGGAAAGGCTTAAGTCTGTACAGAGCACCCATCTTTTATTGACTGACTTGATAGTTAAGTCAATATGATAGTCAAAATTTAGCTGATTGTCTATGGTTATGCCTAGCAGCTTAGTGGACTAATCAGGTTGATGACAGTGCCATTGCATGATACAATGGAGAAAGTGATAGGGTGGATTTAGAGGTGGGGGTGAAGAGTAATAGTTTGGTTTTGGGGTTTAGGAGGAGACAGATATGTTGGAACCATTTTTCTGCTGCAGTGAAACCACCTGGGTAGCGGAGTGGAGTTGTGCAGGTGATGAAGCAGAGCAGATGAGAGTGGAATCATCTACATACTGAATACAAGTGGATGAGGGAGGGAAGTGGACAGGTTATTTATGAAAATAGAGAAAAGTAGGGGACCTAGGATGGATCCTTGTGGAACGCCAATAGTAATTGGGAGTTGAGAGGATAGATGGCTGTCCCAGAGGACTGCTTGTTTTCTATTAGTCAGGTAAGAGTTGAACCACTGTAGGGCTTGTGAGTCTAGTGAGAGGGATTGTAGGGTATCGAGGAGAAGTTTATGGTTGACCATATCGAATGCTTTAGAGAGGTCTAAGAATATTGCAGAGGTGAACAGGTTGTTGTTGCGGTTTCTATTGATGGAATCAGTGAAGGAGAGAAGGGCAGTTGAAGTACTGTGGTAGGGTCTAAAACCATGTTGTGAGTCTGCAAGCAAATTGTTATTTAAGAGGTGGTGTAGAAGTTGATGGTGAATGCAGCAGCCCATGATTGTGGAAAGTGGAGATAGGAGGGCAATAGGCAAAATTGGAGAGTTCGTTGGAGTTACCTCCTTTATGGAGGGGATAATATGGGAGATTTTCCAACAGGATGGTATTTTGGATTCAGTTATGGTTCGGTTTATTAAGATGGAGACTGGGTAGGCAATCTCGCTGCAGCTAGTTGCAGATATTCAGCTGGAAGCTTATCTGCAGAAGGGGTGCAAGGTTTGAGTTTGGATAGTAGCTTGTGGATGTAGGTTGTTGAGACAGTATTGAGCTTTAGTATGTGTGTGCTGTTTAGAGTGGGGAAGATTGGAGGGTTGAGGAGGAGTCATGGTACTTGCAAGTGAGGTGACTGTCTGAGAGAAGAAATTGTTGAAATTGTCGGCTATTATGTTTGGTTCGGATTGTGCTAGGCTATCTGGGGTAGGTGTTTTGGTGTTGCCTGGGTGGAGTAGTTTGTTTATTCCTGACCAAAATTGTTTGGGGTTTTGGTGTTGGTTCTGTTGGTATTGAAGGTGGTAGTTTTTCTTGTCCTGAATGGTAAGCATCTTGGTTTTATTTCTCAGTTGTTTGAAGTTTAGATGGTCAGTTGGATTTTTGTGGACCTCCATTTAGACCATAGTTTATTTCTAGCCTCATAGTTTGTCTAGTTGTTTTAGAGAGCCAAGGGGCTGCTTTGGATTTGACTCTGACTAAGCGGGATGGAGCATGTTGGTTAAGAATTTTAGGAAGGTATTGTTGAAATGGGTTACAGCCTCATCTATTGGGAGGTGTTTTAGAGAAGACCAGTTGTATTCCCTGAGTTCATTCTGAAAGGATGCTAGGTTGAAGTTTGTTTTGCTGTGTTTGGTACGATAAGTAGTTGGTTTGGGATTGTTGAATTTTGTTTTGATAAAGGTAAGGAGGTGGTCACTAATATTGTCAGGAGTATTCCTGTTTTGTAGGAGAGGGATTGTTGTTGGTCAATATCCAGTCTAGAATGGTTTGTTTGTGGGTGGATTTATTTATACGGGTAGGTGAGTTAATGGTTTGATGAAAGTTAAAGAGATTGAGGTGGTTGGTGGGTGTGGGGGATATGCAGGAGTTCCAGTCAATGTTAAAATCACCTAGGAGTATGGTTTCTTGGGGAAAGCTACAGGAGGCCCAGCTAAGGATATTTTCTAGGGTAGTGATGTTTTTACCTGGGGGGATGTAGGAACATATAATGTTAATAGATTTGGATTTATTTACTTGGAGTTTGGTGCAAAGAATTTCAGCATTTGCTGGGGAGGGGGCGAAGGAGTTGATTAAGGCTACCTGAAGTTGAGATTTATATAGGATGGCTACTTCTCCACCCTTTTTATTAGGACGATCTATCCTTAAGGTGCTATAACCTGGGGGAGTAAATTCATTATCTTTGGTGCTGGGTTTAAGCCAGGTTTCTGTGAGACAGAGGATATCAAAGGAATAGAAATCAATTAAGGCGTGGAGTTGTGTTATTTTATTATTAATACTACTAATATTTAAGTGAGCAATGGAGAGGGAGTCAGTGGAGAAGGGCTAGCAGCGTTAGCTATATGGCTTGTAGGAGTGGGATTGGGGATGGTTTTGGGACCTGGGTTGGGGTGGATGTCCCCATGTATCAATAAAAGTGTTTGTGAGGTTTGAAAGATATTTGTGTACTTGATGGCTATAAGATAAAATCGTTTGGAGGTTGTGAGTCTGTAATGGTGTAATTTATGGAAACGAGGGGCGAGGTAGGGGCTGGTAGAAAGTATATTAATGTGGGTTTCACAGGACCAGGAAGTGTAGTTGTACTATGTTTGGATTCTGCAGGAGTTTGGCTAAGCCTGAGATGTTCATAGGAGGTTAGAGTGTAGTAGTAAAGCAGGAAGTTAAGTAGGAGAAGAGGAATTATTGAGTTAAGGGTTAAAGGCATAATTATTATAGAGTGAAAGTTTGTAAGTATAGGACTTCCCAGTGTAAAGTAATAGGATGTGTTAGTATGGATGTGCTAGATGAGAGGGGGTGTGGTGATGTGAGTATGGGGTTAAGTGGTGGGTGTGCAGGAAGTAGAGATAGGTCTAATGATATTTAGGGGTGTGTCAAAGTATGTATAAATGTAGGACCCTGGGGGTGGGTGGGAATTGGGGTAGGGTGGGGAGCGGAGTGAGCGTTAACGGAGCGGGATGAACAGAACAAAAGTTGCAGAAAACAATCAGGCAAGAAGAGAGAAACAGGTGTAATGGTAAGGGTGAGTTCAGCAGTTAGGAGTTTGAGGAGATTGAAAGGTAAGTGGAGGGTAATAGAAAAGTGCTGGGTAAAGCTGGTAAAGGTAGATAAAGGAACAAGAAAGCACAGTTGGTGAAGGTAGACTAAGGAACAAGAAAGGACAGTAGGTTTTGCAGTGGGATAGTCAGAAAATGAAGTAGGATAAGTTATGGTAAGGCCACCTAGTGGCCAGGTTAGGAAAAACTCAGATAGAGCAAGCAAGGCCAAGTTAGGAAAAAATATAAGGGCCAAGATAGAAAAAAATATCAGATAGAGCAAGCAGGGGATTATCCAAGATAAGAGAACTAGAAACGGGGTAGAGAGAGAGGATTGTACGGACTAAACATCTTAATATCAATGAAACAAATTGCTTTGTCTTGATTTCTCTCTCCTCCCTCTGTTTTTGGTGTTGTATAAGTAAATTGTGTGCCGTGTCCTTAGTATGTGTTCCGATGTTCTTAGTGTTTCACTGTTGCAGTCATTACATTTGGGTTATCTGCTTGCAGGTAGCCCTCAGTCGGCCTGATTGTCATAGTCTTGGGTCCTGCGTCGGTTGCTGTCTCATCTTCCATGACGTCAAGTAGTCAGGGGTATAAAGCATGCAGCCGATGCCATTAGATCAGTCTTTCTTGCCGTGCAGTGCCCGAAGCAGAAGTAGTTCGCAAGTGCCGGTCGGCAGACTCCTGAAATTTTCGTTTTCGAGTTTCAGATCCAAAACCTTTGAAAAAGCTAAGTACTCCATTGGGTATCCTTTTTTCTTGCTCTAAACCGATGTCAGTAAAAGTTAACAATTGTATTTCATGTGGAAAGCAAATACCTCATAAAGATTTTCATTCGTACTGAATTCTTTGCCTAGGCCCAGAGCACAACGTCCCTCGCTGTCGGTTTTGTGCCTTATTCAATCTTCGAAGTATTCGTCGTCTGTTCATTTTTGCATCTAACTATTTCGGTACTCTGTTCAATTATCCAGAAATGACTTCAGTAAGCCATCCGACTACAGACATTCCGAAAAAACATAAAGAAAAAGACAGAGACAGACCACATAGGTCCAAATCTGCCGACGGCGCTTCTGTTAAGCTAGTCGCCAGTTCACCGGTACTCAGCAAGGTGCTTTTACAGCCCCTGATACCCGCTACTTCAGATTTGCAGGCCTCTACTGAGACCCATTCGTAGTCCGATATGCCGTGAGATGCTTCAACTGTTTAACCTGTGGATATCTCTACCTTGGATGGATCTGGAGCCGCTGTGCAGGCATCGGCTTCTGAGGGTGTATTCAGGCCTACTGACTTGCATATCAAACCGATGCCATCTTCTTCTTCAAGGCCTAAAACTCCATCTACGCCGAGAAAACTGACGCCCAGACCGCATGGTCAGGCCCCTATGCCTTTAAAAACAAATGATAAGAATGGCTGAAGACCTTCTTACTCTAGTGAGGGGAAGCCACCCTTCTCCCTCTGAGACCTAGAACTAATTTTCCTTCTGATTCTTCAGATCAGGGTTCTGAAATTTCTGTTTCTTCTGATGACCAGGATGTGCCCTTATCTAGTTATGAGGATTTTGATGCAGAGGACTCCATTCCGTCTGCTTTCCCTCCAGAAGATTTCTCTTTTGGTGAAACTTTGCATACTCTTAGGGAGCATTTCCACTGGGAAAGCCAGGATTACTCTGACTCTAAAAAGAGGCTTAGGGAATTCTTACTCCTACCTCAACACAGGCCTTTAGCTATCCCTCAATGTACTGGACATTGTAGATGATGCCTTCATGGAATCTAGCCTGGCCCCAGACACTTTACCTCCAGTTCCAAGGAAACCTGACGGGTATTACAGTACCTGACTCTCACAAGTTCCTCTTTAAGAATCCTGCTGCTGATCTAGAGACCATTTCACAGGGACCCAAAGGCATTAAGGCTACTACTGCCAAAAATTCTACCCCCTCTGATAGAGGTTCCAGGGCCCTGGATAGATGGGGTAAGAAGGTATTCACTTCTGCTACTTTGGGTATTAGGGCCTTAAACTGCCAGTTTCAAATGTTAAAAGTTTCAGCAGCATATTATTGGATTACTTAAACAGAAAATTATGTTGATTCTTGACTGTGCTGAAATTAAAGAATTACAGGATTTAATGCATTCTGCTTAACAAGTTGGTAAACATACTTTGCAATGTGGTTTTGATTCCTTAGAGGCATCTTGCAGGGCTGCTGTCACCGGGTCTGTACTTAGAAGGCATGCTTGGCTTAAGGAGTAAACTTTACCAGATCATGTTAAAGCTAAATTACTGGATGGTCCCCTAAACCAAGACCGCCTGCTTGGTAACAAAGCAGAAGTAGTACTTAAAAAGATGGAAGAAAAAGCTAAATCTATGCAAACTGTTTATTACAAGTACAGCCTCCCAGATTTAGTAGGCACTGGCCTAAGAATTGGTCCTTTCCTGCCTCTTCCAGGCCTTCTCAGTCCAAACCCAGGACCAGCAGTCCACCCAGGCTTCAATCTCAAGGTACTCACAGGCCTAAGCAGTGGGGGGGGGGGGTTCTCCCTCTTCCAAAGCTGGAAGTGGTAAGGCAACCCCCCCCCCCCGTAGTAAACTGTCACAATGACTTAACCTTAAACCTTCCAAGCCCTGCTCAACTGACTGTTCCTTTAGGGGAAAAGATTGCCCTACATGCAAAAAACTGGGAACTCATTACCCAAGACAAATGGGTTCTAAATATAGTTTCCCAAGGATACAGATTCCACTTACACTCTTTACCAACCCCAAACGGTTGGCCAAACCTACCCCCAAATCATTGGCAGAGGCTCAACAGCAGATTCTCATTCTTCTAAGTGTCAGGGTTATTCAGCCTGTCCCAGAAGAGGAATGGGGACAAGGGTTTTACTCAAGACTTTTCTGGTACCCAGAAAAGACCATACATGGCGTCCTATCCTGGACTTGTCGATCCTAAATACCTTTTTGGTAATCCCAAGGACAATACTTACTGCACCAGACTGGCCTTGCCAACACTGGTACCCCCTTTTGAGCCAGCTGCAATTGGGGAGTTAAAATTCCTTTCCTGGAAAACCGCCTTCCTCCTAGCCATCACTTCAGCAAGAAGGGTGTCTGAATTACAGGCCGTCATGGCAGTGGAGCCTTTCATAATCTTTCATGCGGACAGGGTGTCCCTCGGGACCAATCCTTCATTTTTGCCCAAGGTGGTATCCAGTGTGGCCCTTAATCAGTCCATTCATTTGCCAGCCTTCTTTTCTAATCCCCAGAACAAAGGGGAACGAATACTGCACTCCTTGGACGTGCACAGACAACTTAGATTTTACTTGGACAGGACCAATTCTCTCAAGAAATCTGAACAGCTGCTAGTTGCCTTTGCTGCAGGGGCAGAGGGGAAGGCCATTTCAAAGCAAACCATTTCTAACTGGATAGGTCATTGCATTCTTTTCTGCTATAAGCGCCATGGAAAACTACCCCACAGGGGATAAGACCCCATTCCACCAGGGATGCATCTACTTCTACAGCCTTTCTCAGAGGTGTTCCTACCAGGGACATCCTAGAAGCTGTTACCTGGAGTTCTGTACACACCTTCACCAAGCATTACCACTTTCCAATTTTCTCTAAATCCAGAGCTGGCTTTGCCACTGCAGTCTTGCAGGGCGTTATAGCTACTTCTAATGTGCAGTAACTGCCTCCTCCCTTCCCTTAGCTTTGGGAATCTACCCAATGACTGCAACAGTGAAACACGAAGAACATAGTACAGTTGTGTACACTTACCATAAATGTAGATGTTCGAGTGTATTCACTGTTGCAGTCCTGGATGTTCTTCGTGTTTCACTGTTGCAGTCATTACATTTGGGTAATCTGCTGGCAGGTTGCCCTCAGTCGGCCTGAATAACAAAGTCTTGGGTCCTGCGTCAGTTGCCGTCTCCTCTTCCATGACATCAGGTCGTCATGGGTATAAAACATGCAGCTGACGCCATTTTAATCGGTCTTTCTTGCTGCGCGGTGCCCGAAACAGAAGCAGTTTGCAAGTGCCGGTCGGCTGACTCGAGTTTCCGAACCGAAGTCTTCAACCTAAAGCTAAGTACCTCGCTGGGGAAACTTTTTCTTGCTCCTTGCCGATGTCAGGAAAAGTTAATTGCATTACTTGTGGGAAGCAAATACCTCATAAAGATTTCCATTTGTACTATATTCCTTGCCTAGGCCTTGATCACAACGTGCCATGCTGTCGGTTTTATGCTAAATTTAGCCAATGCACTATTAAGCATTGGTATATTTTTGCTTCTAAATATTTTGGTTCAAGATTTAACTATCCTGAAATGTCATCTGTTAGCAATCCGATTACTGGAGTTCACAAAAAACACAAGGAAAGACAGACAGTCGAGGTCCAAAACCGATGACGAAGCTTTTCCTAAGCCACTCGCCTGTTCGCCGGTACTCATTGAGGCGCTTTCACAACCCTTGATGCCCGCTACTTTTGAGTCGCAGGCCTCTACGGAGACCCATTCAGAGTCCGGTATGCTGCGATATTCTGCAAGTATTGAACCCACGGATGTGTCTCCTTTGGATGGGTCCTGAGCTGTTGAGCAGGCACCGGCTTCTGAGGGTGTTTTCAGGCCTCAACATTTGTATATTAAACCAACGCCATCATCAAAAACAAGGCCAAAACCAACTTCTATGTCTAGAAAACAGACGCATGAGCCACATGCTCAGGCCCCTATGCCTAAAAAACAAATGATCAAAATGGCTGAGGATTTAATTACCTTGAACAGGGGTTCCCAACCCCCCCCCCCTCCCGCTAAGAGGGCAAGGCACCGATTACGAATCTTCAGATCAGGTTTCCATTTCTTCTGATTCCTCTTCTGATTAGGAATTTTCTATTCCACCTTATGATGACTCTCTAATGCAGAGGAATCCATCCCTTCTGCTTCTCCTCCTGAGGATTACTCTTTCGGAGAGACTTTGCATACTTTAAGGGAACATTTTCACTGGGAGAGTCAGGACTTCTCAGAATCTAAAAAGAGGCTTACATAGGCCTTTGGCAATACCTTCTGTATTAGACATTGTGGATGATGTGTTCTCGGAATCAAGCATGGCTCCTTATTCCCTACCTCCGGCTCCTAGTAAGCCAGACAGATATTACAGGGTTCCTGACTCCCACAAATTTCTTTTCAAAAATCCTGCTGCTGACCCGGAAACTATTTCTCAGGGTCCCAAGGGTGTTAAGGCTTCTGCAGCCAAAAATCCTTCCCCTTCTGATAAAGATTGCAGGGTGCTGGATAGATGGGGAAAGAAGGTTTATACGTCTGCAACCTTGGCAATCAGGGCTTTAAACTGCCAGTTTCATATGCTTAAATATCAACAGCATGTTATGGGCTTACTGAAACAAAGTTATGTTGATTTCTGATTGTGTGTCAAATA
The DNA here is from genome assembly GCF_019279795.1 of Protopterus annectens. Classification (NCBI taxonomy): domain Eukaryota; kingdom Metazoa; phylum Chordata; order Ceratodontiformes; family Protopteridae; genus Protopterus; species Protopterus annectens. Next base: position 1,181,156,936 of record NC_056737.1, read on the forward strand.
GAGTTACAGGATTTATTGCATTCAGCAGAACAGGTTGAAAAGCATACTTTGCAATGTGGTTTTGATTCCTTGGAGGCCTCTTGCAGGGCCTCCGTAACTGGATCTGTGATAAGAAGGCATGCCTGGCTCAAGGAGCAAAATCTGCCTGATCATGTTAAAGCTAAATTGTTGGATGCCCCTTTACAGCAGGACAGTTTGTTTGGTAATAAGGCAGAAGAAGTTTTAAAGAAAATGGAAGACGAAGCTAAATCTATGCAAACTGTAAAAGATTTCTTGCAAGTGCAGCCACCCAGGTTCAGTAGACACTGGCCTACTACGAATTGGTCCTTTCCTGTGTCCAACAGAGCCATTCAGGACAAACCCAGACTTCAATCACAAGGATCTTACAGGTCAAAGCAATGGGGTGCCTCCACCTACAAATCAAGAGGTAACAAAGCACAACCCTACAGTAAACAGTCTCAATGCCTTTCCTCTGCCATCTCCAAGCACTTGTCTTTTGGCAGCTCCCTTGGGGGGAAAACTAGCACTTCATGCTCAAAATTGGCATTTAATTACCCAGGACAAGTGGGTATTAAGCATAGTATCCCAGGGGTACAGATTTCATTTCCACATGTTGCCAATTCCAAACGGATGGCCAGATCTGCCACCAAACCAGTGGGCAGAGGCGCAGAAACAAGTTATGTCCCTCATGGATATGGGGGCTATTCAACCAGTGCCAGAAAAGGAAAAAGGACAAGGATTTTATTCAAGACTTTTCCTGGTACCCAGAAAAGACAAATCATGGCATCCAGTTCTGGACTTATCTATTCTAAATACGTTCCTGGACATTCCGAAATTCAAAATACTGACTTTACAACAGCTACTGCCTATGCTAGGCAAGAATGCCTGGTTGGTAACTCTAGACTTAAAAGAGGCATACCTGCATATTTCTATAAGGGAATCTTGCAGAAGATACTTCCGCTTCAAAGCAGGTTTTTTGCATTACCAATTCTCTGCACTGCCCTTTGGCTTATCTACTGCGCCCAGGGTCTTTACAAAGTGCCTGGCACCAGTAATTGCATTTTGTAGACAAAGAAACATTCAAATTTATCCTTATCTGGACGATTGTTTCATTCAGGCAGAGGTCAAGGACACTCTTCAACATCTGGCGTTTGTAAAAAGGCTTCTAGTATGCCTAGGGTACACCATAAACGAAAAGAAGTCTCACCTGGTACCCTCTCAAATAATTACATTCCTGAGTGCAAGCTTGAATACAGCTGTCCAGCTGGCTTACCTCACCCAGGCAAGCAAATTCAATTGACAACATACTTCAAACAAGTGGCAACAAAAACCCAGCTATCTGCAAGACAAATTCTACAGGCTTTGGGGTTCATGGTATCCTGCATTCTACTAATTCCATATGCGAGACTGCATATGAGGAAACTTCAGTGGTATCTAAAAAGTTTTATGGAGTCAACATTGTCACAGTCTGGAAACAATAATTCCTCTCATTCCCTGCCTGCAACAGGAGTTTCTTTGGTGGGCAGAGGCATGTCACCAAAACAAGGAACTGCCATTCATTCTACCCCCTGCCACCCAAACCCTAACTACAGACGCATCAGACTATGCTTGGGGGGGCCCATCTGGTAGGGAGATGCATTCAGGGAAAATGGATCCCAAACCAAATGCATCTGCATATCAACCAGAAGGAAATGCTAGCTGTTCAGAATGCTCTGACAGCCTTCAAGGACTTTCTTCATCCAGGACAACTACTGATAACTGTGGTGGTGTCTGTCTTTATGTGGTACATAAACAAGCAGGGGGGGGGGGTACCCACGCCTACCCCCTTTGCAGATTAGCCATGGCCTTATGGAACACAGCTTTGACTTTCCAAATTCATCTTCAAGCTCAATTCCTGCCAGGAAAGCAAAATACTCTGGCAGACGGCCTAAGCAGAAATTTTATGGACCCTCACGAATGGAAACCGGATACACAAATCTTCAGCATGTTAACACAAAAATGGGGTAGCCCAGACATAGATCTATTTGCCTCTCCCCAAAACTATCAGTTGGACAAATTCTGCACAAGAACTCATCACAAAAAAGCATGGAAAGTGGATGCTCTATCCTTCAGCTGGAAAAACCTATCAGTCTATGCCTTTCTCTGTCTGCCTTTACTCTAAGGTCTTACTAAAGGTCAGACTGGAAAAACCAAAAATGATTCTAATTGCTCCGGACTGGCCTCGCCAACACTGGTACCCGCTTCTAAGGAATATGTCTCGCCTTTCTCCGTGGTACTGGACACCTCACCTATTGTCTCAGCTGAACTATCAAATTCTGCGCACTTTGCTCCAAACTCTCAATCGTGCAGCATGGCTAATCAACTAATTTCACCAACCACATCCCTCCGTAAACCTGTGATGGATGTCATTTTGGAGGCCAGAAGGCCTAGTACTAGAAAAGCTTATGCTGATAAATGGAAGAGATTCTGTGCTTGGAACCAAGCACAAGAAATAGACATAGCAAAGCCCAATATTCCTCATATTTTGCAATACTTAACTGAGATGCTTCACAAGGGCCTTTCTTTTTCATCAGTAAAAATCCATGTCTTTGCCATCTCTGCTCTTTACAACACAGAGCCCTCCCCTCTTTTCTCATCCCCTGCTAAAACAGTACCTCATAGGGGCCAAAAATTTAAGGCCTCTCAGGGGAGCGCCAACTCCTGCATGGGACCTCAATTTTGTGCTGGAAAAACTCACCCTACCTCCTTTTTGAACCATCAGCTACTGTGGATATAAAATTCCTCTCTTGGAAGACCGCCTTTCTTTTGGCAGTCACTTCAGTTAGAAGGGTTTCGGAACTACAGGCTCTCATGGCAGTGGAGCCTTTCATTATATTTTACCCGGACAGGGTGACCCTCTGGACCAATCCTTCATTCATGGCTAAGGTGGTATCCACTGTGGCTCTTAACCAGACCATTCACCTGTCAACTTTTTTCCCAAATCTGCAGAACAAGGGGGAGCGGATTCTGCATTCATTGGATATACACAGACAACTAAGATTCTACTTAAACAGGACAAAATCTCTAAGAAAGTCTGAGCATCTACTGGTGGCATTTGGTGCAGGATCAGAGGGGAAGGCTATATCAAAGCAGACTACTTATTTCTAAATGGATAAGCCATTGCATTTGTTTCTGCTACTTGCACCATGGTAAACCTGTGCCCAAGGGGATCAGATCCCATTCCACCAGGGCTGCCTCTACTTCAGCAGCTTTTCTCAGAGGGGTCCCTACCAGAGACATTCTAGACGCTGCTACTTGGAGCTCAGTTCATACGTTCACAAAGCATTACCATTTACCTCTCTTCTCTAAATCCAGGGCAGGCTTTGCCACTGCAGTCCTGCAGGGCCTTATAGCTGCTCCTAATGCTGTTTAGTTCAATCCTTCCATCCATAGCTTTGGTATTCTACCCAAATGTAATGACTGCAACAGTGAAACACGAAGAACATAGTACAGTTGTGTACACTTACCATAAATGTAGATGTTCGAGTGTATTCACTGTTGCAGTCCAGGTTACCCACCCGCCAGCCCCCTTTCTATACCTTTTCTTTCCCTCACTATGCTGAAAAGCCTTTGTGGTGTATTTGCTTTTAGTTGAAGGTAAATTTTATGTTTTCAGTGCATTTATATACCTATAGTTTTATATATATATATATATATATATATATATATATATATATATATATATATATATGTATATAAATTTATATATATATATGTATATATATATATTTATATATATATATATGTATATATATATATATATGTATGTATATATGTATATATATATATATATATATATATTTTTTTTTTTTTGCTCCCCATTTGGGGGGCACCTGACATCTGGGGCAAGAAAAACTGATTAAAATGGTGTTGGCTGCATGTTTTATACCCCTGACGACCTGGCATCATGGAAGAGGAGACAGCAACCGACGCAGGACCCAAGACATTGATAACCAGGCCGACTGAGGGTTACTTGCAAGCAGATTACCCAAATGTAATGACTGCAACAGTGAATACACTCTTAACATCTACATTTATAGTAAGTGTACACAACTGTACTTTACCCTCCCTCCAGCCCATATTGGCTATACCTCTATTCTTGTTTACTATACTTAAGCTTTCTGGTGTATTTGCTTTTTGTTGGAGGTGTAACTATATTTAATTGCTTCCCATTATGGAGGCACCTCACATCTGGGGCAAGAAAAACTGATGTAATGGCGTCGGCTGCATGTTTTATACCCCTGACGTCATGGAAGATGAGACTGCGACCGACGCAGGACCTAAGACTTTGATAATCAGGTCAGCTGAGGGTTACCTGCAAGCAGATAACCCAAATGTAATGACTGCAACAGTGAATACACCCAACATCTACATTTATGGTAAGTGTACACAACTGTACTTTCATTTTAGTCTGTTTTTCCTCGTCAATACCTTAACTGTGCATTAGTGTTCTACTTGGCTGTCTGACCTTTTTTTTTTCAGTATTTCTGAGGTGGAAAAAAAAGTACCAGCAAGTTCCTTCCAGACAGAAATACCTGTGAGAACAGCAGGTAGAACATAGTCATATTGTAGCAATGGTTATAATACTTTAGACAAAAACATATTACGAAAATGTAATGTTATTTACAATGCAAGGACACAGAGTAAAATTAAAATGATTATACATAAAACAGGCAAATTGAGTAACCAGAAACAACACGATGTCACAAACAAGGCGTCTTAATGTGCGCAGTTTGTACTGATAAATAAAATGCCCAGAGCATGTCACAAACAGGGCGTCATTTAAATGTGCGCAGTTTGTACTGATCAATAAAATGCCCAGAGCATGTCACAAACAGGGCGTCATTTAAATGTGCGCAGTTTGTACTGATAAATAAAATGCCCAGAGCATTTCACAAACAGGGCGTCATTTAAATGTGCGCAGTTTGTACTGATAAATAAAATGCCCAGAGCATGTCACAAACAAGGCATCATTTAAATGTGCGCAGTTTGTACTGATAAATAAAATGCCCAGAGCATGTCACAAGCAAGGCATCATTTAAATGTGCGCAGTTTGTACTGATGAACAAAACTACCAGAGTGCAGGGCAGAAAGCAAGATGTCTAGCCAATCCAGTTACTAAATGAACATCTTTCAAGTGTAGAGTGAAAGCATAAACATTCCAAGATTTTCCAAATTAAAAGGTATGACATACGTCTGAAAATGCCCCGTTGGTAGTACAGTGGTTCCAGCGATGGTACTAACATAAAAATTCCAGATGCAAAAAAAGTTCCTTTAAAATGACCCTCAAAAAATATCATTGAAGAATATTCAAGGTACTTTAGAACACCTTTAGAGTAATCCCACATAGAGCTAAAAAAAGCATCTCACAGAAATGCAAGATCTCTGGAGCAAAATGAACACAAGGTAATCAGCTGTAAAATGGACTGTGAAACGTCGGCCACAATGAGCGGTGGTGCTAAATAAAAAGTGGTCTGGCAGTAATTTGATGAGTTTGTTATAAAAGCTTATTATTTTCACAGAATAGCAGTGACGCACTAGTTTGTCTGTGATAAACTAGCAACCAATAGGTAATCTGTCGGTACAATGAAATAACATAATTACGGGTAAACGTTTGTTCCTTAGGCAAGCAACCGTTGTTATTGAACACCTGTAAAAAGAGAGAATTTAATTAGTCATGGTACCCAAACCCTTAACACAGATACTTTAGGTGTCTCCTGTACTGACGCTGGCCACTGGAATGCTTCAACAAATGGAGGAAACTGCATAGGAGCGGGTGTTTAAAAGTTAGTAAGTCACAGCAGTATTTCATGCCTAACCTATTTTCATACCTTTGTGGAAACAAACTACTCTGTTTATTAACTAATAATCCTGCAATACAGTTAACATCAGCAATTTAGAAGGAATGTTCATTCAGCCATGCAGACTGACCATGATGCTTTGGGATGTGAGCTTGCAGTTAGGTCTCACCTACAATTCTTCCAGCTTCCTTCAGATAAACTCCCTTGCAGATGAGCTAACAAAGATCTTCACAAACCCACATGAATGTAAAGTTAGCAGACAGGTCTTCTGAGGCTAATCCACACACAGGGAACCCTAGACATGGACTTATTTGCCTCCTAAGATGGCCACCAACTCAAGAACTTTTCTTCCAGTTATCTACGCCGTGAAGCATGTAAGGTAAATGCCTTAGTACACTAGATCTGCCTCATGCCTTTCAACCCTTAACATTTTGGCTATAGTATGTCAAAAGTCAGAAGTGCAAAACTTCACCTAAAAGATCCTGTATGGCCAAGGCAGCCTTGGTTCTTCCATCTGGTTCAGCTGAGAAGCCCCTGTAGCTGACTATCCCTTGCACAGTGCTGACTCATTGGGGGTAGGAAGATAGTTGTATACCCGAATCTAAGAAGTGTCAGCCTGGCAGCATGGATGCTAAAAAGTTAATTCCATTGCGAGAGCAGCATTCTTGTCAGCTGTGCATATAGGTTCATAGGTTGGTACTAGGCTATCGGCCCTAGGGCCTATGCAAGCCAAGCCATAACAATTCCCTGGATATTTCTTCCCACAATATTTACTTCTCTGGGTCCCTGTCTAGCAGGGCGACTGACATGATCCCCTGGGTGAATTTCCGATCTCCCATCCAATCATCAAGGCTTCTTTTGAAGAGGGCCAATGAGGCGCTCTGCTTGACATGTATGGGCAGTCTATTCCAGAGTATGGGGAGTCTCTGGGTCAGGAACCTATCCCTCCAGCATGTTTTGTTCATTGTGATGACAAGGTTTAGATCCCTGGAGCGTGTGGCTCTGAGGGATTGGGATTTCTGTAAGTGGAGCATGCCCAACAGCTCAGGGTTTGACACGGCCTTGTATGTTAAGCAGAGATCGCCTCTGAGTAGATGATATGCCACAGAGTATAGCTGGAGTTTTTTAGACGGTCAGCATATGGCATCTGCTTTAGGCCTGTGATTCTTTTAGTGAGGTATTCCTGTGGCCTTTCCAGCTGTTGCAGATGTCTTGTGAGGTGCATACCAAACGGGGCATTATACTCTATAATGGGTCTAATGAGGGATGAGTACAGTGGGACAATGACCTCCTTTTTTCTGGATGAAAAGCCCTTAGTGATGAGGTGTGCCACATAGAAGGATTTCCTGACTGTTGTGGCAATGTGGTTATCGAAAGTGAGACCACTGTCCACCTGTGTCCCCAAGTCTTTCATCACACTTTCGATGTTTAGCGTCCTGCCACCTATGTGGTAATTCATGGGTACATGTTTTTTCCCAAAGGGGATAACTGTACATTTCTTGGCATTAAGCTTGAGCCCATGGCTCTGGCACCAGGCATCTGTTTCTGTAAGGCCTTTTTGTAGAATATCCACATCATTTGGGGATTCAGTAATGGCTCCCAGTTTGCAGTCATCTGCAAACTTTGTTAGCCAGAGTCCCTTAGTGTTGGCCTGTACTTCAGAGAAGTAGATGCCAAACCAGAGTGGTCCCAGGACTGAACCCTGAGGTACTCCACTTGTCTGGAATTGGATTTGGAGTCAGCTACTTTTACAGTCTGGGTTCTGTCAATAAGTCAGTTGGCAACCCATCGAGTGACGTAGGGATTTATGCCCAGCTTAGTAAGTTTATCTATGATTCCAGACGATTTTGACGAAACTTCTTTAATTTGTACTCAAACATTTGTGTCATCACTTAGGGATTGTTTTGAGAAGATCTAAGATAATAGAGCCAGCATTTAAAAAGTGTTGCTAATTTGGTGACTTTTCTGTCTAATTTTACTTCCTCCAGAGGTTGGGAGGTAAAGGTTGTATAGGAAGCAGTTTCCTACGGAATTAGCCCACATTATGCAAGGAAGCAAGAAATCCTGCCTGGGAAAATGGGAACATTTTCTGTTCCGTGCTCAGATCACCAGAGAGCAGCAGCACCTGTTTCCATGCCACCTGTGAACATTTGGAAAAGCTTTTTTAAAAATGACACTTTTAAAATGCAAATATTTAATCTTATTGCTTAGAGATGCTGTTACACGTCTACTGATAATATCCTGCTTCAGTGATGCTCTGTAGTTTGCACCAATCCCACTTCTTAGAACTTGACTACAGTTTAAAACTGTTTCCTGTTTATTCCATTTTAATGAATATATTTTTGTACAAATTTCATTGGAGATTGTTTTGTTGTATTGCAAGTCACATCTTCTTAGAGCTTTTCTCCCAGGGCTTCTCTCGAAAATGGCAATATACCGAGTCAGACTTTCCTGGTAAAAAAAGCAAGCAAATAAGTGTATTTTCAACTCTGGCATCCCTTAGGGCTGTTGGATGGAAAACAGAGCAGCCAGGTAAAATTCCGACAGAGAAGACATTCATGCATACCCAACGAACCACAGACAATAACTCAACCAGCAGCACTGCTTGCTATACCAATAAACAGTTGATTTCAATAATTTCCTGCTTAAATTGCCAAAAACAGGCACTATGTGACTTTAAGTAACACAAAACGGCAGTCAAACTGAGCAAAAAGAAAACAATGGCACGGCAAACTGTCGGAAAAGTCCACACATTTAATAAAATAGAACTGTTTTAAGCGCCTTTCATTAGCCTGACCGGCAAACTTCATCAGAAACAAGTTCAAACTGAAGAAACTCTTCTTTATATAAAAACAGCTGGTTAACATTAACCAATTACAACTCATTTGCTTTGATAACTTAAAAGCACTATGATGTTAAAGTGACAACTACATACAAAAGTTAGAAGCAACAATTCACTAGTCTATAATCATGACTCAAAGATTTTAACACTCTACGCTTACTAACTAATGGACACATAACTATACAGATGACAATTCCCAACTAAACATTTAAATAGGCAACATTTCACCTCTTTAAGCTTTTTAGTTTTAGTATACTGCTGATAGAACGTGTCGTTTAAACCAGGGGGATTATAGGCATTTAGCCTAACTTGCCAAGTTAATTCAAGTTCTTCAAGTTTTAGGGGTCTAGGACCACCCCTACTATCGTACTTGACTTGGTCAATAATAATTAACCTAAAGGCATGATCTTTATTAATAGAAATATGCTTGGCTAGGGCATTCTCTAATTTAAGTTTATTAATAGCATATTGATGCTCATAAATTCTGTCACAGAGCCTCCGCTCCGTTTTTCCTATATAAAAAACAGGACAGAATTTACACCTAGCCAAGTACACAACAAAACTAGAATTACAATTAAATTTGTCTTTAAGTTTATATTGTATGCCATTAATGTTAAAATTATTAGTAACCTCCACAAATTTATAATAATTACAGCTTTCACACTTGTTCATACCATAACAGCGAACTATTGAGGTACATTGTTGTTCCAAGAGGGTCTTTAAATTCTTCCCTCTTCTAAATGTCACCTTGGGACAATCACCTACTTTAGTATATATATTTGGGTTTGTTTTGAATAATTCCCAATTTTTTCTGTAATATTCCAATACATGAATAACTATGTGTAGTGTAGGTGGTAATAAAACTTAGCGTAACATTATTACAAGTACTAGGAGGGATAGGTGTAGTTTTAACACTTAAAAGAGGTGTGTACACTTTATTCACTCAGCCTTAATTTCTTTTATAAGGCCATCCAAGAGTGATTCAGGGTAGCCACGATGCATAAACATACTTTTAAAAACGGAGCATTCTTCAAGAAAGTCTTCATCTAGACTTATCATTCTCGAAGCTCTCACTAATTGGCCTTTAATAACTGACCACTTTTGATAGAAAGGATGGCTGCTGGAAGGTAGGTGATTGTCCCAGGGTGACATTTAGAAGAAGGAAGAATTTAAAGACCCTCTTGGACCCTAGCCAAGCATATTTCTATTAATAAAGATCATGCCTTTAGGTTTATTATTATTGACCAAGTCAAGTACGATAGTAGGGGTGGTCCTAGACCCCTTAAACTAGAAGAACTTGAATTAACTTGGCAAGTTAGGCTAAATGCCTATAATCCCCCTGGTTTAAAACAACACTTGTTCTATCAGCAGTATACTAAAACTAAAAAGCTTAAAGAGGTGAAATGTTGCCTATTTAAATGTTTAGTTGGGAACTGTCATCTGTATAGTTATGATGTTCATCATGTTTCACTGTTGCAGTCATTACTCTTGGGTTATCCTGCTGGCAGGCTACCTTCAGTCGGCCAGAATTCCAAAGTCTAGGTCCGGCGTCTGTTGCTGTCACCTCTTCCCTGACGTCAGTGCGCCAGGGGTATAAAAGATGCAGCCGACGCCATTTTCTTCAGACTTTCTTGCCGCGCGGTGCCTGAAGCAAAAGCAGTTCGCAAGTGCCGGTCGGCTGACTCCTCAGATTTTCAAATCCGAATTTCAGAACTGAAGTCTTCATTAAAGCTAAGTACCCCATTGGGGAAACTTTTTTCTTGCTCCAGACCGATGTCAGAAAAAGTTAACAATTGTATTTCTTGTGGGAAGCAAATACCTCATAAGGATTTTCACTCTTACTGTATTCCTTGCCTAGGCCCTGATCACAACGTTGCTAGTTGTCGGTTTTGTGCTAGATTTAACCAATGCACTATTAAGCGTCTGTTCGATTTTGCATTTCATTACTTTGGCCGAAGATTTAATTCTATAATGCTGTCGGAACAGCCGACAACCGGAGTTTACAAAAAATGCAAGGACAAAGAAAAGGATAGGCATCCGAGATCCAAAACCGACGACGAGGCCTCTTCTAGGCCAGTCGCCGGTTCTCAGTGAGGCGCTTTCGCAGCCCCTGGCACCCGCTACCTCAGAGCCACAGGCTGCTTCCGACTCCCACGTGGAGCCGACTGGGCCTCTGGATACTCAAGGTATTGGACACTCGGAAATCATTCCCTCAGATGGGTCCGGAGCCGCTGAGCAGGCATCGGCTTCTGAGGGTGTCTTCAGACCTACACAACTATATATTAAGCCATCTTCAGCTTCAAAGACTAAAGCAGCTCTAAAGACAAAGAAACAAGTACAGCATTCTCCTACTCAGACTTCCATGCCTAAAAAAACAGATGCTCAAAATGGCCGAAGACCTAATTACTTTGATCAGGGGCTCCCATCCCCCTCCTGATAAGAGGCCTAGGCAAGAGACAGAGTATGATTCTTCTGGTCAGGTTTCTATTTCCTCTGATTCCTCTTCTGAACAGGATTTCTCCATGCTTCCCTATGAGGATTCTGATGCTGAAGAATCCATTCCTTCAGCCTCTCCTCCCTGAGGATTATTCTTTTGGGGAAACCCTGCATACCATGAGGGAGCATTTCCATTGGGAGAGCCAAGATTATTCTGAATCTAAGAAAAGGCTCAGAGACTTTCTGCTACTTCCTCAGCACAGACCCCTTGCTATTCCACCTGTTCTAGACATTGTAGATGATGTATTTTCAGAGTCCGACCTGTCCCCTGACTCTTTACACCCTGCACTTGCTAAGCCAGACAGATACTACAGGGTCCCAGATTCTCATAAATTCCTTTATAAAAACCCCGCTGCTGACCCAGAAACTATATCTCGGGGTCCCAAAGGGGTTAAAGCTTCCACTGCAAAAAACCTTGTCCCCTCTGACAGGGATTCAAGGGCTCTAGACAGATGGGGGAAACGAGTCTACACTTTTGCTACCTTGGCTGTAAAGGCTTTAAATTCAGTTTCATATGCTTATCAGCAATATTTAATGTCACTGCTTAAAAAACTTGGACCGAACCACAAAAGGAGGGGGAGTATCGATATTCATCAAAGATACCCACACCTCCAGGTTGGTGGCAAAGCACGGAGCATCAGAGACTATCCATGTGCAACTAACAGTGGGTAAAACTGCCTTCCAGTTTATAGCCTGCTACAGACCACCCTCCCAAACCCAGGAACCCCACTCGGCCTTCCTGAGAACACTGGAAAATATGAAGGTCTCTCCAAACACCATTATATTGGGCGGCTTCAACTACCCAAACATAGACTGGGAGCATTACTCTAGTTCCAACACCCTAGCCCAAAGGTTCCTAGAATTTATAAACTCAAATGCTATGGAACAACTTGTTACCACTCCCACAAGAGGGGAAAACATACTGGACCTGATCATCACCAACATGGGGACACTATGCTCCAGACCAGAAGTGTATATCTCACTGGTAAGATCAGACCATAAACTAATCTCACTGGATATTCACATCCCGACCCCACCCCCTGCCCAGAAAACCACAGTGAAAAACTTCTCTAAAGCAAATTTTACACTCCTCAAAACTGAGGTGGAATCCTTCAAAGCCCCCGGGCCCGTGGAAAATAAGGCCCAGACCGCAGAATCCTTTATAAACGCATTCTATGAACACCTTCAGGAATGCATGGATCATGTGATCCCAAATAAAACCAAGACCCAAGTCCTGTCTGGTGGACCCCAGCCATAAACAAACTATACAATAGAAGGAGGAAGCTACTAAATGATAAAGCAAAATCCCAAAAAGGGAAGGCATCACTGATCAGTATTAGCAAAAAACTACGGGCACACATAAAATTGTCTAAGGCCAGCTTCGAGAGAAAATTGCACAGGACACTAAGGATAATCACAAGGCTTTCTTTAGTTATGTTAGGAACCTGGGTGGTAATTCCCAGATATGCTCAGAATTAGTCCAAAATGACAAAAAATATACCGAACCCACAGACATTGCCAACATCCTAGCTGACAGGTTCAGTGCAAACTTCTCCCCCCCCCACCAAAAGGGCAAATATCTATCCCAGCAGAGTGCTGCCCCCCTGACATCTCAGATGCTCAGGTAAGAGCCGCTCTCCAAAGCAAAAACACAGCATCAATGGGACCAGATGGTGTCCCGGCTGCCCTACATGAACTCAAAGAAGAGCTAAACCCAAACATAAAACTACTGTTCAATCTCAGCCTTACTACAGGATATGTGCCCAAAGAGTGGCGTACAGCAACAGTGGTCCCTCTCCATAAAGGTGGTGCCTCAACGGATCCTGGAAACTATCGCCCCATAAGCCTGACTAGCTTGGTCTGCAAAGCTATGGAAAGGATCATCATGGACCTCATAAATAAAGATATTGGGGACCTACAAACACTGGATCCTACCCAGTTCGGCTTTGTTAAGGGCAGATCCTGCCTCTTAAACCTGGTTGATTTCTTTGAAACAGTCACCAAGGCCATTGACGAGGGAAGGTGGTCCACACAGCCTACCTGGACCTCGCAAAAGCCTTCGATACAATACCCACTCGGGCATTATAGATAAGCTCACCAGCTTAAATATAAACCCCTATGTCACTAGATGGATTGCAAACTGGCTCAAGGACAGAACCCACATGGTTAGAATTGCTGGAGCCATGTCAGACTCCAAACCAGTTACAAGTGGTGTCCCACAAGGCTCAGTCCTGGGACCTCTCTTGTTCGGTATATATTTCTCGGAGGTACAGGCCAACACGGAAGGACTGTGGCTGACCAAGTTTGCAGATGACTGCAAACTTTAATCGACTCTCCAGCCGACACAAGCATCCTCCAAAAGGGCCTCATAGAAACAGACAACTGGTGCCAGAGCCATGGCCTCAAGCTAAATGCCAAAAAGTGTATAGTCATCCCCTTTGGCAAAAACAAAGTGCCCACAAATTACCACATAGGTGGAAATCCATTAAGTACAGAAGAAGTAATTAGGGACCTGGGGACCCAAGGTGATAGCAATCTCTCATTTGACAACCACGTGGCCAAAGTTGTTAGAAAAACATTTTATATAGCCCACCTAATCATGAAGGGATTCACATCTAGATCAGGGGAGGTCATCGTGCCTCTTTACTCATCCCTCATCAGGCCCATAATTGAGTACAATGCCCTTTGGGATGTACCTTACCAGACACCTGCAGCAACTGGAAAGACCCCAAAAGTACCTCACCAAGAGGATCAAAGGGCTCAAACAGATGCCATATGCTGCCCGGTTAAAGAAACTCCAGCTCTACTCAGTGGCATACCGCCTGTTCAGAGTCGATCTGTGCCTGACGTATAAAGCCATGTCCAACCCGGAATTAATGGACATGCTGCACCTCAGAAAATCCAAATCCCATCGAGCTACGCGCTCGAGAGACTTGAACCTCAGCACTGAAATAAATAGGACATGCTGGAGGGACAGATTCATAACCCAGAGGCTCCCTTCACTCTGGAATAAAATCCCAGTCCAGGTTAGGCAGAGTCCCTCACTGACTCTCTTCAAGAGGAATTTTAATGAGTGGATGGGAGATCGTAGGTTTACCCCGGGTATCACTTCTGTGTCACTGTTAGATAGAGGCACAGTATACTAACCTCGAAAAAGGGCATAGCAAAATAAATTTAAAATGGGTGGCGAAAGCCAAACACATTCTGGCTAGGCTTATAAATGCCCTAGGGCAGATAGCCTAGTATGAACCTATGAACCTATGAAAAAGAAATTGTTGACAAATACTGAATGTTCTGAGAACAAGGAATTGCAGGATTTATTGCATGCAGCTGAACAAGTGGGAAAGCATACTTTGCAATGTGGTTATGATTCACTGGAGGCCTCTTGCAGGGCCGCTGTTACAGGTTCTGTTATTAGAAGGCATGCTTGATTAAAGGAACCGAATCTGCCTGATCATGTTAAAGCAAAATTATTAGATGCACCATTACAGCATGATACTTTGTTTGATACTAAAGCAGAAGAGGTGTTGAAAAAAATGGAGGATAAAGCAAAATCCATGCAGACAGTCAAGGATTTCTTACAGGTACAGCCACCCAGGTTTAGCAGGAACTGGCCTTTTAAAAATTGGTCCTTTCCAGTGTCAGACAGACCACAAAGAGGCAGATACAGGCGTCCCAGAGGCAGATCTCAGCCCTAAGGCTCATACAGGCCTAAACAATGGGGTGCTCCTACCTCCAAAAGCGGAGAAGACAAATCACAACCTTACAGGAAACAGTCCCAATGACTTTTCTCTACCACATCCAAGCACTCTTCTTTTGGCAGCCCCCTTAGGCGGAAAACTAGCACTTTTTTCATCAAATTGGCAAATGGTTACCCAAGACAAATGGGTCCTGAACATAGTGTCCCAAGGCTACAGGTTCCATTTTCACACTCGACCAAGGTCAAAAGGTATGCCAGACCTGCCACACAATCAATGGGCAGAGGCACAAAAACAAATTGCAGCCCTCATGGACATGAGGGCCATTCAGCAAGTACCACAACAAGAGTAGGGGCAAGGATTTTACTCCAGACTTTTCCTAGTACCCGGAAAGGACAAAACCTGGAGACCAATACTGGACCTGTCTATACTAAATATGTTTTTGTAAGTTCCAAAATTCAAGATGTTGACTCTACAGCAGGTACTGCCCATGCTGGGCCAAGAAGGCTTGGCTCGTAACTTTGGACCTAAAAGAGGTTTACCTGCATGTCCCAATCAGACAATCTTGCAGAAGATACCTCAGATTCATAGCTGGCTCAATGCATTACCAATTCTCTGCACTGCCCTTTGGCTTATCTACTGCGCCCAGGGTCTTCACAAAATGCCTGGCACCAGTAATTGCTTTTGCAGACAAAAAGGAATTCAAATATATCCCTACTTGGACGACTGCCTAATTCAAGCAGAGAACAAAGACATTCTTCTACAGCATCTGGCTTTTGTAAAAAGATTACTAATTGGCCTAGGGTACACAGTAAACGAAAGGAAATCAAAACTATTGCCCTCTCAAGAGATAATATTCCTGGGTGCAAGCTTAAATGCAACTGCCCGGATGGCATATCTCATGCCAGACAAAAACAACTGACTACTTCAAGAAATTGGCAACACAAACCCACTTATCTGCAAGGAAAATCTTGCAGGCCTTGGGTTTCATGGCATCCTGCATTCTACTAATTCCATATGCCAGACTGCGTATGAGGAAACTACAATGGTATCTAAAAAGTGTTTGGACACAGCATTGCCACAGCCCTGGAGACAGTAATTGCACTCATTCCCTGCCTGCAACAGGAGTTTCGATGGTGGGCAGAAGCCTGTCACCACAACAAGGGTCTGCCATTCAGTTTACCCACAGCCCGACAGACACTGACAATGAATGCATCAGATTATGCCTGGGGGGCCCATATGGCAGGAAAATGTATTCAGGGCACATGGCCTGCAAACCAGATGCATCTTCACATCAATCAAAAAGAGATGCTAGCTGTTCAAAATGCCCTGACAGATTTCAAGGTCCTGCTTCATCCAGGACAATTACTGATAAAGACGGACAACACTACGGTCATGTGGTACATAAACAAGCAGGGAGGTACACATTCCTACCCCCTCTGCAGACAAGCAATGACCTTATGCGACAAAGCATTGGCTTTTCAAGTTCACCTGCAAGCACAATTCCTGCCAGGAAAAACAAATACTCTGGCAGACAAACTAAGCAGAAACCTCATTGAACCCCACGAATGGAAACTGGATCCACAAGTCTTCAGCATGATAATAAGGAAATGGGGATGCCCAGACATAGATCTATTTGCCTCCCCTCAACTGCCAATCGCAGGATTTATCACAAGAAAGCATGGAAAGTGGACGCCCTATCCTTCAGCTGGAAAAATCTAACAGTATATGCTTTTCCTCCACTGCCTCTCCTTCCCAGGGTACTCCTAAAGGTCAGACAAGAGAAGCCAAAAATGATACTGATTGCACCAGACTGGCCATGCCAGCACTGGTACCCACTCCTAAAGAGCTTGTCTCAAGGTCCAGCATGGATATTGCCTCAAACTTCTCACTTGCTGACCCATCAAAACAATCCGATCCTGCACAGCCATCTCAGGAGCTTAAATCTGGCAGCATGGCTGATAATGTAGCCATTCAGAGAACACTCCTCGTTCAAAAGCTGTTATGGATGTTATCTTGGAGGCCAGGAGGCCCAGTACCAGAAAATCTTATGCAGAAAAATGGAAGAGATTCTGTGCTTGGAACAAGGCATTGACACGTGTACCAAATATCACTCAGATTTTACAATACCTAACTGAGATGCTGAACAAAGGCCTTTCTTTCTCATCAATTAAGATTTATGCCTCTGCCATTTCAGCCCATTACAACACGGAACCACCTATCTTTTCTCATCCTTTAATAAGGCAGTACCTCAGAGGGGCCAAAAACATATTAGGCCTGCAAGGAGAGCACCAATTCCGGCCTAGGACCTCAATTATGTTTTGGAAAAACTCACACTGCCTCCTTTTGAGCCAGCATCAACAGCAGGTATAAAATTCTTATCCTGGAAAACAGCTCTGCTCCTAGCAATAACCTCTGCAAGACGAGTCTCGGAGTTACAAGCACTCACTCATGGCTGTGGAACATTTTATCATTTTTCATCCAGACAGGGTTTCTCTGAGGACAAACCCTACATTTATGCCTAAGGTGGTGTCCAGTGTGGCCCTCAACCAAACCATTCACTTGCCTACTTTTTATCCAAATCCACAGAACAAGGGTGAGAAAATTCTGCACACTTTGGACATACACAGGCAGTTACGCTTCTACTTGTACAGAACTAAAGCTTTCAGAAAGACTGAGCAACTTTTAGTGTCATATGCTGCAGGATCACAAGGAAAGGCTACCTCAAAACAGACTATTTCTAAATGGATAGGCCATTGCATCTGTTTCTGCTATTTGCAACATGGAAAATCAGTGCCTAAGGGCATTAGGCCTCATTCCACCAGAGTAGCAGCCACTTCAGCAGCCTTCCTCAGAGGAGTACCAACCAAAGATATCTTAGAGGCTGCAACTTGAAGTTCAGTGCACACTTTCACAAAGCACTACCACTTACCTCTTTACTCTATAAGTCCAGAGCAGGCTTTGCCACTGCAGTTCTGCAGGGCCTCATAGCCTCACCTAATCCTATTTAGCCCAGCCATCCATCCTCAGCTTTGGGATTCAACCCAAGAGTAATGACTGCAACAGTGAAACACAATGAACATAGTACAGTTGTGTACCTACCATAAATGTAGATGTTCGAGTGTATTCACTGTTGCAGTCCAGGTTACCCACCCACCATCCCCCTTTTCTTTGCTGGGACTTATCTGTACTTCTCTATCCTATACAACCTATGTGGTGTATTTGCTTGTAGATGAAGGAAATGTTATTTTTTGTGCATGCATTTTTATTGGCATATTTTTCAGCCTACCAATTTGGGGGCACCTGACATCTGGGGCAAGAAAAACTGAAGAAAATGGCATCGGCTGCATCTTTTATACCCTTGGTGCACTGACGTCAGGGAAGAGGTGACAGCAACCGACGCCGGACCTAGACTTTGGAATTCTGGCCGACTGAGGGTAGCCTGCCAGCAGGATAACCCAAGAGTAATGACTGCAACAGTGAATACACATCTACATTTATGGTAGGTACACAACTGTACTTTTCCATTAGTTAGTAAGCGTAGAGTGTTAAAATCTTTGAGTCATGATTATAGACTAGTGAATTGTTGCTTCTAACTTTTGTATGTAGTTGTCACTTTAACATCATGGTACTTTTAAGTTATCAAAGCAAATGAGTTGTAATTGGTTAATGTTAACCAGCTGTTTTTATATAAAGAAGAGTTTCTTCAGTTTGAACTTGTTTCTGATGAAGTTTGCCGGTCAGGCTAATGAAAGGCGCTTAAAACAGTTCTATTTTATTAAATGTGTGGACTTTTCCGATAGTTTGCCATGCCATTGTTTTCTTTTTACTATGTGACTTTATACCACAGAAGACGTTATGGGCAGCTCCTTGCTCTTAGATACACTGTGCCCCCCCCCCCCCAACACACACAGTAATATGTATAAGCCATAGCAATGATCATTTAAGACTGATTTGTAGAAATACAGTGCATTGTGTGACATTGCTCTTTCTAAGCCAGAACAGTAATTGCTTAACTGTGATTGGTCAGTGCTAGGGTGAGTAACTTGTCCACAGGTGTCTTACAATATTCATCAATTGCAGCCACTTTGTTGACTGTGTATACCTTAAATGTTTGATGCTGATTTAATAAATTGGCCATAGTAAAGTATTCCAGCTTGCGTTACACAAATGTATAAATAGTCATGCAAACCCAGATTAATGATTGCTTAACTTGATGAAAACATTGGCAACACTATAATTATTGATTGTAAAGGTACAGTATGTCTCTGTTTGAGCATGGCTAACATCCTTTAAGCACTTGAAGATCAGCAGTTTTTATTCCTGTTTTATGACTTCTAATAATTACTGCGTGTTGGTACCCTGTTTTATAAGTTGAGCAGGAATCAGGGTTTTGGAAGTGAAGATTATTGGTTGTTTCTTAGATGAGATTCTGGGCAAAGCAAGCATTGAATCACTGGACACTACACCTTAACCACATCAGACCAGAAATTAGTTATTTTACATGTTTGTTGTAGTAATGCTTTGTGAACTTTTGAGTGAGGAGAAAAGTACTGCTTGTAGCAGGTTA
Organism: Protopterus annectens; assembly: GCF_019279795.1. Classification (NCBI taxonomy): domain Eukaryota; kingdom Metazoa; phylum Chordata; order Ceratodontiformes; family Protopteridae; genus Protopterus; species Protopterus annectens. The sequence continues at coordinate 1,181,176,382 of NC_056737.1, forward strand.
GTTGAATCAAAGTGAGCTGCAGCTGTTTCCCAGGCCTTCTCAGGAATCTGATGATTAATTTATTGAGGAGGTGTTTCCCAAGCCTTCTCAGAAATCTCATTAATTTATTGAGGAGGTGTTTCCTAAGCCTTCGTAGGAACTTGATTAATTTGATGAAGCTCATGTTGGCCGCATGTGCCTTTGTTACTTTTCAAAGTGATGTTTATTGGATTTTCAGGTTCTTTATTTGGTACTCCAACTTGCAGATTCTAGTGAATGCCTATATTGCCTTAGCTGGTACATTTTTTTTTTTTTGCAGAAGTTTTATATATAGGCTAACACCTGCATTATAATTCTACTTATATTTTATATCATTTTGTTACTTCTGTGTTTTTTTTTTTAATTTTTTGAACGTGTGTTTTTGAATAGTGTTATTCCACTATCCTATTGGAAGTGGGAGGAGTTATTCTTTTTGATGTAAATTTCAGGCTAAATTGCCATATTGATTTTTGGCCCAATGTACTTATGTTTTCAAGAGCCTTTAATCCTGGGGTTGATTCTTTCTATATTCACATGTCTGGTTTATGAATTTGAGCAAGTAATTTTACCAGGCATAAGCAAGTTCACACCTGATACAAGGCACTAGTGCCTAGTGGGTTTATCCAGTTAAATAATTAAAAAAAAATGCTTTGATACCAACCCAGTCCTGACTTGTGCTCACAGGTTCTCCTGGACTTGCATTGAGATGCTGAGTTAGTTTGCACCCCATATTGTAAATAATTTATGGTTGTGTGTTACCTGACAAGGCACTTGGACCTCTGAACTGCTAAATTTAACTGGGAGCTCCGGACCCTGAACAAGTCAACCAAAGCCAGCTCTGAGATAATTAGCCAGGCAAAGGAGAGCTTTCTTTAACTGTATTAAAAATCTCAAACGAAGTCCAGAGCTGTGTAGAGCTAATAGGAAATGACATTACATACTCTGACCCAGAGTGCCCACAATGTTTTCCTACTGATAAAATCAAGGGCCTATATCACAAAAACTATGCAGACTCAAACCTTTGTACCCATTCTCGGTGTCATAGAGGCTACTTTGGAGTGATCTCTGCCTTGTGTATAGTGCACTGATAGACCTTATCCTGTCAGACCTGATGCACATTCTTAAGGCCAGTGGGAGCATAAATAGCCATTCAAGAGATCAAAAGTATTTTTTGAAGTTTAACTAGAACATGTTGGAGGGATGCAGTACCACTGCTTGGAAACGGCATGATGATCTTCGTGTTTCACTGTTGCAGTCATCACATTTGGGTTATCCCTGCCAGGGTAGCCCTCAGCTGGCGGGTAGCCCTCAGCTGGCCCGAATACCAGAGACTTAGTATTTCTGCATCGGTTGCTGTCGCTTGAGGACTGATGTCAGGTCATCAGTAGTATAAAGTAAGGCAGCCAACACCATTACATCAGTCTTTCTTGCCATGGAGCCCGAAGCAGAAGCAGTTCGCACGGGTGCCGGTTGGCCACTACCTGAGTTTTCGTCTCCAAATTGAAGTTTAAGTCTTCTGAAGCTAAGTACCTCGTTGGAGATCCTTTTTTCTTGCACTAACCAATGTTAGAAAAAATTAATTGTCTCGCCTGTGGAAAGCAAATACCACACCGAGACTTCCACTCTTACTGTGTCACTTGTTTAGGCCCAGACCACGATGTCCCCCGTTGTTGCTTCTGTGCTGTGTTCAACTCCAGAACTATCCGTTGTCAGGCCCTTATTGTAGCCAGATATTTTCGTTTACAGTCCTCAAATTCCGATATGGCTTTGGTAAGCCATCTGACAGCAGATCTTCCGAAAAAATGTAAAGATAGAGAGACCGCACAGGTCCAAACCTATCGACGACGCTTCCGTTAAGCTAGTAGTCAGTCTTGCGGTACTCCGTGAGGTGCTTTCGCAGCCCCTGATGCCTGTTTCAGTTGATTCGCATGCCGCTACCGAGACCCTTTCAGAGTCCGCTATGCTGCAAAACTCCTCTTTGACTAAGGGTCCTGCAGTCGTCCGTACTTTGAATGGGTCCGGAGCTGCTGAGCAGGCACCGGCTTCCGAGGAAGTCCTTCGCACTACCGAATCTCGACACAAACCGATGTCTTATTTTTCGACTTTCAAAAGTCTTTCAAAACCAACCACATTTCTTAGGCCCAGGATTCGAACCACACCCAAGAAACCGATGACCCTCTCTGACGCCTGCTACCTTGCCTCAGTCTCAAATGTTTAAATTGTGGAAGACCTTATCATGCTGATAAGGAGAAGCCAAGCTACCCCTCAAAAAGAGAGAGAGAGATCTGTCCCCTGTAGTTTTGTCTGGACAAGAGTCAGATGAATCTGATGCATCTGACTATGAAGACATGCAACCCCTCTCCACTTATGAGGATTCTGATGCAGAGAACTCCATTCCTTCAGTCTCTCCCCCAGAGGATTTTTCCTCTGGGGAAACCCTGCATACTTTAAGGGAGCATTTCCAATGGGAGAATCAGGACTACCCTCAGTCTAAAACGAGACTCAGGGAATTCTTAGATCTTCCTCAACACAGACCCTTGGCCATCCCCCCAGTCCTGGAAGTTGTGGAGAATGTTTTCCTTGAATCCAGCTTGACATCTGATGCCCTACCTCCTGCTCCCAGAAAACCAGACAGGTACTGTAGTGTCCCTGACTCACGCACATATCTTTTTAAAAATCCAACAACTGACCCTGAGGTAATTTCTCAAGGGCCAAAAGGGATTTAAGCAACCTCTGATAAGAATCCCACCCCCTCAGGCAGGGTTTCCCGAGCATTGGACTAATGGAGGTAAAAAAGTATACACCTCAGCTACTCTTGCTTTCAGAGCACTAAATTGTCAGTTCCACATCTAAAGATTTACAAGACTTAATGCATTCTGCAAGTCAAGTAACTAAACACACATTGAACTATGGGTTTGATGCCCTAGAAGCTTCTTGCAGGGCAGCAGTCACTGGATCTGTCATTAGAAGACATGCATGGCTTAAGGGAACAACCCCTGCCAGGCGATGTCAAATCTCAACTGTTGGATGCCCCCTTGCACAAAGATAACTTATTTGGCACTAAGGCAGAAGAGGTCTTAAAAAAAGGCAGAAAAAGCAAAATCTATATAAACAGATTTCTTACAGGTCCAGCCCCTAGATTCAGCAGATGTTGCCCCTCCAAGCACTGGTCCTTTCCTGCTTCGAGTAAACCGACCCATCATAGCCCCCCCCCCCAGACAGCAGCCCCATGGAATGCAGAGATCTAAGCAGTAGACAAGGACTCGCCTCCCCCACCCCTCTGCCCACCTTCACTTACCCCTAGGAGGAAAACTCTCCTTTCACTCAAGCACCTGGGCCACCATTACCAAGGACAATGAGTTCTGAACATTGTGTCTCAGGGATACAGATTTTCCTTCCACACCCAAAAAGGGTTTCCAGATCTACCACACAATCAGTGGGCAGAGGCTCAAAAGCAAATCTTTTCCCTCCTCTCTGAGGGCAATAGAGCATGTTCCTGCAGAACAGATAGGCCAAGGTTTCTACTCCAGACTTTCAGCTGCCCAGACCAAAGGGCTCCTGGCGCCCTATCTTTGATCTATCCATTCTAAACACCTCCGTGGTGATCCCAAAATTCAAAATGCTCACCCTCCAGCAGTTGCTACCCATGCTCTCCAAGGATGCTTGGCTAACCACCCTAGGTCTAAAAGAGGCCTACCTCCACATTCCTATCAGGGAATCATGCAGGAAATATCTCCGCTTCAGGGTAGGATCTAAACTTTCAGTTCTCTGCGCTTCCCTTTGGCTTTCTACTGCTCCCAGAGTTTTCACAAAATGTTTGGCCTCTGCCTTTGCCTTTGCCTTTTGCAGACAAAGAAACATTCAAATTTACCCATACTTAGATGACTGCCTTATTCAGGCAGACAGCCAGGAAAAGCTGCTCAAGCACCTGGCCTTTGTAAAGACCCTACTAACCTCCCTAAGGTACACAATCAACGAAAAGAAATCCAAGCAGGTGCCCACCCAAAGGATAATTTTCCTGGGAGCAAGTCTGGACACAGCATCCCAGATGGCATACCTTACACCAGAGAAACAAATTTTCCTGACAGCCTACTTCTCTCAACGAGCCACCAGGCCCCAGCTATATGCAAGGAAGATTCTGCAAGCTCTGGGGGTTCATGGCATCTTGCATACTACTCATACTACTCATTCCATATGCCGGACTGCATATGAGGAAACTTCAGTGGTACCTAAAGAGCCTTTGGTGTCAACACTCACCTGGAAACTCTTCCACCTATAATTCCTTGCCTCAGAAAGGAATTTATTTGGTGGGCAACAGCATGCTTCCACAATGAGGGACTGCCCTTCTCCTCACCCTGCGTCTCCCAGACCCTCACCACAGACGCGTCAGACTACACCTGGACGGCAGGTGCATACAGGGCCAATGGAGCCCACAGCAAATCCCTCTGCACATCAGTCTAAAAGAAATTATGGCTGTGCAGCACGCCTTGGCATCTTTCAAACCCCTTCTCTCTCCAGGGTTTCTCCTGATCAAAACAGACAACACCACTGTCGTGTGGTACATCAGCAAGCAGGGAGGGACTCACTCCTACCCTCTATGCAGGCTGACCATGACCTTTTCGCTCACAGCCTCTTTCATGCAACACCTGTTAGCACAATTTATGCCAGGCTCTCTCAACTCTCTGGCAGACCAATTAAGCAGAAACCTTTTGAACCCACACAAGTGGCAACTCAACAGAAGTACTTTCTCCCTAATAACTTAGAAATGGGGAACCCCACAGGTCGACTTCTTTGCCACCCACCCCAACCATCAGCTCAGCAAATTCTGCACCAGGGAGCATCACTGCATGGCTTGGAAAGTGGATGCCCTGTCCTTCCCCTAGGTCAATCTATCGGTCTGTCATTCCTCCCCTACCTCTCATCCCCAGGGTACTGCTGAAAATAAGGGAGGAAAAACCAAGGGCCATTCTTATAGCTCCAGACTGGCCCCGACAACACTGGTGCCCCTTGCTGTGCAGCCTGTTTCCGCTGCCTCCATGGCATCTTCCTCAGATTCCAAATCACCTGACCCAGAAGGAAGGGGAATTCATGCATCCCCAGTTGCAGACACTCAGTTTGTCAGCTTCGCTTATTCCCTAACCCCAAATCAGTCTGCCATCCTCAGTAAACGAGTTCCGGATGTTATTCGTGAGGCCAGACGTCTTGGCAATAGAACATCTTAGGCAGATAAATGGAAAAGGTTCTGCACCTGGATCCAGGCTAAGGGAGCCAATACGGCACAGCCCTCCATCCCTCTCATCCTGGATTACTTAGCTGACCTACTACACAGTGGCCTCTTTCTCCTTTCTAAAAATTCATGCATCTGCTATTTCTGCTCATTTTCCCAGTGAGCAGCCCCTTTTCTTACACCCTTTGATCAAACAGTTCCTCAGAGGGGCTAGCAATGTGAGCCCCCCCCGAAGGGCACCAACACCAGCTTGGGAACTTAACTTTGTCTTATGTCTTGGAAAGGCTTACCCTGCCCCCTTTCGAACCAGCTTCTTCTGCAGAGCTAAAATTTCTCTCCTGGAAGACAGCATTCCTTCTGACCATCACTTCAACCAGAAGAGTCTCTGAGCTGCAAGCACTCATGGCTGTGGGAGCCCCTTCATCATCTTCCATAAAGACAGGATATCCCTCCGACTTCGTTACTAAAACCACACAAACTTCAACTGATAAACCCAAAGAATGAGACTGAAAAGTAAAATCCACACACGATTTAATGTTAGCGCTTTCGTAAACACCAATAATATGCACTTCTTGAGACCAGGTCTGAAGAAGTGCATATTACTGGTGTGTATGGAAGCGTTAATATTAAATTGTGTGTGGATTTTACTTTTCAGCCTCATTCTTAGGGTATCCCTCAGAACTAATCCATCCTTCATGCCCAAAGTGTGGTGTCCAGTGTGTCAGTCAACCAATCCATTCATTTGCCCATCTTCTTTTTTTCCTAATCCCCAGAACAAGGGGGAAAGGATTCTTCACTCTCTAGATGTGCACAGACAGCTCACAGCTCAGATTCTATCTGGACAGGACTATATCCTTAAAGTCTGCTCAATTGCTGGTTAGCTTTGCTACAGGGGCAGAAGGCAAAGCCATCTCCAAGCAAACCATTTCCAAATGGATAGCACACTGCATCCATTTCTGCTACAAACAGCATGGAAAGCCTCCCCCAAGGAGGTCAGGACACACTCCACCAGAGCAGCCTCTACCTCTGCAGCTTTCCTTAGAGGAGTCCCCACCAGGGACATCCTGGAGGCTGCAACCTGGACATCTGTTCACACTTTTACCAAGCATTACCATCTGCCTCTCTTCTCCAAATCCAGGGCTGGGTTTACCTATGCAGACTTGCAGGGCATCCTAGCCAGCACCTAGATGTCCTTCATGGATGCATCTGCAGTCATAACAACTGGGTTGTCCTGTCGTCAGGCAGCCCTTCAGTCGGCCGGATTCCAAAGTCCGGGTCCGGCTTCGGCTGATGTCGCACTTCACCCGACGTCATCTCTGTTGGCCTTCGGGTATATAAGCATCAGCCGACGCCATTTTCTTCAGTCTTTCTTGCCGCGTGGCGCCCGAAGCAGAAGCTGTTCGCAAGTGCCGGTCGGTCGGATCCAGAGATTACTTCTACCGAATACTACTTCAAGACTTCTAAAGCTAAGTACCCGTTGGGGACTCTTTCTTGCCTCAGCCGATGTCAGAAAAAGTTAATAATTGTTTAACCTGTGGGAAACAAATACCTCATAAAGATTTCCACTCTTACTGCCTGCCCTGTTTAGGCCCAGCCCACCACGTACCAGCTTGTTCGTCCTGTGCTTCTTTCAACCGACGAACGCTTAGGCGCCGGTCAGAGTTTGCAGAACAGTTTTTCGGTTCTGACTTTGCGTACATTATGCCGCCGGACCCTCCGACTTCGCATTCTGCCAAAACGCAAAGAAAAGACCGACATCGCGGTCCGCGGTTTCGGCGAAACCATGGTTAAGCAAACGAGTGTCTCGGTTTCGGCGAAACCGAAAACTGATCAAACTACACCTAAAACTATCACTACAACTGAGGTCCCTGCTAACACTCTTGAATCGGCCTCAGAAATTTTACCCACTACGGTGCTTACCACTGACTTATCAGACACCATTCCCTTGGATGTCTCTACCCCAGCACGTGGTGCTGCTAGGCCTCCAGCAGCCATGTCCATTAAGGCCTTCGCCAGGGCTAAAGCAGCCAAGACTACTAAAACAGTGCCTGTTAAACCCCCTTCCACCAGGCCCTCTGCCAGTTCTCAAATGCTTACCTTGGCAGAAGATTTAATTTCATTAATTAGAGGATCTCAATCTCAGCCCCCAGAAAAGAGGCCTAGGGCAGAGCCCCCTGCGCCAGTGTCCTCTGATGATTCTGCTGATGAATCAGACATAACTGACCAGCCAGAGGCTCCTTTCTCCAATTTTGAAGATTCTGATGCTGAAGAATCCATTCCAGCTGCTTCCCCTCCAGAAGAATTCTCCTTTGGGGAAACCTTGCATGCCATGCGAGAACAGTTCCAGTGGCAGCAACAGGATTTTTCAGACTCCAGGAAAAGACTTAGGACCTTTTTGCACCTACCACAGCACAGGCCCTTAGCTATCCCTCCTGTTCTCTCTGTGGTGGATGATGCTTTCAATGATGCCTGCTCAGCTCCAGATTCTTTACCCCCAGCCCCTGCCAAACCAGACAGATTTTACAGGGTGCCAGATACTCATCACCACCTCTACAAGGCCCCTCTTGCCGACCCGAAACTATATCCCAGGGTCCCAAGGCAGTAGTCATGACTATAGCTAAAAACCCTGTTCCTTCTGAAAGGGAAGCAAGGTCATTAGACAGATGGGGTAAAAGTTTACACTTCAGCCACTCTTTCAGCTAGAGCTTTAAATTGTCAGTTTCACATGATACAATACCAAGAGTTTATGCTTGACCAGTTAACTAAAAAGCTAACCACTGATTAATCTCTTGATAAGAATTATGTATTAGAAATGGTAAATAACATACAGCAGGTTAGTAACCATTCTTTAAAATGTGGCTATGATGCACTGGAGGCTTCATTTAGATCAGCCATGACTGGCACAGTAATTAGAAGGCATGCATGGCTAAAGGAGCAAGCTTTACCGGATCATGTTAAATCTAAATTGCTTGATGCTCCTATGGATAAATCAAGTTTGTTTGGTACACCTGCCCAGCAGGTTATGAAGAAAATGGAAGAAAAGGCAAAATCAGTCCAGACAGTTAAAGAATTCTTGCAGGTTCAACCCCAAGGTTTAGCAGGAACTGGCCTGCCAAAATTGGTCCTTTCCTGACTCCACAAGACCTCAAAGGGGCAGGAATAGACGTTCCAGAGGCAGAAACCAATCCAGAGGAGGTGCCTACAGAGGACGACAGTGGCAAGGTAACAACAGAGGCACAGAATCAACACCTGCCTCTACATCAACACAGCCACAGTGACTTAAACCTAAACCCGCCAACCAGGGAACAAATAGCAGCTCCTCTAGGCAGAAAGCTAACCTTATTTTCAAAAACTGGCACCACATAACAAAGGACAAGTGGATTTTACGAACCATAGATCAAGGTTACGGTTCCACTTCCACACTTTACCAGTCAAAAGAGGAATGCCAAACCTACCTCCAAATCAAAAAACAGAGGCTCTACAACAGATAATGGAATTAGCAAACATGAGAGCTGTGGAAAAGTGCCAACAGCAGAGCAAGGAAAGGGTTCTACTCCAGACTATTCCTAGTTCCAAGAAAGGAAAAAGTTGGAGACCAATTCTAGACCTGTCTACCCTAAATACTTACATCATTGTCCCAAAATTCAAGATGCTGACCCTACAGCAACTTCTTCCCATGCTGGGCAAGGAGTGTTGGCTGGTAACTCTAGATCTCAAGGTGGCATACCTGCACGTCCCCATTCGACCTATCTGCAGAAGATACCTCAGATTTCTTGCAGGATCAGAGCACTATCAATTCTCAGCATTGCCCTTTGGCTTATCTACTGCGCCCAGAGTATTCACAAAATGCCTGGCATCAGTAATCGCCCATTGCAGACTACAGGGAATTAAAATTTATCCATACCTGGACGACTGTCTGATACAAGGGGACAACAAAAGCAAGCTGACAACAGATTTACAAAGGGTCATTTACTTGCTTCAAGCACTGGGATACACAGTCAATTTACAAAAGTCAAGGCTGATACCATCCCAGACAAGGACTTTCCTGGGAGCGGAATTGGACACAGTAAGGCAAATGGCATTCCTAACTACAGAAAAACAAAAGAACTCCCTCTTTACTTCTTGGCACTAACAAATCTGAACAAGTTAACAGCAAGAAAGGTACTGCAGGCCTTGGGTTTCATGGCATCATGCATAATCTTGGTTCCATTTGCCAGACTACATATGAGAAAGCTTCAGTGGTACCTAAAGAATTTATGGTCCCAACACAGACACAGCCTAGAAACGGAAATTCCACTAATACCATGCTTAAAACAGGAGTTCCTATGGTGGGCTCACGATGCCAGTCAAACCCAGGCCTGCCCTTTCGCAAAGGTCAAGCAAGCCAGACCATCACAACAGATGCTTCAGACTTGGGATGGGGGCACATATGCTGGACAAATGCGTGCAAGGATTGTGGACACAGGACCAACTTCACCTGCACATCAACCTAAAAGAAATGCTGGCAGTAAAACTGGCAATCCAAAAGTTCAGACCATTTCTCAAGGAAGGCCAGTTGATGATAAGGACAGACAACACCACAGTCATGTGGTACATCAACAAACAAGGAGGCACTCATTCCTACCCCTATGCAGAATGACTTTGGAGCTGTGGACCCTGGCACTCAGCTACAACATCCAGTTACAGGCAATATTTGTACCAGGAAAAGAAAACTCTCTAGCAGATATGTTAAGCAGGACTACATCGGATGTCCACGAATGGCAGCTGCACCGGACATCTTCAAGACCATCTCAAGAAATGGGGAATGCCTCAGATAGATCTATTCGCATCACCTCTCAATCACCAGCTCAAAAATTCTGCACAAGGACATTCCACCCACTAGCATGGAAAGTGGACTCGCTCTCCTTCAGCTGGAAAGGACTAACAGCATATGCATTCCCACCTCTTCCCTTGATACACAAAGTATTACTAAAAATCAAGGAGGAACGTCCAAGGATAATCCTGATAGCTCCAAACTGGCCAAGACAACATTGGTACCCACTGCTGAGGAGCATGTCTCGAACAATATGTGGCCAATACCCTGATGCCTTTGATGCTAACTCAGAACAACTACAGCACCATGCATCCAAACCTAAAACGTTGCAACTGACTGCATGGAACATCACATAGCAGCTGCTAACCCACAGCTTTCACAAAGAGTTAAAGACATTATTCTTGAAGCACGCAGACCTTCAACAAGAAGAAACTATGCTGGGAAATGGAAAAGGTTTGTCATTTGGAGCTCAGAAAGAGGTAAAGATGTATCAAACATAGATATGCCCAACATTCTGGAGTATCTGGCGAACTACTTCATTCAGGCCTGTCCTATTCCTCCATCAAGATTCATGCATCAGCTATTTCAGCAGAATACAGCTTTGATCCACCTGTTTTTCACACCCTTTGCTCAGGCAGTTCCTCAGAGGAATCAAGAATGTAAAACCTCCAAGGAAACCACCATTACCAGCCTGGGACTTGAACTTTGTGCTAGAAAAATTGACTCTATCACCTTTTGAACCAGCAGCAACAGCAGACCTGCAACACCTGTCATGGAAAACTGCTTTCCTACTGGCAATTACTTCAGCAAGGAGGGTTTCAGAACTACAGGCCTTAATGGCAGTGCAACCCTTTCTAATCTTCCACCAAGATAGAGTGTCCATGAGGACTAATCCTACATTTATGCCTAAGGTGGTATCCAGAGTGTCCTTAAACCAGGCAATCCACCTACCTACCTTCTTTCCCAACCCACAAAACAGAGGGAAAGAATACTGCATACCTTGGATGTACATAGACAGCTACGCTACTACTTGGACAGAACAAAAATAGCAGAAAGACTGACCAACTTTTGTAGCCTATGCAACAGGAAGGGAAGGAAAAGCTATTTCCAAACAGACAATCTCCAAATGGATAGGAAATTGCATACGATTCTGTTACTCCTTCCATGGAAAGCAAATTCCACAGAACATAAGACCTCATTCTACAAGGGCAACAGCCACTACCACAGCCTTCTTACGAGGAGTGGCTACCAAAGACATTATTGAGGCGGCTACTTGGACCTCCGTGCATACATTTGCCAAGCATTATAATTTACCTCTATATTCCAGATCCCGAGCAGGGTTTGCCACTGCTGTACTGCAAGGGATCCTAAACACACCATAATCTACCTTTATCCTCCTCCCCTAGTTGGCTATGGTATTCTACCCAGTTGTTATGACTGCAGATGCATCCATGAAGGACATAGTACAGTTTTGTACCTACCATAAATGTAGATGTCCGAATTGGATAGCATCTGCAGTCAGGATTACCTCCTCCTTCCCCTCTGTGGTACTCCTAGGGTGTTTACCCTTCTAATAGCTAGCTAGTGGGGGGACTTCTTTCATGGTGTATTTGTTTGTATTTATGTACATACATGCTTATTTTTGTGTTTACCTCTATCTTTTGGAAACATTGGCATCTATCCAAAATTTTTAGCCTTCTAGAGGGCTTCTGGCATCTGGGGCAAGAAACACTGAAGAAAATGGCGTCGGCTGATGCTTATATACCCGAAGGCCAACAGAGATGACGTCGGGTGAAGTGCGACATCAGCCGAAGCCGGACCCGGACTTTGGAATCCGGCCGACTGAAGGGCTGCCTGACGACAGGACAACCCAGTTGTTATGACTGCAGATGCTATCCAATTCGGACATCTACATTTATGGTAGGTACAAAACTGTACTTTTCCTTGACTGCCTCCACCCATTTCCTCAGCTTTGGTAATCTACCCAAATGTGATGACTGCAGCAGTGAAACATGAAGAACATAGTACAGTTGTGTAGCCCTACCATAAATGTAGATGTTCGAGTGTGGTCACTGTTGCAGTCCTGCTTTCCCTCCCGCCACCCCCGTTATTCTCTTTTTCCTTTAATTACCGTTCTTCCTTCCCGTTATTCTCGTTTTCCTTTAATTACCGTTCTTCCTTCCCGTTATTCTCTTTTTCCTTTAATTACCGTTCTTCCTTCCCGTTATTCTCTTTTTCCTTTAATTACCGTTCTTCCTTCCCGTTATTCTCTTTTTCCTTTAATTACCGTTCTTCCTTCCCGTTATTCTCTTTTTCCTTTAATTACCGTTCTTCCTTGTTGTTCTCCTTTTCTTACAAAGGGGCATATTGGTATTTATTTTCCACTGGTGGGGTTCTTCCACCAGAACCTGGCCTCCTACTTTGGGGGCTTCTGACAGGGCAAGAAAAACTGATTTAATGGCAGCGGCTGCCTTACTTTATACTACTGATGACCTGACATCAGTCCTCAAGCGACAGCAACCGATGCAGAAATACTAAGTCCGGTATTCGGGCCAGCCGAGGGCTACCCTGGCAGGGATAACCCAAATGTGATGACTGCAACAGTGAATACACTTGAACATCTACATTTATGGTAAGTGTACACAACTGTACTTTGGAGGGATGCAACACCACTGCTTGGAAACAGCATGTTGGAGGGATGCAACACCATTGCTTGTAAGTGGCATGTTGGAGGGATGCAAGATCACTGCTTGGATGTGGCGTGTTGGAGGGATGCAACATCTCCACTTGGAAGCGGCGTGTTGGAGGGATGTGTACTTAAGCTAAAAGTATTTTTAAATGAAATGGAAGTTGATGTATATGCAAGGCTGTCTGGACTTCGCCTGCTGACCCAGCATGTATGGATGTATGCAAACATGCATGTATGTATTTGACTGGGGTAGAACTGTGGTCACCTTGTACTATTTCAGGTTCAGCCTGGGGTAACAAAAACTGAGAACAGTCATAAGATTATATACTTTGAAAGTTTCATAGTTAAGTATAAGCATTTGATGTGTAAGCTAATTGTGTATGTTTTAAGTGCTTTGTGCATCTCTTTTTGTTATATGCATTTGTTGTTACTTTGTATATGCAGTTACTCTTTTTGTTTTAATTTTTCACCCTGACTGAGCCTGAAACCGGTCCAAATGAATCCGTGTTCTGCCTTTGTTAACAAGTACATATATACATACGCAAGTAAAGAATTAAATATCAAGGTTAGAGAGCATGCAGAGAACTTCCTTACAGCTGCCACCATTCTTAATTCACTGAAGTTTGAAAAGTAAAGATGCCTCTCAGTCCACTTAATGGTCACAGCCCAGTGAAGACAGATTATTAATGCCTAATTTAGGCTGTCTGACTGTTGGGCATTTACTGCCCTCTGCTACACTTTGTTGTGTAGTCAGTGCTGAATTTGTGGGTTTTATTCCATCTGAAATGCTTGTGTTTAATGCAAACCCTAGTGTATTTAACCAGACTAAATGAAGCATCACACAACACTATTTGGTGGGGTAGACCAACAGGATGTTTTCACTGATTGACTGCAGTGTCTTCATGCAGTCAAATTAGAAAATAAAATCATTGAGGTATTGTGAGCAACCAGTTTAATACTGTACGTAGTTATTAGTATTTCCATCTGTATGGTCATTTCCCAATAGCAGAGTACATGACCCGGGAGAGGTTTGAAAAAATTCAGCAGTATTTTCACTGCAATGACAAAAACCTCAGACGACCACAGGGCTCTGTGGGTCATGACAAGCTCCATCATGTACGGCCAATACTGGATGCCGTACTTCATGCATGTAGGACACAGTATAATGTGCATCGTGAGGTGGCAGTAGATGAAGCCATGGTCGGCTTCCGTGGACGTCTGACATTTAGACAGTTTATGCCTGGCAAGCCGGAGAGGTATGGCATTAAGGTATGGGTGCTAGCTGACTCACATAATGGTTATGTGCATGAATTCCAGGTATACACTGGAAAGGCAGAGCAGACCACAGACGTTGGACTGGCACACAGAGTTGTGGTCGACCTAACACGGGGGCTGATTGGAAAGAAGCATCACATTTACTTTGACAACTTCTTCTCATCTGTCCCTCTGGCACAGCAACTGCTGCAGGACGGTCTGTACTGCTGTGGAACCATGCGCACCAATAGGTCTGGATGGCCTGTAACATTCAACCGACAAGCCATTGGTAAAGCGCCTCGAGGGTTCTACAAGCAGCTGCAGAGTGGACCATTGCTTGCAACTGAATGGAAGGATAGCAACCCAGTATTTCTGCTGTCAACCAATAGTAACCAACCTTGGCAGTCTCCAGCATACGCAGGAGACAGCACGATGGAACAAAAGCTGCAGTGCCGTGTCCACCAGTTGTAAACATGTACAACACGTATATGAATGGGGTGGACCGAGCAGATCAGCTCAGGACGCAGTATCCAACTGCTCGAAGGCAAGGAAATGGTGGCTGTACTTGTTCTGGTTCCTATGGGATGTGGCCATAGTGAATGCTTACATTTTATTTCGTGAGAGTGCTAGCCACCGGCAGCTTTCACGTTCTGGCGGGTTGATTGCGGCAAGCCAGTTACAGTTTAGAAGACACCTAGGCATGCACCTCCTGACCACCTACAAGAAGAGGAAAAGATGCATAGAGATTACCATCCCAGAGCCCATGACACGATTTGAAGAAGGCTCACACGTTCCAGTGAAATGGCGGAAGGCACGATGCAAAAACTGTGCCATCAAGGGAAAACGTGCTGAACCATCATGGGGATGCCCGACCTGCAAGATTAACCTATGCATGGAATGCTTTGGTGAGTACCATGGCCATAAGAGTCTAGCAGACTGCTGACAGCAGTAAGATGTGCAGAGCACACTATACATCAAAGTTGTGACCAGGCTGTTGGGTCCATTGCTGAATGGGCACATGTAAAGAGAAAAGGCAGAGGTAAGGCAGACTGCTGACACTGAAGGAGGTCATGAGACCATAGTGGTATCAGCAGTCTGAGTGGGCAGCTGGCACAGCTATGGGACACTACAGATAACCAACATCTGGAGCCCCATGCCTGTCCTTGGCGTATTCGTGGAGCGGCGGTCCTTACCCTGCTTTTTCTCTTTACATGTGCCCTGGCTGGACTCCCTTGTCAGTGTCTACCCATGCTTTATTTCAGATAAGGTAAGACTGTCTTCTGCTGTTCTGGGAGTCAATGGAAAGGGAGCAGCCACAAACCTTACGCAGTCCCATCGCCGAATATTGTTTGCTGGTTGCATCACAGGGGGCATACCCAGCCAGCATGGATCTTGTGATCCACTGGGATGGCAGTTGGGAACCTGGAGACTCTACAGCACAGTCCCGTAGTGCTGCTGTCCTTGGTAAGCATGGGCTTGGGTGTGCCACTGATGTAATGCAAAAACATGCAAACAGACACAGCCTGGGTCAGTCTTGGTCTTTTGACATGTTGCCTTGATGTAGCTCTCCACTCAGACTTCCTCCCTTCAGGTGTAGTCAGCGTATGTATGTGAGAGTAGTAAATGTATGAAGGTCAGGACAGCAATTAGTGAGTTACTTCAGTCCCTCATCCCTTAGGTCCATTGCTGGATGGGCACATGTAAAGAGAAAAGGCAGAGGTAAGGCAGACTGCTGACACTGAAGGAGGTCATGAGACCATAGTGGTATCAGCAGTCTGAGTGGGCAGCGGCACAGCTATGGGACACTACAGATAACCAACATCTGGAGCCTCATGCCTGTCCTTGGCGTATTAGTGGAGCGGTCCTTACCCTGCTTTTTCTCTTTACATGTGCCCTGGCTGGACTCCTTGTCAGTGTCTACCCATGCTTTATTTCAGATAAGGTAAGACTGTCTTCTGCTGAGTCACTGGAAGGGAAGATGTTCACTGGTTCAGAAGGGATGGCATTCACCTAAGTGAGGGCATTGCGTTCTTCTTGACCAACCTCCACAATGGCATGTTGAGAGCAAGGCATGATTGTGAGAAGAATGGAAAACACCCATGACCAAGTCAGACCAGTATAATAAGTAAAACACTTATGAAATGTGTTGTGTAAAATTAATTTCTCTGAGCTTGGCAAATAACTGTTATGGAAATTATTATTTTTTTTTCATTTTTTGGTAAATAACTTTGCAAGGGAGCATCTGAATGTGCCAAGTAATGTCTTATTTTGAAGACAGTATTGCTGGTTCTAACATGGTAAAATAATTGTGCCTGTATGTTTGACACATGTGCAGATATCAAAGTTTGTTTTGGACTTAGGTTATGGAAATTATGATTTTTTTCATATTTTGGTAAATAACTTTGCAAATGAGGATCTGAATTTGCTAAGTAATACCTCATTTTGAAAAGATTATTTATAGTTCTAACATGGTAAAATAATGGTTCCTGTATGTTGTACTCATAGGCAGATATCAGTTTGTTTCTGACTTGGGTTATGGAAATTGAGTTTTTTCATATTTTGGTAAATAACTTTGCAAGGGAGCATCTGAATGTGCCAAGTAATATCTCATTTTGAAGACAGTGTTGCTGGTTCTAATATGGTAAAAGAATTGTGCCAGTATGTTTGACACGTGCAGATATCAAAGTTTGTCTGAGAATTATGCTTATGGAAATTATGATTTTTTTTCATATTTTGGTAAATAACTTTGCAAGGGAGCATCTGAATGTGCTAAGTAATACCTCATTTTGAAAAGATTATTTATAGTTCTAACATGGTAAAAGAATGGTACCTGTATGTTGTACTCATAGGCAGATATCAAAGTTTGTTTCTGACTTAGGTTATGGAAATTATGATTTTTTTCATATTTTGGTAAATAACTTTGCAAGGGAGCATCTGAATGTGCCAAGTAATATCTCATTTTGAAGACAGTATTGCTGGTTCTAACATGGTAAAATAATTGTGCCTGTATGTTTGACACATGTGCAGTTATCAAAGTTTGTTTTGGACTTAGGTTATGGAAATTATGATTTTTTTCATATTTTGGTAAATAACTTTGCAAGGGAGCATCTGAATGTGCTAAGTAATACCTCATTTTGAAAAGATTATTTATAGTTCTAACATGGTAAAAGAATGGTACCTGTATGTTGTACTCATAGGCAGATATCAAAGTTTGTTTCTGACTTAGGTTATGGAAATTATGATTTTTTTCATATTTTGGTAAATAACTTTGCAAGGGAGCATCTGAATGTGCCAAGTAATATCTCATTTTGAAGACAGTATTGCTGGTTCTAACATGGTAAAATAATTGTGCCTGTATGTTTGACACATGTGCAGTTATCAAAGTTTGTTTTGGACTTAGGTTATGGAAATTATGATTTTTTTCATATTTTGGTAAATAACTTTGCAAGGGAGCATCTGAATGTGCTAAGTAATACCTCATTTTGAAAAGATTATTTATAGTTCTAACATGGTAAAAGAATGGTACCTGTATGTTGTACTCATAGGCAGATATCAAAGTTTGTTTCTGACTTAGGTTATGGAAATTATGATTTTTTTCATATTTTGGTAAATAACTTTGCAAGGGAGCATCTGAATGTGCTAAGTAATATCTCATTTTGAAGACAGTATTGCTGGTTCTAACATGGTAAAATAATTGTGCCAGTATGTTTGACACATGTGCAGATATCAAAGTTTGTTTTGGACTTAGGTTATGGAAATTATGATTTTGTTCATATTTTGGTAAATAACTTTGCAAGGGAGCATCTGAATGTGCTAAGTAATACCTCATTTTGAAAAGATTATTTATAGTTCTAACATGGTAAAAGAATGGTACCTGTATGTTGTACTCGTAGGCAGATATCAAAGTTTGTTTCTGACTTAGGTTATGGAAATTATGATTTTTTTCATATTTTGGTAAATAACTTTGCAAGGGAGCATCTGAATGTGCCAAGTAATATCTCATTTTGAAGACAGTATTGCTGGTTCTAACATGGTAAAATAATTGTGCCAGTATGTTTGACACATGTGCAGTTATCAAAGTTTGTTTTGGACTTAGGTTATGGAAATTATGATTTTTTTCATATTTTGGTAAATAACTTTGCAAGGGAGCACCACATTGTGTGAAGTAATGCATCATTTTGAAGGTGTTACTCCTTACAACATGGTAAAAGAACTGTGTCTGTGCACTGTACACACGTACAGATATCACAGTTTGTTTAGTCTTGTACAAATATGAAAATTATACATTTACAATACTTCTCATTATTATGCCCGTATCTTTGCGAGGGAGCATGGTAATCACACAAATGATGCGTCATTTTGAAGCTGACATTCAGATGCACAACTTCTACACTGATATGTAGGCTCTGTCTGTTACAGGTGATGAGATATTAGGCTTTGTTTATTTATCAATTATGAGACATAATATACTAATCATATTTCTGTGAATATCTCATGAAAGGAGTGTCACACAGTTATGGTTAAACTATCATTTTAAAGGTGACATTCATACTAACAAATTAAATTCAAATTGTATGGGTCTCCATGGTACATAGACCAAGATATTGTGCTTTGCTTTTCCAAAAAATTAAAACAATTGCACAATATCAGCATTCCTTGCCAAATATTTCATTATGACTTTGATATGCACTATCAACATTTACACTGTTGGAAAGGTCAGTGTCTGCTGAACAACTTTCGCGTTTACATTTTTAGTCTAGCTCTTATAGTTAAAGAGTTATGAGCATTTGTTTTCTGTATAGTATTACAAATGGATTTTCTGAAAATGAGCTCAGGCTGCTCTGTTGTTCCTATGGTGGAATTCAGCAGGCAGCTCTTCCTGAGCTGCTCTGGAGTGAATGAGTTAAAGATTTCTTACAAGTTCAGCCGCCTAGATTTAGTAGGTACTGGCCGTCTAAGAATTGGTCCTTTCCAGCCCCTTCCAGGTCTACTCAAGCCAAACCCAGACACAGCAGAAACCCCAGGTTTCATTCGCAGGGGAGACACAAGACTAAGCAGTGGGGGGTTTCCACACCCAAATCTCGGAGTAGTAAGACTCCCCCCTATGGAAAACTGTCTCAATGACTTGCTTTTAAGACTTCCAAGTACTTCCCAACTGTGAATGCTCCTTTAGATGGAAAGGTTGTTCTGCAGGCCAAAAACTGGGAACTCGTTACCCAGGACAAATGGGTCTTAAATATAGTGTCCCAAGGATACAGATTTCACTTCCACACGTTACCACCACCAAGTGGGTGGCCATATCTACCCCCAAATCAGTGGGCACAGGCCCAAAATCAAGTACTCTCTCTTAAGCATGGGGGCTATTCAGTTGGTACCAGAAGAGGAAAAGAGACAAGGTTTCTATTTGAGACTTTTCCTGGTACCCAGAAAAGGCATTACATGGCATCCTATCCTGGACCTTTCTATTCTAAACACCTTTCTGGTGATTCCAAAATTCAAAATGCTGACTCTTCACCAGCTGCTTCCTATGCTAGGCAAAGATGCATGGTTGGCAACACTAGACTTAAACGAAGCATACCTGCATATCACTAGCAGAGATTCTTGCAGAAGATACCTCCACTTCAAAGCAAGCTACATGCACCATCAGTTCTCTGCACTGCCCTTTGGCTTGTCTACTGCACCCAGGGTATTCACAAAGTGCCTGGCTCCAGTCATTGCTTTCTGCAGGCAAAGAAATATTCAAGTATACCTATACCTGGACGATTGTCTAATTCAGGCAGAAAGCCAGGACATACTTTTGAATAATCTGGCCTTTGTTCAAAGGGTACTGACTTGTCTGGGGTACACCATAAACGAAAAGAAATTGCACCTGGTACTCTGCCAGCAAATTATATTCCTGGGAGCAAGCTTGAACACAATTTTCCAGATGGCTTTCCTCACGCCAGAGAAAGGGATTCATTTAACAATTTGCTTCAAGCAAGTGGCCACAAAAACCCAGTTATCTGCAAGACAAATACTGCAAGCCTTGGGGTTCATGGCCTCTTGCATTCTTCTAATTCCATATGCAAGGCTGTATATGAGGAAACTGCAATGGTATCTAAAAAGCCTATGGTGTCAACATTCACAGGATCTAGAAGCACTGGTTCCTATCATACCTTACCTTCGCCTAGAGTTCCTTTGGTGGGCAGAGGCCTTCTAACAGGGACTACCATTCACACTACCCCCTGCCGCCCAAACATTAACAGACGTATCAGACTATGTATGGGGGACTCACCTGGCAGGGAAGTGCATTCAGGGCAAATGGAACCCAAGTCAAATGCACCTGCACATAAATCAAAAGGAAATGTTAGCTGTACAGAATGCTCTGACAGCCTTCAAGGAACACATTCTTCCAGGACAACTAATGGTAAAGATGGACAACACCACTGTCATGTGGTACATTAACAAGCAGGGGGGTGCACACACTTGCCCCCTCTGCAGACTAGCCATGGCATTGTGGAGCACAGCCTTGAGCTACCAAGTGAATTTACAAGCTCAATTCCTGCCAGAAAAACTAAATACACTGGCAGATGGACTAAGCAGAAACCTCATGGACCCACACGAGTGGAAACTGGAACCAAGGATTTTCAACATGTTGACAAGCAAATGGGGGAGCCCAGATATAGACCTGTTTGCCTCCCCCTAGAACCATCAATTGGACAAATTTTGCACAAGGATTCCCCACAAACTAGCTTGGAAAGTGGATGCTCTATCCTGTAGCTTGGAAAGTGGAGGCTCTGTCCTGTAGCTGGAAAAACCTATCAGTTTATGCCTTTCCTCCTCTGCCTCTACTTTCCAAGGTACTACTAAAGATCAAGCAGGACATGCCAAGGACGATTTCAATTGCACCAGACTGGCCACGCCAACACTGGTACCCCCTCTTGCGCGGTGTCTCACGCTTGGCCCCATGGCACCTGCCTCAGACTCCTTTCCTGTTGTCTCGGCAGGAGAACCAGATTCTGCACCCTCAGCTGCAAACCCTGAACCTTAGCAGCCTGGCTAATTACCTAATCTCTCCTTTACCATCCCTCAGTAAATCAGTGAAGGATATTATTTTAGAGGCAAGGAGGCCTAGTACTAGAAAATCTTATGCTGCAAAATGGACACATTTTTGTGCCTGGAACCAATCTCAAGGGATGATCTCAGCAGTGCCCAATTTAGTACAAATTATACAATACTTGATTGAGATGCTTCATAAGGGCTTGTCCTTTTCCTCCAACAAAATTCATGCCTCAGCCATTTCAGCTCATTATAGCACAGAGCCTCCCCTCTTCTCTCAGCCACTGCTCAAGCAGTTCCTCAGAAGGGCCAAAAATTTAAGGCCACCCAAGAGAGCTCCCACTCCAGCTTGGGACCTTAACTTTGTCTTGGAGAAACTCACTCTTCCTCCTTTCGAGCCAGCTGCTACTGCAGATTTAAAATTCCTTTCCTGGAAAAACAGCTTTCCTTTTAGCAATCACTTCTGCAAGAAGGGTATCAGAATTACAGGCCCTTATGGCAGTGGAGCCTTTCATCATCTTTCATGCGGACAGGGTGTCCTTCAGAACTCCAACCCCTCCTTCATGTCCAAGGTATCCAGTGTGGCTCTTAATCAGTCCATTCATTTGCCTACCTTCTTTCCTAACCCACAGAACAAAGGGGAACGGATACTGCACTCCTTAGATGTGCACAGACAACTTAGATCGTACTTGGACAGGACGAAACCTCAAAGAAAATCAGAATTGCTGATGGCATTTGCTGCAGGGAGAGAGGGGAAAGCTATTTCAAAGCAAACCATTTCAAAATGGATAGGCAACTGCATTCATTTCTGCTATAAGCACCATGGCAAACCTATCCCACAAGGGTATCAGACCCCACTCAACTAGGACTGCATCTACCTCTACAGCCTTTCTCAGGGGCGTATGTACTAGGGACGTCCTAGAAGCTGCTACCTGAAGTTCTGTACATATGTTCACCAAGCATTATCATTTGCCAGTTTTCTCTAAATCCAGATCTGGTTTTACCACTGCAGTCTTGCAGGGCCTTATAGCTGGTCCTAATTCTATTTAAATTCCTTCTCCCAACCTTAGCTTTGGGAATCTACCCAAATGTAATGACTGCAACAGTGAAAGTTCCTATTCGAGTAGATTCATATGATGATCGTGTTTCACTGTTGCAGTCATTATACTTGGGTTATCCTGCTGGCAGGCGACCCGCAGTCGGCCAGAGTTCCAAAGTCTTGGTCCGGCATCGGTTGCTGTCGCTTCTTCCCTGACGTCAGTGCGCCAGGGGTATACAAGAGGCATCAGACGCCATTTTCTTCAGTCTTTCTTGCCACGTGGTGCCTTAAGCAGAAGCAGTTCGCAAGTGCCGGTCGGCCAACTCCTGAGATTTTCAAATCAAATTTCAGACCGAAGTCTTCAATAAAGCTAAGTACCCCATTGGGGAACCTTTTCTTGCCTCAGTCCGATGTCAGAAAAAGTAAACAATTGCATTTCTTGTGGAAAGCAAATACCTCATAAGGACTTTCATTCTTATTGTATGCCTTGCCTAGGCCCTGACCATGATGTCACTGGTTGTTAGTTTTGTGCTAGGTTTAATAAATGAACTATCAAACGTCTGTTTGATTTTGCCCGACATTACTTTGGTAGGAAATTTAATTATACCATGCCGTAGGAGCAACTGACTACCGGCATGCATAAAAAACGGAAGGCTAAGGACAGGCAGCCTAGACCCAAACCAGACTCCGAGGCCTCTGCTGGGCCTGTTGCCGGTTCTTCGGTCTTCAGTGAGGCGCCTACGCAGCCCCTGACGACCGCTGATTTAGGACCACAGACGGCTTATGATTCACAAGTGGAGAGCACTAGGCCGCCGCAGCCTTCTTCATTAGACCCTTCCGACTCCAGAGCCGAAGGAGATTCTGGTGCAGTAGAAATGCCTTCGGTTGCAGAAGGTGTCTTCAGACTGACTACACTCACCATTAAATCTTATGTTAAGCTAAAAACTCCATTAAAAACAAAACAGACTGTGCATCAGTCTCCAGTGCAAGGCCCCATGCCTAAGAAACAGATGCTTAAGATGGCTGAAGATTTAATTACCCTAATTAGGGGTTCCCATTCCCCTCCTGATAAAAGGCCAAGACAAGAGGAAGATTATGCTTCCTCTGACCAGGTTTCCATTTCTTCAGATACCTCAGAGGAACAGGGATACTCTTTTTCCCCCTTATGAAGATTCTGATGCTGAAGAGTCTATTCCCTCAGCATCTCCTCCAGAAGACTACTCCTTTGGGGAAACTTTACATACCATGAGGGAACATTTTCACTGGGAAGGCCAGGATTACTCTGATTCTAAGAAAAGGCTCAGAGAGTTCCTTTTACTTGCCAAGCACAGACCACTTGCTATCCCTCCAGTTTTAGACATTGTGGATGATGTGTTTTTGGAGTCTAGTCTAAATCCAGACTCTCTACCTCCTGCTCCAGCCAAACCAGACAGATACTACAGAGTACCTGACTCACACAAATTCCTTTATAAAAGCCCTGTTGCTGACCCAGAAACAATTTCCCAGGGTCCCAAAGGGGTTAAGGCCTCTATTGCTAAAAATCCTGTACCCTCTGAAAGGGATTCCAAAGCACTAGATAGATGGGGAAAGAAGGTATACACCTCAGCTACTCTAGCTATGAGAGCCTTGAATTGCCAGTTCCACATGCTGAAATATCAACAATTCCTGATGTCTCAATTAAAACAAAAAATGAGCACACATTCAGAGCAGCCTGATTTTAAGGAAATGCAGGATCTGTTACATGCAGCTGAACAGGTGGGCAAACATACTTTACAATGTGGATTTGATTCATTGGAAGCTTCCTGTAGAGCAGCAGTGACTGGGTCTGTCATACGTAGGCATGCTTGGTTAAAAGAACAAACCCTACCAGATCATGTTAAAGCAAAGTTACTGGATGCACCTTTACAACAGGATGTTTTATTTGGTGTAAAAGCGGAAAAGGTTTTAAAGAAAATGGAGGATAAGGCAAAATCTATGCAGACGGTCAAGGATTTTCTACAGGTTCAACCCCCCCTCGCTTCAGCAGAAATTGGCCAACAAAAAACTGGTCCTTTCCAGCATCTGACAGACCACAGAGGGGCAAATACAGACGCCCAAGGGGCAGAGGTCAGTCACAAGGTCCTTACAAACCTCATCAATGGAGAGCCGCTACCCAGAAAGGAGGGGAAGACAGGCCTCAAACTAACAGACAAACACAATGACTTAATCCTCAGACTGCCAAGCAAATCTCTCTTGGCAGCTCCCTTGGGAGGAAAATTAGCTCTTTTTGCAGACAACTGGCAATCATCACAAAAGACAAATGGGTCCTAAGCATTGTTTCGCAAGGATACAAATGCCACTTTCACACCTTGCTAAGGATAAAAGGAATGCCAAACCTGCCACCAAATCAATGGGCGGAGGCACAAAAACTAATTACAGCTCTCATGAACATGAGAGCCATTCAACAGGTACCTACACAGGAGCAAGGACAAGGATTTTACTCAAGACTTTCTAGTCCCCAGAAAGGACAAAGCCTGGAGACCCATTCTGGACCTTTCAATTCTAAACACCTATCTCCAAGTACTCAAATTCAAGATGCTCACACTACAGCAGCTTCTTCCCATGCTGGGCAAGAAGGCTTGGCTAGTAACGAATCTCAAGGAGGCATACCTGCATGTCCCTATCAGACAAACTTGCAGAAGATACCTCTGTTTCATTGCAGGTTCAACTCATTATCAATTCTCTGCACTGCCCTTTGGCTTATCTACTGCACCCAGGGTCTACACAAAATGCCTGGCACCAGTAATTACATACTGCAGACAAAGAGGAATTCAAATATACCTATACCTGGACGACTGCCTTATTCAAGCAGAAAGCAAGGACATTCTTTTAAAGCATCTGGCGTTTGTCAAACACCTTTTAAGTTGCCTAGGGTACACAGTAAATGAAAATAAATCAAAACTAGTGCCCTCACAGAACATAACATTCCTGGGTGCCAGCTTGAATACAACGACCCAGATGGCTTACCTCACGCCAGACAAGCAACAACAGCTGACTCAATACTTCAAAATCATGGCAACAAAGACCCAACTCCCTGCAAGAAAAATTCTGCAGGCCTTGGGATTCATGGCATCTTGCATACTCCTAATACCATTTGCAAAACTGCATATGAGGAAATTACAATGGTACCTGAAAAGCGTATGGACTCAGCACAGCCACAGCTTGAAAACTATGATACCACTCATTCCTTGCCTTCAACAGGAGTTTCTATGGTGGGCACAGGCATGTCACCTCAACAAGGGTCAGCCTTTTACCTTACCCACAGCCAGGCAGACTATCACAACAGATGCGTCAGACTATGCCTGGGGAGCACACATGGCTGGACAGTGCATTCAGGGCAAATGGGCTACAGATCAAAGGCATCTGCATATCAATCAAAAAGAAATGCTAGCTGTACAGAATGCCCTAACAGCTTTCAAGGACCTCTTACACCCAGGACAACTCCTAATAAAGACGGACAACACCACAGTAATGTGGTGCATAAACAAACAAGGGGGCACACACTCCTACCCCCTATGCAGGCAAGCAATGACCTTGTGGAACACAGCACTGACTTACCAAGTTCAACTAAAAGCACAATTCCTGCCAGGAAAGAAAAACACATTGGCAAACGACCTAAGCAGAAACATCATGGATCCCCACGAGTGGAAACTGGATCCACAAGTATTTGCAATGATAACTCAAAAATGGGGACGACCAGACATAGATCTGTTTGCCAACCCCCAAAACTACCAAATTCGAAAATTTTGCACAAGGACATTCCACCCACTAGCTTGGAAAGTGGACGCCCTCTCATTCAGTTGGAAAACATTAACAGTGTATGCCTTCCCGCCACTGCCTCTTCTAGCAAAGGTGCTGCTGAAAGTCAGATTAGAGAGGCCACAAATGATACTCATTGCACCAGACTGGCCACACCAACACTGGTATCCAATACTAAGGAATATGGCCCATGTCCCACCATGGATTTTACCCCAAATTCCTCACCTGCTCACTCAGCAAAACAGTCAGATTCTACACAGCCAGCTCAAGACCTTAAATCTGGCTGCATGGCAAATTACCTAAACAACCAGCCAACACCTCTTCCTAAAGATGTTATGGATGTCATTCTGGAGGCCCAGCACCAGGAAAACCTATTCAGACAAATGGAAAAGATTTTTAGCCTGGAACCAGGCTAAAGGCCAAAACCCATTTGCTCCAAACATTCCTCAGATTCTACAATATTTAACTGAGATGCTGCACAAAGGACTTTCCTTTTCATCTATTAAGATCCACGCCTCAGCGATTTCCGCTCACTACAACACGGATCCTCCTTTATTTTCACATCCACTCCTAAGACAGTACCTCAGAGGGGCTAAGAACATAAGACCGCCCAGGAGAGCACCAACACCAACTTGGGATCTCACCTTTGTTCTGGAAAAATTTACACTACCGCCCTTTGAACCAGCTCCTTCAACTGATTTAAAGTTTCTTTCATGGAAAACTGCCCTGCTACTAGCAATAACTTCAGCTAGAAGAGTCTCAGAGCTACAAGCCCTAATGACAGTGGAGCCTTTCCTCGACCAGCTCTTTGCATCCTATGCTTCAGGATCACAAGGAAAAGCTATCTCAAAACAGACCATTTCAAAATGGATAGGACATTGCATACGTTTTTGTTACACACATCATGGGAAACTGGTACCTACTAGCATTAGGTCCCACTCCACCAGGGCTACAGCTACATCAACAGCCTTTCTCAGGGGGGTACCAACCAAGGATATTTTGGAAGCTGCAACTTGGAGCTCAGTGCACACCTCCACCAAGCACTATCACTTGCCTCTATACTCTAAGACTAGAGATGGCTTTGCCGCTGCAGTTCTGCAAGGCCTACTAGCTTCTCCAAACCCTGTTTAACTCCACCACCCATCCTTAGCTTTGGGATTTAACCCAAGTGTGATGACTGCAGCAGTGTAACACGATGAACATAGTACAGTTTTGTACCTACCATAAATGTAGATGTTAGAGTGTTCACACTGCTGCAGTCCAGGTTACCCTCCCTCCATCCCCTCTGAACTAGCTGAACCTTTTCTATACCTTTCCATCTCATACAGCCTTTGTGGTGTATTTGCTTGTAACTGAAGGTATTATTTGTATTTTTCTGTACATGTTTCATTGACAATATGTATTGCCCTCCTACTAGGGGGCACCTGACATCTGGGGCAAGAAAAACTGAAGAAAATGGTGTCGGATGCCTCTTATATACCCCTGGCGCACTGACATCAGGGAAGAAGTGACAGCAACCGACGCCGGACCAAGACTTTGGAACTCTGGCCGACTGCGGGGACCGCCTGACGGCAGGATAACCCAAGTGTGATGACTGTAGCAGTGTGAACACTCGAACATCTACATTTATGGTAGGTACAAAACTGTACTTTCGAGTGTCTTCACTGTCGCAGTATTCATACAGTACAGTTGTGTACACTTACCATAACTGCAGATGTTCGAGTGTCTTCACTGTTGAAGTATTCATACAGTTGTGTGCACTTACCATAACTGCAGATGTTCGAGTGTACTCACTGTCGCAGTATTCATACAGATGTTCGTGTTTCACTGCTGCAGTCATTACACTTGGGTTATCCTGCCGTCAGGCGGTCCCGCAGTCGGCCAGAGTTCCAAACTCGTGGTCCGGCGTCAGTTGCTGTCACCTCTTCCCTGACGTCAGTGCGCCAGGGGTATATAAGATGCAGCCCACGCCATTTACTTCAGTCTTTCTTGCCGCGCGGTGCCCGAAGCAAAAGCAGCTGGCAAGTGCCGGTTGGCCGACTCCTGAGATTTTCAATTCGAATTTCAGAACTGAAGTCTTCAATAAAGCTAAGTACCCCATTGGGGAAACTTTTTCTTGCCTCAGAACGATGTCAGTAAAAGTTAATAATTGTATTTCTTGTGGGAAGCAAATACCTCAAGTTTTTTCATTCTTACTGTATTCCATGCCTAGGCCCAGACCATGACGTCACTAGTCGGTTTTGTGCTAGATTTAACAAACGCACTATAAAACGTCGGTTTGATTTTGCTCGCCATTACTTTGGCCAAAGGTTTAATTACACTATGCCGTCGGAACAGCCGACGACAGGAATACACAAATGCAAAGACAAGGATAAGGACAAGCATCCGAGGCCCAAAACTGATGATGAAGCCTGTTCTAGGCCAGTCGCCAGTTCAGTGAGGCGCTTTCGCAGTCCCTGACACCCACTACCTCAGAGACGCAGGCCGCCTCCGACTCCCACGTGGAGATGTCTAGGCCTCTGGATACTCAAGGTGTTGGGCCTTCGGAATCTAACCCTTCAGATGGGTCCGGAGCCGCTGAGCAGGCATCGGCTTCTGAGGGTGTTTTCAGACCATCACAGATTACCATAAAAACTACAGCCAAGTCTAAGACTCCATTAAAGACCAAGAAGCAAGTATAGCATTCACCTGGACAGGCCTCCATGCCTAAAAAAACAGATGCTCAAAATGGCCGAGGACTTAATTACTCTGATTAGGGGTACCCATCCCCCTCTTGATAAAAGGCCTAGGCAGGAAACAGACTATGATTCCTCTGACCAGGTTTCCCTTTTCTCTGATTCCTCTTCAGACCAGGGATACTCGTTACCCCCCTATGAGGACTCTGATGCTGAAGAATCAATTCCTTCAGCCTCTCCTCCAGAGGATTATTCTTTTGGGAAAACGTTACATACCATGAGGGAGCATTTTCATTGGGAGGGCCAGGATTACTAAGAATCCAAGAAAAGGCTCCGAGATTTTCTTTTATTACCTCAACACAGACCCCTTGCTATTCCGCCAGTGTTAGATATTGTGGATGATGTGTTCTCTGAATCCAGTTTAAATCCTAATTCTTTGCCCCCTGCTCCAGTCAAGCCAGACGGGTACTACAGAGTCCCTGACTCTCACAAGTTTCTTTATAAAAACCCTGTTGCTGACCCAGAAACTATTTCCCAGGGTCTCAAAGGGGTAAAGGCTTCCACGGCTAAGAATCCACTTCCCTCTGACAGGGATTCTAGAGCATTAGACAGATGGGGGAAGAAAGTTTACACTTCTGTAACTTTAGCAGTGAGAGCTTTAAATTGCCAGTTTCACATGCTTAAATACCAACAATATTTAATGTCTCTGTTAAAGCAGAAAATGATTGCAAGTTCAGAACAACCTGACTATAAGGAAATGCAGGAGTTATTGCATGCAGCTGAACAAGTGGACAAACATACTCTGCAATGTGGTTTTGATTCATTAGAGGCTTCTTGTAGAGCAGCAGTTACAGGATCTGTGATTCGAAGGCATGCTTGGTTAAAAGAACAAGGTTTACTTGATCATGTTAAGGCTAAATTATTGGATGCTCCTTTACAGCAGGATATTTTATTTGGTGTTAAGGCAGAAGAGGTATTAAAGAAAATGGAGGATAAGGCAAAATCTATGCAAATGGTGAAGGATTTCTTACAGGTACAGCCACCTAGATTTAGCAGAAATTGGCCTTCAAAGAATTGGTCCTTTCCAGACAGACCACAAAGAGGCAGATACAGATGCCCAAGAGGCAGATCTCAGCCCCAAGGCTCTTACAGACCTCGACAGTTGGGTGCTTCAACCCCAAAAGGAGGTGAAGACAAGTTACAACCTTACAGGAAACAGTCCCAATGGCTTCCCCTTCAAATGCCAAGCACTTAACCTTTTGGCAGCTCCCTTAGGGGGAAAACTTGCACTTTTTTCTCAAAATTGGCATATAATCACCCAAGACAAACAAATGGGTTCTGAATATTGTGTCTCAAGGTTACAGGTTCCACTTTCACACTCTACCAAGGCTAAAAGGAATGCCTGACCTGCCACAAAATCAATGGGCAGAGGCGCACAAACAAATTACAGCCCTCATGGACATGAGAACTATTCGAACAGTGCCGCAACAGGAACAAGGACAAGGATTTTACTCGAGACTTTTTCTGGTCCCCAGAAAGGACAAAGCCTGGAGACCCATACTAGACCTTTCTACTCTAAATACTTACCTGGATGTTCCGAAATTCAAAATGTTGACACTACAGCAGCTTCTTCCCATGCTGGGCAAGAAGGCTTGGCTTGTTACTTTGGACCTCAGAGGCATACCTGCATGTCCCTACCAGACAAAATTGCAGAAGATACCTCAGATTCATAGCTGGTTCAATGCATTACCAATTCTCTGCACTGCCCTTTGGATTATCTACTGCGTCCAGGGTCTTCACAAAGTGCGTGGCACCAGTAATTGCATTTTGCAGACAAAGGAATTCAAATATATCCATACCTGGACAACTGCCTTATTCAAGCAGAGAGCAAGGACATTCTTCTAAAGCATCTGGCATTTGTAAAAAGGTTGCTAATTTGCCTAGGGTACACAGTAAATGAAAATAAGTCAAAACTAGTGCCCTCACAAAAGATAATATTCCTGGGAGCCAGCTTAAGTACTACGGCCCAGATGGCTTATCTCACGCCAGACAAGCAAGGACAACTGACTCAGTACTTTCAATTGATGGCAACAAAGACCCAACTCCCTGCAAGAAAAATTATGCAGGCCTTGGGATTCATGGCATCCTGCATACTACTAATTCCATATGCCAGACTGCATATGAGGAAATTACAATGGTACCTAAAAAGTGTGTGGACTCAACATTGTCACAGCTTGGAAGCAGTAATACCACTAATTCCCTGCCTACAACAGGAGTTTCGATGGTGGGCACAGGCATGTCACCTCAACAAGGGACAGCTTTTCACTCTACCCACAGCCAGGCAGACACTAACAACAGATTCTTCGGATTACGCCTGGGGAGCACACATGGCAGGAAAATGTATTCAGGGCAAGTGGACCGTAGACCAAATGCATCTTCACATCAATCAAAAAGAGATGTTGGCTGTACAAAATGCCCTAAGCTTTCAAGGACCTTCAGCATCCAAGACAACTATTACTAAAGACAGACAACACCACAGTAATGTGGTACACAAGCAAGGGGGCACTCATTCATATCCCCTCTGCAGACAAGCATGACCTTGTGGAACACAGCTTTAACCCAT
Source organism: Protopterus annectens (assembly GCF_019279795.1). Classification (NCBI taxonomy): domain Eukaryota; kingdom Metazoa; phylum Chordata; order Ceratodontiformes; family Protopteridae; genus Protopterus; species Protopterus annectens. Next base: position 1,181,207,556 of record NC_056737.1, read on the forward strand.
CGAGTTCATCTGCAAGCACAATTCCTGCCTGGAAAGAAAAACACTCTGGCAGACGACTTAAGCATAAACATCATGGATCCTCATGAGTGGAAATTAAATCCACAAGTATTCAGCATGATAACGCAGAAATGGGGGTGCCCAGACATAGATCTCTTTGCCTCCCCAAAGAATTGCCAACTACAAACATTCTGCACAAGGACTTAACACACACAAGCGTGGAAGGTGGATGCTCTCTCGTTCAGCTGGAAAAGCCTAAATCCCACCACTGCCTCTCCTTTCAAAGGTACTCCTAAAAGTCAGACAAGAAAAAACACAGATGATCTTGACTGCCCCAGACTGGCTATGCCAGTACTGGTACCCAATCTTAAAGAACTTAGCTCAAGGCCCACCATGGATTTTACCTCAAACTCCACACCTTCTGACTCAACAAAACAATCAGATCCTGCACAGTCAGCTCAAAACTTTAAACCTGGCTGCATGGCAGATTCATTAGTCAAGCAGGCAACACCTCTCTCTAAAGCTGCTATGGATGTCATTTTGGAGGCCAGGAGGCCTAGCACCAGGAAATCTTATTCAGAAAAGTGGAAGAGATTCTGTGACTGGAACCAAGCTCAAAGCTTTGACCCTCTTGTCCCAAATATTCCTCAGATATTACAATACTTAACTGAGATGCTGGACAAAGGACTATCCTTCTCATCCATTAAGATCCATGCCTCTGCCATCTCGGCTCATTACAACACAGATCCTCCTATATTCTCTCATCCATTGCTAAAACAGTACCTCAGAGGGGCTAAAAACATCAGACTGCCCCGGAGAGCACCAACACCAACTTGGGACCTCAATTTTGTCTTGGAAAAACTAACCTTACCTCCTTTTGAGCCAGCCAATTCAGCATAATTAAAATATGTATCATGGAAAACTGCCCTGCTGCTGGCAATAACCTCAGCATGAAGAGTCTCATGCAGGCACTAATGGCAGTGGAGCCTTTCATCATTTTTCAGCAAGACAGGGTTTCTTTATGAACAAGCCCTTCATTTATGCCTAAGGTGGTATCTAGTGTGGCTCTTAACCAGACTATTCACTTGCCAACTTTTTATCCAAATCCCCAGAATAAAGGGGAGAGACTTCTTCATTCCTTGGACATACACAGGCAATTACGTTTCTACTTGGACAAAAGAAAAGCTTTCAGAAAAATTGAGCAATTTTTGTAGCATATGCTGCAGGATCACAGGGTAAGGCTATTTCAAAGCAGACCATTTCAAAGTGGATATGACACTGTATCCAGTTCTGCTACACACAACATGGGAAACCTGTACCTAGTAACATTAGGCCTCATTCCACCAGGGCAACAGCCACTTCAACTGCCTACCTTAGAGGAGTACCTACCAAAGATATCTTGGAAGCTGCAACTTGGAGTTCAGTGCACACCTTTACCAAGCGTTATCACTTGCCTCTTTATTCTAGATCCAGAGCTGGCTTTGCCACTGCAGTGCTGCAGGGCCTCATAGCCACCGCAAATCCTCTATAGAACCAACCACCCTAACTCAGCTTTGGGATTCAACCCAAGTGTAATGACTGCAGCAGTGAAACACAATGAACATAGTACAGTTGTGTACCTACCATAAATGTCGATGTTAGTGTCTTCACTGCTGCAGTCCAGGTTACCCACCCGCCTTCCCCTCTTTCTTAGCTGGGACTGATCTATACCTTTCTACCCTATACTACCTATGTGGTGTATCTGCTAATAACTGAAGGTTTTGTGTTTACCTTTATTGTTTGGTTTATTAGCAATATGTTTTGCCTACCTATTTGGGGGCACCTGACATCTGGGGCAAGAAAAACTGAAGAAAATGGCGTTGGCTACATCTTGTATACCCCTGGCGCACTGACATCAGGGAAGAGGCGACAGCAACCGACGCCGGACCAAGACTTTGGAACTCTGGCTGACTGCGGGACCGCCTGACGGCAGGATAACCCAAGTGTAATGACTGCAGCAGTGAAGAGACTCTAACATCTACATTTATGGTAGGTGCACAACTGTACTTTGTGTACACTTACCATAACTGCAGATGTTAGTGTCTTCACTGTCGCAGTATTCATACAGTACAGTTGTGTACACTTACCATAACTGCAGATGTTCGAGTGTCTTCACTGTCACAGTATTCATACAGTACAGTTGTGTACACTTTTCATAAATGTAGATGTTAGATTGTCTTCACACTACCATAACTGCAGATGTTCGAGTGTATTCACTGTTGCAGTATTCATACAGTACAGTTGTGTACACTTACCATAACTGCAGATGTTCGAGCGTATTCACTGTTGCAGTATTCATGCAGTACAGTTGTGTACACTTACCATAGCTGTAGATGTTTGAGTGTATTCACACTTACCATAACTGTAGATGTTCGAGTGTATTCACACTTACCATAACTGCAGATGTTCGAGTGTATATTCACTGTCGCAGTATTCGTACAGTACAGTTGTGTACACTTACCATAACTGCAGATGTTCGAGTGTCTTCACTGTCACAGTATTCATACAGTACAGTTGTGTACACTTTTCATAAATGTAGATGTTAGATTGTCTTCACACTACCATAACTGCAGATGTTCGAGTGTATTCACTGTTGCAGTATTCATACAGTACAGTTGTGTACACTTACCATAACTGCAGATGTTCGAGCGTATTCACTGTTGCAGTATTCATGCAGTACAGTTGTGTACACTTACCATAACTGTAGATGTTTGAGTGTATTCACACTTACCATAACTGTAGATGTTCGAGTGTATTCACACTTACCATAACTGCAGATGTTCGCGTGTATATTCACTGTCGCAGTATTCGTACAGTACAGTTGTGTACACTTACCATAACTGCAGATGTTCGAGTGTCTTCACTGTCGTGGTATTCATACAGTACAGTTGTGTACACTTACCATAACTGCAGATGTTCGAGTGTACTCACTGTTGCAGTCCTGGTTACCCTCCCTCCAGCCCCTTTTCTTCTGTTGGCTGTACCTTGACTCTCACTTACTGTGCTCTGCTCTAGAAGCTTTTTGGTGTATTTGCTTTTTTGTTGGAGGTATATCCTTGTATTTATAGATTTAATTGCTTACCATTGGGGGGCACCTGACATCTGGGCAAGAAAAATGTAATGGCATCGGCTGCATGTTTTGTACCTCTGATGACCTGACATCTTGGAAGAAGGGACACCAACTGACGCAGGACCCAAGACTTTGTTAATCAGGCCGGCTGAGGGCTACTGCAAACAGATAACCCAAATGTAATGACTGCAACAGTGAATACACTCTCTAACATCTACATTTATGGTAAGTGTACACAACTGTACTGTATGAATACTGCGACAGTGAATACACTCTTAACTTCTACATTTATGGTAAGTGTACACAACTGTACTTTCCCCCTTTCCAGAAAGTGACAGTTTGACTTGGGGACCTTGTGGGCTTATGTGGTATGTCTGTAAGGAAAGGACACCACATAATATGAATACTGTATCTGCATGTTGCTGAAGTGTAGCTTCGGAAAAAGTGCTCTATGTAAGGGGCTTGAGGCATCACGATGACCTTTAAAAAGTTACCTGGATTAAAGGATATCATGCACCATGAGGAGAGTGTGTGGCTTAGCTTTTAAAAACAGAAAGGTTGTTAACTAGGCTGTCTACCATGCTCAATTGGTGGTAATATGTAAAGACCAGCAGATGGATTTCAAGAAGCCCTGTGATTAATTGTAGACTCGTAAGGAAGAGGCCGTCTTTCTGGACGCTGTGTTTTTAGCTCTAGAGTGTGGCTTAAGTAAGAGAATGACTGAATTAATTGGTACCATGAACCAGACAGAGAACCGTTGAAGACGGTCCCAACACGGATGAAGAGGAGGTATTTCAGCAACATCAAATCAGTATAAGGACACAGAATATGCTGACCTCGGGGAACGTCAGTGGCCATGAGTCAGGACAGAGAAGACATTAAAGTGGTCCACCTGAAGAACATAAGGGTGACAAGTAGGAGCATAGAGGAGCAGTTGCTAATGAAACTTAAAGGGGAGGGCGAAGTTTTGGATAAAGAATAGTCCATGGAGAGTGGGAAAAGGAGGAGCACGGACCACTAATGATGAGCTGAAGAAGCCGATGAGGGTACGGTCCTGTGTGGAGAATGGGAAAAGGAGGAGCACGGACCACTAATGACGAGCTCAAGAAGCTGATGAGGGTACGGTCTTGCGTGGAGAGTGGGAAAAGGGGGAGCACGGACCACTAATGACTAGCTCAAGAAGCTGATGAGGTTACGGTCCTGCTTTCATTGATCACCTTCGAGAGGAACGAAGACCAGGTAAGAGAAGTGCATGATGTATTGTACAACATTTTGCACTATTCATAACTGCAGGGATTCACGCATAGGCAACCTGAGCATCCAGCCAGTATAACAAAAACTTAAGCTACTACTAGGTACATTCGACATTGCACACAGGATGCAGCTGACGTAGGCCATATAGGTGATGTGTATGTACCATCCTCAGAACTTTTCTGCCAACAGTCTGAAGTTTCTCTGTTTTCAGATAAGTGCCCCACTCTGGAAAATGTATTTGTTCTTTTGCTACTACGTGCTTGTTTGGTTAATATCATCCAGAAAGGCCAAGTACCACTGTGGAAGACAGATTCCACACAAACAATCACAATCTGTGTCTTTTCTGTCTGGGGTCTACTCATGACTACAAGGCCTGCACCATGTGTTTGTTCCTAAGACGCTCTGCAGGCGTCTTTCAGCTCTTAATATTTACCTAGACACCAGAGGTTAAAGCAGCAACCAGCGCTGGCTATGGATGGTGCGTTGGCTCCATCGAGTGAGCTTCAGAAGAAGGTGAAAAAGGTAAGGCCTAAATCTTCGGCTGTACCTCTGATCCCGGACATCCCTCTCTAAGCCAATGAAGGCCCTGAGGTCCATACTGTCTCACCCTCTTCCCTCAGCAAAAACTAATTTAGAAGTCATTAGGGAGAGTTCCTTAAGCACGTCTGCAGAGGCATCGCAGATGTCTGTTACAGACAGTAAGGGGAAACGCGTCTCGCTCCTTTAGATGTACCTTGCAGTACCTCTCCTGTCTTAATGATAAGAGGATTTGCCAGTGATAGTGCCAGAGCCTAGGCCTATGTTGGCCCAACCGTCCCCATCCTAGAGCACAGAAGAAGAAACAAAAACATCTTTCTCCTTCACAGGATCCTTCCCTTGATTAGCAAGCCTTTTCTCAGAGAATCCTGAATGTTTTTTTAGCACTCTGGCCCTCCTCTGATCACCCACCTATTCCTGTATCATCTCCAACTCCTTTACTTAGGAGTGCTACTGTGGAACAAGAGGCCTCCTTTTCAGATGAGTCTCTGGCTTACTCCATACAGCCTCTCGTTTTCAGATGAGTTTCTGGCTTACTCCATACAGCCTCTCATTTTCAGATGAGTCTCTGGCCTACTCCATACAGCCTCTCGTTTTCAGATGAGTCTGTGGCCTACTCCATAGACCCTCTCGTTTTCAGATGAGTTTTTGGCTGGCCTACACCATACAGCCTCTCGTTTTCAGATGAGTTTCTGGCTGGCCTACTCCACACAGCCTCTCGTTTTCAGATGAGTCTCTGGCCTACTCCACAGAGATTGACTCCCTCCTGGGTTATGCTTCCCCTGAGGTTGACTCTAATTGTGAAGGCTTGCCTAAGGAAGACATTTCCTTTGGTGGTGCTATTTCTAAGATGAGGGATTTTTTCAAGTGGGAAAGCTCTCGTTTCAGAAGTACAAGAGCGTTATTATGACCTCGTACAAACAGATTCTCATTCACCTTCTGCTGTCTCACCTGTGTTACCAGCCTTTCAGGGTGCTTTCGTTTTAGCATCCAAAGGCCCTGATTCTCAACCTCTTGCGCTCAAAGGCCAGAGAACTTTTATAAAGTCCTTGAGGACAGAAAGTTTCTGTTCAGATGCTCCTGCAGACCTAACTGTAATTTCAGTCTCTGCAGATAAAGCTTCTAGGCTGCTGCCTTCCATCACCTTATTGCCCTCAGATAAGGACAGTAAAATGACGGAGAGGTGTGGAAAAAAGGTCCACACCTCTTCTACTCTGGCTTTTAGGGCCATTAATTATCAGACGCTTATGTCTTGAGTATGTACTGTGACCCTACTTTCTCAGGCTTCAGATTCAGCAGCCAAGTCCCAACTCTCTTTAGACACGTTCTTCCCAGGTTACCAGACATTCCATTAATGCAGTTATGACGCTGCAGTGGTGTCTGCAAGTTCAGCAGCATCTGGATCTGTCCTCAGGAGGTACTCCTGACTAAGGCTGACGCCTTTGCCTGATGATTTCAAGGCAAAAATAATGGATGCACCCCTGGACAACTCTGCCCTTTTTGGTGAAAATGCTGCCGCCATCCTCAAAACACTTCAAGAGAAAGGGAAGGAACTCCAGAAACTGAAACCTATTCTTGTCTTTTCAGTTCCAAAATATCACAGATGTTATCATTCCAAGCTTAACTTTATAAGGAAGATAACCCCCAGCTTCTCATCCTCACAAGAAGAGCTCACGCAAACACACTCCAGCTAGGTCTCTGCCATCTTCTGCCCATAAGACCCCTTTCCAACTTGCCATACTCACAAAATTACCTCTCTTCCAGTGCCTCTGTCACTTCCTATCTACCTGGACAAGCATTACCACAGGCAAATTGGTCCTGTTCATTGTCCAGAATAGTTATTTCACGTCTTGGAAATCCATTCCTCCCTTCATGGGCATCCCACAACCCCCAAGGGACCAGACCCATCCCTTTCCACAGGTAACTCGAGACTTGATCTCACAAGGGACTATTCAAGAAGTTCCCTCCGTGGAAAGAGGAAAAGGCTTCTATTCCAAGATTGTCTTGGTCCCCAAGAAAGATGGTCCTTGGAGACCAGTTTTAGATTTGTCCCAGCTCAAACTTTCTACAAGTTCCCACCTTCAGGATGCTGTTTCCTCTCTTGCTCCCTCAGGTTTCATAGGTTCATAGATTAGTACTAGGCTAAGTGCCCTTGTGGGCCATTTTAAGCATAGCCAATTGCCCCATGTGAGAATCGAGCCCTGCACCTTGTGTCTGTAAGGTAAACACCTTAACCGTTATGCCAACCTCCCTTCCTTTTATGTTTTCCCTGTACATCAAGGATGCATACCTTCATATTCCCATTTACCCTCTATTCAGAAAATTCTTACGGTTTTCTGTTGCTTCCTGTCTTCAGTTTTGTGCTTTGCCCTTTGGAGACTCTACCGCTCCAAGGGTATTCACAAAGTGTTTGGCTCCAGTCATTGCCCTTCTGCAGACTACAGGGAATTCATATCTACCCTTACCTGGATGACCTGCTGATCCAAGCAAAACATCCAGGCATCTCGTACCAGAACCTTCAAACCAGCATCTCCTTGCTCCTACGTCTAGGATTCGCCATTAGCTACAAGTCTTCACTAACCCCTTCTCGGGATCAGGTCTTCCTGGGCTGCATGTTAAGGACAGATCTTATGATGGCATTTCTATGCTGACCTTCTACAGCAGTTGTTTCCTCTTGCCTCTTAGCCAGAGAGTTTATCAGGATGTTGGGGTTCATGGCTTCTGTTATACCCTTGCTGCCCCTAGCCAGACTTCACATGCGAAAGTTCCAGTGGTACCTGAAAACACTTTGGTCTCCGCATGCTCATCCTCTGGAGTCTGTTCTTCCACTTCTTCCATGCCTGAAAAGGAATTGCATTGGTGGACTCAACAAATATCATAGGATCCAGGACTCCCCCTTTCAGCCACTACACCCCATTCAGGAGCTGTTTATAGATGCCTCAGACCTAGGAGTGGGGAGCAACTTTGAGGAATCTAAAGGTCCAAGGCCTTTGGGCTCCTTGATGTTGACGAGTTCTTTTATTGAAGGAGATGAGAGCTCTGATTTTGGCACTTCAAGCCTTACATTCATTTCTTCAACCAGGCCCCTTGAAACTGTTCTCAGACACCACAGTTCTTTTGTATGTAATCAAATGGGGGGGGCAGGGTCTTACCTTCTCTGGAGGTTAGCTCGACAAGCTTGGGAGTTTGCCTTACAAGCAGAGGTAACTTTGACAGCAGTCTACATCTTCTCAGCTCAAAATGTTCTAGCAGACACACTGAGCAGATCCATGATACAAGTCCATGAATGGATGCTGTACAAGGATGTGTTTCTGGACATTCACTGGTGGGGTATGCCTCACATAGATCTTTGTCTCCCCTCTGAACATGCAACTTCCAAAATTTTGTGCCAGAGCTCCAAACCCCCTGGTATGGAAGGTGGACGCCCTTTCTTTCTCATGGAAGGGGATGCTTCTCTACACACCCCCCTTCCCACCTATTCAGAAAGTCTTGCTGAAGATTTCAGCAAGACACCCCAATAATCTTGCTGGTGACCCCCTTTTGGCCAAGACAGCATTGGTGTTCCCTCTTCTGCAGTTAGCCAAGGACAGTCATCACAAGTTGCCTCACAGGATGGATCTTCTCACACAAGACACGGGATCTCTCATTCACGCACGTCTAACAATACTGAATTTGACACTGTGGGTGATAGGCTTCTGATTCCATTCAGACACATTTTCTCTCAGGACGTGCTTCTAGTCCTGCAGGAGGACAGGAAACCCAATACCAGGAGATTCCATTTGTCCAAATTGAAGAGGTTCTCCATCTGATGTCTTAAGCGACTAGATCCAGTCTTACTTGTGTGAGCTGCTGAAGGCTGGATTGACTTAGTCTTCAATTAAAGTCCATTTATCAGTCAATTCTGCATGTCTGCATTTATCTTTCGCCTCAGCTTCTAGGCTAGAAGTTAAGCTTTTCTTAAGACGTCCTGCATATCAGACCTCCTGGGAAACTTGTACCTCTTCCCTGGGATTTGAATGTTGACTGAGACAGCCGTTGAACCTGCATCTTTTGCTTCTTCGAAACTCTGCACTTGGAAAACTGTTTTACTAGTCGCCATCACTTTTGCTAGGTGAGTTTCTGAGCTTCAAGCTGCAGTGGCTTCACAATCTTTTTAAAATTTTCCACAGGGATAGGGTTTCTCTTTGTACCAATGCTTCTTTCATGCCTAAAGTGCTTAATGACTTGTCCCTTAACCAGTCCATTCACTTACCTACATTTTTCCGTACCCCCTCAAAACTCAAATGAGTGGGTACTCCACACTTTGGATGTACATAGCTCAGATTTTACCTGGATAAGAACAAATCCATTAAGAAGTCTGAGCAATTGTTTGTTTCTTTTCATCCCAGGGTGCTGGGTAAACCTATCTCTAAACCGATTATTTCCTCTCTGATATCTAAAGCCATTTCTTTTTGCTACTTGTCTCAGAGGAAAACACTTTCTTCCTCGGTTAAGGCCCATTCCACTAGGGCTGTAGTTTCCTCTGGTGTCTTCTTCAAGGGACCGGACACTGTCTGTATCCTGTAAGAAGCTATTTAGTCCTTTGTCCACACCATCACTAAACACTACAAGTTTGACTCTGTGTAGATCCAGGGCAGGTTTTCCATGGGCAATTCTGCATGGACCTATGGGGACTTCCTGTGCTCCAACCTCCTTTTCCCTTTCATGAGCTTTGGTATTTTCTTCATGTTATGAACATTGCAACATGGGAATAGAAGGACCTAGAACAGTTGTGTGAAATCTTACCATAACCATAGATGTCCTTCTCTTCCATGTTGCAGTATTCTATGCTTGGTTCATGTCCTCCTTTGGATGATAAATGCCTTTTCATGCTATCCGTGGACTGGTGTTCTGGCTTGGGGCATTCAGTTCTGAGGATGGTATGTGCAGACATCACCTTTATGGCCTTGGTCAGCTGTATCCTGTATGCAAGGGCACACATTCCTACCAGTAGCTCAATTTTTCGGTACGGTGTACTGTCCAGACATTCGGGTCGTCTAGGCAGGGAATCCCTTATGTTATGAATACTGTAACATCTATGGTTGTGGTAAGGTTTTACACAACTATTCTTTATCAAACTGATGTGCACTAGTAAAGGATTTAACAAAGTTCTGACACACAGATAATTAGGGATCAGCAGCTTCAAATCTGTACGCTGATGGGGAAGAGTATATGGGTACTAACCATTGAAGTGACAGGCTAGAAAAAGGGCAGGGGACAGGAGATATATGCGAGTTTGTGAACAAAAGAACAAGGGGAAAAGAATAAATCAAGAAAGTGAAGACGAAGGTATTAAATGGGGAAGAGGAGTAAGTGGAGGGGACATGGGAAAATGATGCATGAAATGGGCAGGGCCACAGTATTTCAAATGGAAACCATAGCCAACCGAGATAATCGGAAGGCGTATGGAGTGAGCAGACCCAGAGGGAAGTGCAACCATGTGCATCCTTTGGTAAAAACACAGAGGAACCTTAAAAATAGGTAACTGCTCTTTGTAATGTAGCAGTAATGTGTGAGGACAGAGAAGGTCATAGTCATACCTCTCAACCTCTCAGTGTAAAAATCTGGATAAAGCCAGAAAGAATGGGGGGGACAAAAGTTCACAAATAGGGACAGAATTTAAATATTGCTCCTGTAAATGTAGTAAGTTGCCAGAATAACAGGTTTTGCATTATTGCATATTTTCTGGAGGATGAATCGTGACTTCAATCTTCAATGATTTGCCAGAAAACCACACATTTTATGAGGAATAGACCAAAAGTTTGTTTCTTTCTTTCGGCTTTTCCTGGTTAGGGGTCGCCACAGCGGAACTCCGGTCCGCTAATGATTGGTAGTAGATTTTGACGTGCTGGCTTGCCGGGCCTAACGCACAACCTTCAACGAAGGAACGCCCATTCACGCATGTCGCCACACAGAAGACGCTCTAACTGAGAATCGAACGGACAACGTCTAACTGTGAGGCGACAACGCTACCACAGCACCACTACCGCAGTCTGAGGAAAAAATCTGGACATTCTGCAGTAATCTGTGCAGTTGAGAGGTATGGATAGTATCAGAATGGTCATATGGATGGTTTTGCATGGTCATATTGTGTTTGTGCAGAGAAACTTTCAGATGTGCAGAACAGTAAATTATTTCATTGAAGGACAGGATAGAAGGACCATCAAGAAACTGAATGGAAAGGAATTACACAGTTTGTGGACTAAATGTAGGAGCAGAAATGATGGAGCCATAACAACACGTAGTAAACAGTGCAGTACAGTAGGATGAAGAAAACTGAACGCTGTAGAGGACACTTTTGCTCTGTGCAAAAGAATATCAGAAATTAGAGAACAGTCCGTTCTGCTCGCTGTTGAACAAATGGCGGAAGTCTGTATTTAAATTTGTTCCTTTTAGCAAACAACACATGCACCTACCCTGTCAAAGATGATACGTGTTATGCAGACTTGTATTATCTGAGTAGTTAACACTGTTTCTGGAGCCACTGAAATAAATTATGCAGTTCTGGTGGGAAGTGGCACTTCCCTCACTGTTTTGTCCCCCTTTGAACTCTTAGCAGTACCTCTTAACTAATGCCTCAAAATTTGAGCTACTCCCTGCTTCACCTCATTGCTATCTACTAACACATCTTTGTCCTTACCTCCCTATTGTCAACTAAACTGTATTCGCCTAAACTTCTTTCCTCTTACTGGAGCTGTACATTTGTACCTTTAATATTATTTGCTTCCTACTGTGTCTATTCCACAAACATACACATACTAAGACCTACTTTTTTAAATGTATATGTCCCGGGTGCTTATGCTTCATCTCTGCTGTTATTTTGCTCATTTAACATGTAAATTAACACTTAAGTATGTTTGTTACCAGAATGACTGTATAACCTGTCAACTGAAAAACTGTACTTTGTCAGTAATAGTTTTGTTGTGGAACTTTTCTCCCTGGGACTCAAGTGAAAAGGGCGACTAGCTCAGCTGGACTGTCCTACTTATAAGTACTTAAGGAAAGAAATGTATTTAAAAGTAGTGTCATCTTGGAGCTCAAATGTATTTAAAAGTAGTGTCATCTTGGAGCTCAAATGTATTTAAAAGTAGTCATCTTGGAGCTCAAATGTATTTAAAAGTAGTCATCTTGGAGCTCTCTGCATAGCATCTTGTGTACTGATATTGCTATATGACTATGCTATACAGAAACATCCACTCTCTTTCTCCTTCCAACAAACTCTCGCCACTACCTATCTACTCCCCTCACTAAATGTAGGGTGCCCCTCTACTAACAAACCTATCTGCCTCTCTCTTCTCTAAACTGGAAGTCTGTTATAATAAGATTTCTAAATTTGCCACCAAAGCCAAATTCTCCTCCCATCATTGTACTGCCCTTAATTTGTTAAAGTGGCTTGAACTCTCCAACCATCTAGACTATCTCCAAATTACTACAGCAAACAGAGTAATATTTCAACCTACTAAATGCTCAGCACTAGCAAACATCCTTCAACCTTACACCCCTCAGAGAACTGCAAGATCTACTCACCAAAACCTAATCACTGTCCGCAAACCCAGTCGGCCTGCTGTTCAGCATCTTCCATCCTTTTCCTTAGCTAAAAAACGGAATGGTCTTCCTTCCTCTCTTAAGGACTTGTGAAAACTTTAAAACTCAGCTACATTCCTACCTTTCCTCTAACAGCAAATGCAACTGCACTCTCCCCACCTAGCCTAATAATCAATCCACCCCTTAAACTCCTGACTACCTCTGAGTACAAGCTAACCTAACATAAATGTACGTATTGTAAATAACATATAGGCTAACCTAACATAAATGTACAGGTTATACAGGCTAACCCAAGTGTACATGTTGTAAATAACATAATTGTACATATTATAAATAACCTATCCCACCTTTTTTTTTTCTCTTTTCCTTCTAAGTCTTTATTCTCCCTCTCAATTAAGTTACCACTGCCATCCTAAATATTTAGATACTATGTAACCAAAGAGTTTATTCCTGTTCTCGAGCATGAAATGAAATTGTAATTGTGTCATATTTACAATGATTGTATCTGTAACTAAACTATTATATGCAGAGCTTTTCTCCCCGGGCCTCCACCGAAAACGGGCTCCCTGAGCCCAGTGGACCTCCCCGGTCATCAAACTGGAAATAAATAAATAAATATTCTGGTATTTTCATAGTCCCAGTGAAATTGTTCATTTTTCTGACAAAGGTTAGCAGTAAGAGCAGAATACAGTGCTTTTAGTTGCATAAATACCTCTCAATCTCTTAGCACAAGAATTCTGGGTAAAGGCAAAAGTAATGAGGGAAAAGGCCGAAAGTCAGGGGCAGGTTTTAAATATTGCTATTATAAACATAGGTGCTAGAGTAACAGGATTTGCTTTAGCATGCATTTTCTGAAGGATATAAAGTCTGAAACGCAAATGTCCTTTGTTTAGTGACTGCAGTCCTCTTTGATTTCCCAGAAAACCATAAAATTGTATACAGAAAAGGCCAAAAATATGAGACAGAAATCTGTATAGTGGAAATGCAAGGCAGCCTACTTGTGTAGTGTGTCCTACAAGAGGAGTATTTGTGGCAGAACTGTAGAAACAAAGATGCTTTAGGGACTGAGAAGTCTACAACCTATCTGCAAGGCTTATGGCTTTCCTCAGAGCAGATGTTGTCTCTTGCTAATTACCTCTGCTGTGAGGTAACTGAATCCGTGCATTATTCCTGTATACTGTTTTACCCTGCCCCATATGTTTGAGCCCTACGTGCCCTTGCTAGTTACTGTTCACTGGAGATCAGTTCAGCTGTTCACAGCAGTACTGAACTTATCTGTACACAAGAATCAACCCGTGCCCTCTAATTCAGTACACTTCATCAACCCGTGCCCTCTAATTCAGTACACTTCATCAACCTGTGCCCTCTAATTCAGTACACAAGAATCAACCCGTGCCCTCTAATTCAGTACACAAGAATCAACCTGTGCCCTCTAATTCAGTACACAAGAATCAACCCATGCCCTCTAATTCAGTACACTTCATCAACCCGTGCCCTCTAATTCAGTACACAAGAATCAACCTGTGCCCTCTAATTCAGTACACAAGAATCAACCCGTGCCCTCTAATTCAGTACACTTCATCAACCCGTGCCCTCTAATTCAGTACACAAGAATCAACCCGTGCCCTCTAATTCAGTACACAAGAATCAACCCCGTGCCCTCTAATTCAGTACACAAGAATCAACCCATGCCCTCTAATTCAGTACACAAGAATCAACCCGTGCCCTCTAATTCAGTACACTTCATCAACCCGTGCCCTCTAATTCAGTACACTTCATCAACCCGTGCCCTCTAATTCAGTACACTTCATCAACCCGTGCCCTCTAATTCAGTACACTTCATCAACCCGTGCCCTCTAATTCAGTACACTTCATCAACCCGTGCCCTCTAATTCAGTACACTTCATCAACCCGTGCCCTCTAATTCAGTACACTTCATCAACCCGTGCCCTCTAATTCAGTACACTTCATCAACCCGTGCCCTCTAATTCAGTACACTTCATCAACCCGTGCCCTCTAATTCAGTACACTTCATCAACCCGTGCCCTCTAATTCAGTACACTTCATCAACCCGTGCCCTCTAATTCAGTACACTTCTAACTTTGCTGATGTCAAGTTTTGTTACTTGTCAGTTACTCTGTTTACCAACTTGTGCAGCTACTTTTATCTGACAGTCTTGTACTTTCTCGTTACCCACCACTGTTGGTTTTTATGCCAACATATTTTCTTCTGTAGTTTAACTCACTTTAGCCTCCCTGTAAAGGGTCTTTATGCTCAAAATGGACTATTTAGTGTACAGTTAATTAGGCCCCTCCATAATCTTGATTTACTGCCAGGTGTGTGTATTCTGTGTTTTTTACTGCTGTACACGGTTACGGTTGTTCTCTAGAAGTTTGTCTAAAGGGCAGATCTGTTTTTGCTGTGGATAACATATGGTGTGCCTGTGAAGGGAAGTTGGGTGGATAGTAGTTTCATATGTTATTGCAGTACTAGTTTGGGGTTTGTAGTGTTCTGAGCTGTTCAGCTATGAGCACTGATAACCACCGTGTTTTCTCTTCTTTTTGTGCTGCAGTGCTTTTCCCTCGTCATACCAGCGCCAGTGCCAGAGACAACACCATCAACCTGATCCACACGTTCCGGGATTACCTTCACTACCACATCAAGTGCTCCAAGGTACCATTTCTGTTTAAAAAAAATAGGTTTTATCAGATATGTTAACTCCACCCTTATGCTAGTTGTGCTTTGATCAATTAGTGATGCACAGGGGTCTTATTTTAAAAAAATCTAAATTTTTACATTCAAGTTTGACTTTGTTCCTTTTGCTAATTATCTAACTATGCCAAAGACATTCAGTGTCTTTTTCTGTTAGTTGTAGGTAGCTCATGTGGTCTTGTTACACTTGGCCTCCACACCAGTTATTCTACATTAAGAAGGTGTTTTTTGCACCCTTGTGGCAGACGTGTGCCGATCTAATTGAGTTGGGGTTGCTGGTGGAAGGCTTATTGTGTGGCAGCACAATTCTACCCATAAGTCCCCTACCCGTTAGGATACCACATACTTTTAGCAGTGATTCAAGACGCATCTGTGAGATTGTGTGGCAGTTGGAAATTGCTAATGATGGACAACAAGATTAGGTATCGTAGGTGGTATACTTAGCTTTTCCTATAGAAGGAATCTCAATATGAAGAATCTGCTTAATCGCAATTCATTTGAAATAGGCAGTATTATTACTCCTTTTAGTACAAAAGTAGGCACATACCTGTGTAGAAGATGCAAAGCTTATGGTTTTATTAATAGCTCTAATAATTTTGAACATCCCATTACACATAAATGCTGTTCTTACAATAGCTATGCTTCCTGCAACAGTAAGAATGTGGTTTACATCGCTATATGCGATCACTGCACATCCTTTTATGTAGGGAAAAAGAGCCACATGTTTAAACAGTGTATTTTACAACATGTTGGTGCCATCTGTAATGAGCTGTACAGTAATGCTTTATTATCAACACGTTACACAATTTAATGATCACAAATATTCATCCAGGTCTTAATGACTATTCCATTGAAGCCTCTTTTAAAGGCTCGTAGACTATGGCTTTAAGATTATGTACTGTTGCAGTTTGATACTATGTTGCCACTAGATACTCTTTGAAGTCTGAATTGCTATTTGATTGGCTGTCACAGAATTATTTCATTGAATATATGCAACTTTTGATTGGTTGATACTGTGTATTTGAATCTTATGTTTGTTTGAGGTTTAATGAATCTGATGAAGGAATTTTTCTGAAAGCACTAATCCTGTTTGTGTTTTATTCAAGTTTTATTAAAATGTTCTGGTATCTGCCGTGGTAGCCCTACTGTTTTATTTTGTTTGGATCACATATTTCACTGAAGGGCTTTTGGTTTTTATCTTGCTGTTCTGTTTTTCACTTGCTTCCTTGTTCTCCACAACAAGACATATGGCAGAAAGCAATAACATTTAGATTGATTTAGAACTTGACTCTCATAGGTTCATAGGTAGGTACTAGGCTATAAGCCAAAGGGCCCTGTGTAAGCCTAGCCAACAAGGTTCCCTGGCTTACACCACCCAAGAAAGTTGTTTTCCTGTGCCACTGTCGAGCAGACACAGAAGTGATCCCCGGGGTGTATTTCCTATTTCCCATCCACTCATCAAGATTTTTCTTGAAGAATGCTAATGAAGAACTTTGGTTAACATAGATGGGTAGCCTGTTCCAGAGTATGGGAAGTCTCTGGGACAAGAATCTATCCTCCAGCATGTCCTGTTTTATTGTGGTGATAAGGTTTAGGTCCCTAGAGCGTGTAGCTGGGATGGATTGGGATTTCTTTAGGTGTAGCATGTCCAACAGCTCTGGGTTTGACATAGCTTTATATGTTAGGCACAGATCACCTCAGAGTAGGCGATATGCTACGGAGTAACGCTGGAGTTTTTTGAGGCGGTCAGTGTAGGGCACTTGTTTGAGGCCAGTAATCCTCTTTGTGAGGTACTTTTGTGGCCTTTCCAGCTGCTGCAGATGTTTGAGGTACATTCCAAAAGAGGTGTACTCTATAATGGGTCTAATGAGTGTCGAGTAGAGGGGAACAATGATCTCTTTTTTTTTTTCCTGGATGAGAACCCTTTTATGATGGTGTGCCACGTAGAAGGACTTCCTGACTACTGTGGCAATGTGTCTATCAAAGGAGAGACTACTGTCCACCTGGGTCCCAAGGTCTCTTATCACACATTCGGTATAAGTAGATTGCTGCCTACGTGGTAGTTCATGGGTACAGAGTTTTTACCAAAGGGGATGACACTGCACTTTTTGTCATTGAGCTTGAGGCCTTGGCTCTGACACCAAGCATCTGTCTCAGCGAGGCCCTTCTGTAAGATGTCCACATCATTTGGGGACTTGATTATGGCTCCTAGTTTGCAGTCATATGCATACTTCGTTAGAGGCCTTCTGTGTGAGCCTGTATATCAGAGAAGTAGTTACCAAACAGGAGAGGTCCCAGGACGTAACCCTGTGGTACTCCCCTTGTCACTGCTTTGAGGTCAGATTTGGAGTCTGCAACTTTTACAGCGTGGGTTCTGAGCCAGTTGGCAACCCATCTTGTGACATAGGGATTTATACCTAGTTTAGTGAGTTTAGCTATAATTCCAGAATGGGGGATGGTGTTGAAAGCCTTGGAGAGGTCAAGATAGGCTGTGTGAACCATCTTACCTTCATGTACGGCTTTGGTGACTGCCTCAAAGAAGTATCAATTTCAGGGGGCATGATCTGCCTTTCACAAACCCGAACTAGGTGGGATCCAGAGTTTGGAGGTTACCAATGTCTTTGTTTATGAGTTCCATGATGATACGTTCCATGGCCTTGCAGATCAGGCTCGTCAGGCTAATAAGTCGATAGTTCCCGGGATCAGTGGTGGCTCCCCCTTTGCGGCGTGGGATATCTGTTGCTGTGCGCCATTCAGTGGGCACAACACCTGATGCGAGGCTATTATTGAACATGGTGCTTAAGTGGGGAGACAGTTCGTTCTGAAGTTCGTGTAAAACGCAGCCTGGGATGTTGTCCGGTCCCATGGATGCTGTGCTTTTGGCTTTAGAGAGTGCAGCTTTTATCTGCGTAGTTGTAATTACAGGGACTCTGCATTCTTCCTGTATAGATATGGGCCCTTTGGGGGGGCGGGGGGGGGTAAAGTTAACACTGAACCTATCTGCCAGGATGTTGGCAATATCAGTTGGTTCTGTAATTTTCGTGCCTTTGTGCTGTAACTCAGAGTAGATCTGGGTGTTGCCATCGAGATTCTTGACATAGCTGCATCAAAATATCTTCAGGAACAGGGAAAGGGATTAAGCTAGTTTTCCCGTGAATCAACAATTGTCTTTTAAATTTACACCATTATAAAAGAGGTAATGCCCCTAGAGGAACTTGACTGATGAGTTTTATAACCTTTTTTTGAACTGAAGTAGGAATTATTTAAACTGAAGTGCCTGCAGTGGCAACGTGTGTATTTTGAAGCATGCTTCCACTTCAGGTTAATTCCCAGGTGTTTACATATACTTCTCATGTCTACTTTCAGGACTTGCTAGCCAAATGGCAAGCTAAAAATTTAGAATGCAGTTATAAATATATTGAACTATTCATCAAATACTTTCTACCCCATGAAAAAAACTAATAAGGAAGGTAGAACTTTTGCAATCCCAGTTACTGACTGATTATACAAATGCTGAATGTGCAGAGAAGTTGGATACGTTGTTTCAGGTTTCCATATATGATCAGTTACAACAGAAGTCCAGAAAGTTAGAATGAGACACTACAGATTTTTGTTGCCGGGCATATTTTTGTCTGGCCTAAACGTGGCTTGAATAATAAACAAGTGAATGGCATGCAACAGCTTTTAGGGTTGCAAGGCCCCAATGAGCAAGAGCCTCTGAATGACTGTCACTGAATGTATGTCCAAAGGTGAGCTGCCTCAACGGATTTCCTGTTTTGGTTCAGTACATCCTTTTGATAATGATTGTATTACCCCTGTTCAGTGTCACACCTAGTACATCAGGGAGTTGGCATTTTTCAACTTTTGATATGCAGGAGGACAGGTGTAATACCTCTTTGATGAAACGTTCCCATGAAGAGAGAGATTTGGGAGCGAGACCCAAAGCTGGTTCGGCCTTTTTACCATTTGTTCCACAATTGCTGGTGAAAGTCAGAATACAAACTCCACGGCATATGAAGGAGAAATCAATGAACTATGGCTGAAAGAGAAGGAAGATTTCAATGGAGAGCCTCACTTGTGAATTTATCTAGTAAAGAGCTAATGGCCATTCAATTAAAAGTTTTGAACAAAGGGCTGTCTTTTGTTCTAGCAGCATTGAGTACTTTAGTGTTATTTTAAATCTTGGACTGTTTGCTAGAAAGGTCAGTTTGTGCTCTGTTTCTGGATTATCCTAGGGATAGTTTGTCTGTCTCTAGGAAACCCAGTACTTTTATACCAAAGAACTCCCCCTATTGTTGAAACTTTTCTGAGGATGTGCGCGAAAGAGGTTGAAAGTTATCTTAATAATCAACATAGATCTGGGCATTACAATTTGACATGGGCTGAGAGACGAGCCTTGAATAGTCTCATATTTGATAAAGATATCATTGTAAGACCTCCCAGTCAGGGTGGAGCGGTGGTGATTTTAGACAAGACAGTTTTAAATACCACTCCGATGTGTTGTATGTTAGGTGGAGATGATGCATATTTAGAATTAGACAAATTTTCTGTGAGAAAAATCATACAGGAAGTTGAGTTTGTTTGTGTCTTTCAGCTTTTCCCGGTTAGGGGTCGCCACAGCGGAACTCCGGTCTGCTTATGATTGGCAGTAGATTTTTACATGCCGAGTTGCCAGCCCTGACGCACAACCTTTAACGAAGGTATGCCCATTCAAGCATGTCTCCACACAGAAGACGCTCTAGCTGAGAATATAATGGTGATTGTACAAATTTACATACGTCCAATTGTATCCCCAAAGAACTTTGATTATTTTATAGTTGAACATCCGAAAATTCCAACCATATCCGGTTTACCCAAGATACATAAAACCTTGGAGAACCCCCTTTAAAGACCCACAGTGGGTGGGGGCTGGTTGGATTACTAATCCACTGTCTGTATGGGTGCAG
This sequence comes from Protopterus annectens, assembly GCF_019279795.1. Lineage (NCBI taxonomy): Eukaryota > Metazoa > Chordata > Ceratodontiformes > Protopteridae > Protopterus > Protopterus annectens. The sequence continues at coordinate 1,181,227,695 of NC_056737.1, forward strand.
AAACAATTGAGAATTATTGTAAATGCACCTACAGGTATAAAGGATTCTGTACATTTTCATGAACAGTTATGAGTAGGACACTGTGGTAATTTTTCTTCTGTTTTTTATTATTTAAATTGGATATAGCTAGTTTATTTACTGTTCCTAATGAAGTTGGTTTAGCTTTTATGAGTAACTACAATGATAGGATGTTATTGTTGGGTAAAGATCTTATGATCCGGGTTTGTCATTTTTAGGATCATTCTGAATAATGTGTTTTACTTTGATGGAACATTGTATCTACAGTGCAGGGGTGTTGCCATGGGCACTCCCTGCGCAAATAGTTATGCCAGTTTGGTTTTGGCAGAATGGGAAATTAGGTATGTTTTAAGCAAGGAGAATCCCTGGGAATGAAGTTATTTTTTATCGTGGATTTATTGATGACGTTTTAATTTTATGAGCAGATGACCATGCCAAATTGGGAGGTTTTGTAGATTACTTAGAATCTACGACAGATTTTTAAAAATTTATGATGAGCCTTTCTTCTGATCATTTTTGGATGTGCTGTTAACATTACACACTGACAGGAAGTTGACTTTGTTATTTCGTAAATGATGTTGGCGGAATGCCTTGTTGGATAGAGGTAGTATGCACCCCCTTCATGTCTTCCCCAACATTAAGAATCGGCTTTTAAGAACCTCGAGGCTATATTTTTACAACAGGCCAGAGAGGTCACTGTTAATTTAACTGAACAGGGTTACAAGGAAAAAGTTTACCACAAATTTTTGTGATATTCGACATGATATGGGTAAACTGGATTTCCTCGAGGTAGGGGCATAAGTGGCGTAGTTCTACCCATAAGTTCCTAGCCGTTAGGGTACCACATACGTCTTGAATCACTGCTAAACGTATCTGTGGGATTATATGTGGTAATTGGAAATTGTTAACAATGGACAACAAGATTAGGGATATCATAGGTGATATACCTAGCTTTTCCTATAGAAGGAATCGCAATCTGAAAGATTTGCTTTGTCGCAATTCATTTGATATAGGAGGTGCTATTATTCCCTTTAGTACAAAAGTAGGCACCTACCCATGTAGAAGATGCAAAGCTTGTGGTTTTATTAATAGCACTAATAATTTTGAATATCCCATTTCACGTAAATGCTATTCTTATAATGGCTATGCTTCCTGCAACATTAAGAATGTGGTCTATATTGCTATATGCGATCACTGCACATCCTTTTATGTAGGGAAAACGAACCAAGTGTTTAAACAGCATAATGTTAAGTTGTCAATCTCGCCTTCATTCTTGCTGGATGGGTTCGGAGCTGATCCTCGGCTCCGACTCGGCCAATACTAAAGCTCGAGAGCTAATTCCACCGGCTCGAGGCTCCCCTATATCCCACAATGCTAGGCGGTAACTACCCAGATCTCGTTTGCTGCTATAGCTGACGAGGTGCGTTTTCTACCGGCTCAGGCAGGTTAGTTACACTTTTACCTTTAGGTACTTCTTAAAACCCCTTTTTTAATTTTGATACATAACTTTTCAGTTTAATTTAAAAATTTAGACAAATCGACCCCTGTTTGTCGAGCCCCGTTTTCCTTTTTTCCCTTATTCTAGGCCTCCGGCCCCTTCCCTCCCCCTAGTCCTTTACTAAATTAGTTTTTGTAAGGGCTTGTGTGTGTGTTTGTGGCTTAACCTTAATAATTTATTTTAATATTTTTCTAAAGAGAGTGTCTGTAGTGTGTTTGTGTGTGTTAGGCTCTCTTTTTTATTATGTCTAAAGACAAGGTCTCAGGCTTCAAGAAGTGTGACTCGTGCTGTCAGAAAATGTCTCTGACAGACGGTCACACTTCTTGTGTGTATTGCCTGGGGCCTTTGCACCTGCAGGACTCTTGTGCTTTTTGTCATGGGTTTAGCCTTAGAGTCCTGCAGGAACGCAAGAATAAGCTTATCTTGCGGGGCTTATTAAAGCCTGAAGGCCCCTCGACTCAATCTGTGTCGGGGAAGCCTTCAAAAACTTCTAAACAGTCGGCTCCTGCTCCAGAGTCGACTGCTGAGAAGTCTAAGTCGGCTTCGACATCGGCTCCGGCTGGAGCCGATGTTTCTAAGCCTCATACTGTTACCTCGGCTCCGGCTGGAGCCGAGGCTGATAAAACTTTGTCTGCTCCGATACCTTTATCGGAGCCACAATCGAGAAAGAGGTCCAGATCCCCCTCTATCGGATCCGTGCATTCGGCGCCAGGATCCTCTTCTTCGAACGAAGTCACAAAACTCATTCCTCACGGTCTTCCAGATTATCCGACCATGACTTGCAAAGGGTAGTGAGTAGACTTCTCAAGTCCGAGGCACTGGCCCAAATGCTGCATAGCCCGACTCACCAGTCAGTGGCTATTCCCGTTCCCCAATACATTCCTCCTCCGACTCCTTTGAGTTCGGAGCCCAGGCTTGTCGGAGCCATGACTGTCGGTGCGTCGGATCCGATACCTTCCATTTCGGCTCCGTCGTCTGCTCCGATCTCCTCTTTGGAGGGATCTCAGCGCCGAGCTTCCCTCGTCGGCTCCGAGGGGGCGAGTGGCATTGGACCCTTGTCCGACCCTGCTCTCCCTCTCGGGGCTTCGGCGTTGGTGAGTTCGGCTCCAACATCGGCTTCTGAGCCGTCCCTGTCGGTGCCGGGGGAGGTCCTTGTCTCTTCGGAGCGGGGGCCTCGGGCCTTGCCTGACAGGGGTGCCTTCGAGGTCATGCGGAGCGTGCTAGAACCAGGTTCTGCCCCACAGTCAGCTCCTTCAGCCCCTCCATCTACAGTGCCTGCGGTGATTTCTACTCACCCCCTTGTCTCCGACCGCAGAGAGCCAACTCCTTAAGTTTCCCCATTGGGAATTTCCTCCTCTTCCGAGGCCTCTCCTGACCCTGCAGGAGATCTCCCAAGGAAGAGGCAGTGCAAGAGGAAGCACATTGACTCCCCTGAGTCTATCACCTGTGACACTGACTTAGAGGAATCCGAAGGTTCCCCTCGATCCCCCTCTGAGGATGTCTCCTTTGCTGACATCCTTGAGATCCTGAAACAGGGGGGGAACTGGCCAGCCCTTAACCCTTCGGAGGATGAGTCAGTGTATCTTGAGGCGTTTGGCTCTCGCCCTTCTACCTCCTGGGTGTCCCCTCCCTTTGACCCCCTTATGGAAGTGGTGGCAAGGAAGGCTTGGACGGCTCCTGACTCAGTGGAACCCACCCCGAGGAGACCATCCAAATTAATTACTGCCCCCAGAGACGAAGATTTTTTATCCAAAGGTGTCCCTGTTGATGCCATGGTGGTGGCTGCGGCCACAAAGAAGGAGTTAGCTGATCCTTCGGTTCCTGTCCATCCTCCTAATAAGGAATCTAGGACCATGGACAGGTACGGCAAGCGGATGTTCTCATCAGCGACCTTTTCAATGCAGTCGCTGAACTACTTATGCCACTTCACTCGTCTCCAGAGAGATTTACTCAAGGATATGGGTGAACTGATAAAGGATCCTACAGCTGAGGGGTTCAAAGACACAATGAACTCCCAGTTGGCAACCCTAAATTCCATCGTTAACTCCTCCATGCGGCTGGTCTCATATGCAGCAGATGGGGCGAGTAGAGCCGCAGGCACAGGTGTTGCCTTACGACGTCACGCCTGGATGCGGCTATGCAACTTTGCGGACCCTTTCAAGGCGTCCTTCACCAATTCTCCCTTTGATGGATCATCCTAGTTTGGTCCACAGGTGAAGGATACATTGACCAGGTGCGAGGTAGAAGGTAAGACTCTCTCTGCTGTAGGAGTCCGTTTTTCTACCCTTCTAGACCCTATCCCAAAGGTCAAAGGGGAGGAAAGATATGGTTCATAAACAATCCCAGGGAGTCTCATCTGACGACAGGCCGATTCCCCTCTAGAGGCAGAGGGGGGAATAATAATAGACGCCGCCCTAGAGGCAGAGGAGGTCCGCAAAACCAGGGTAGCAGAGAAATGTTCTCTGACAAACCCTTTCAGCACCCCTGAGGGGCTGCCCGGCTGTCCACCTTCGGAGGCAGTCGGGGGAAGGTTATCACTGCACCCAAAAGCCTGGCTTTCCCTTACTCAAGACAAATGGGTACAGTAGATCATATCCGAGGGTTACAAAATTCCCTTTATTCACGTCCCAACCCAACCAAAAAGATCCCTTCCAGATGTTCCACCCGGTCTAAGGGAACAAGCAGCATTAGAAATTTCAAAGCTGCTATCAAAAAGAGCTATCCAATCAGTCCCGGCAGACCAGCAAGGATCCGGAATCTACTCCAAATTCTTTTTGGTACCAAAGAAAACAGGGGACTGGAGACCCATACTGGATCTCAGCTACTTAAACAAGTTTGTCAAGAAAACAAAATTCCGGATGGTCACGCTACAGTCCATTCTACCCTTCTTGGGTCAGGACAATTGGATGTGCTCGATAGATCTTCAGGACGCGTACTACCACATCAAAATGTACAGACGCTCCAGGAGATATCTCCGCTTCAGGCTGGGAGCCAGTCACTACCAGTTCAGGGCCCTGCCCTTTGGTCTCACTACAGCCCCCCATGTGTTCACCAAATGCATGGCAGTGGTCGCGGCTCACTTGAGACGTCAAGGATTCCAGGTGTTTCCATATTTGGACGACTGGCTCCTTACTGCCACCACCAGACATCAGCTTCTCCTATCCAGGGACTTAACCATCCAGTCTTGCCAAGCTCTAGGCATTTCGATAAATTTCGAAAAATCTGCTTTGTCGCCTTGTCAATCTATTGTCTTTATAGGCGCCACCTTAGACACACTCAATCTTTCAGCCAGACTCACAGAGCAGAGGGTGTCAGACATTCGGAACCAGGTTTCCCTTCTCTTACAATGCAACAAAGTCAAAGCCAGACTGGTTTTAAAGGTACTAGGACTCATGGCAGCAGCTATTCCCCTTCTCCCCTTAGCTCGCTTTCACATGAGAATCCTCCAATGGATGCTGTTTACTCAATGGTCCTTTCAACAGCTCCCGATGTCCCATACCATATTGATAACTCACGCATGCAAGAATCAACTCTCTTGGTGGATCACATCACCTCAACTTCTCCGAGGAAGACCCTTCACTCTCCCCCCCCCCCAGTCGCCACGTTGACAACAGACGCCTCCCTGATCGGGTGGGGGGGGGGGCATTATCAGGGCAGGACAGTCCAGGGCACGTGGCAACCTTTCGAGTGCCACTTGCACATAAATGTCTTAGAGATGAGAGCAGTGCTTTTAGCGTTGCAAGCCCTTCACGACTCTTCCCACTGGGACTATTGCAATTCAAACGGACAACATGTCCGTAGTGTGGTACATCAACAAACAAGGCGGAACCAGATCATACCCTTTATGTCGAGAGGCACTCAGACTTTGGCAATGGGCGATCTCTTCTCAGCGTTTTCTGATAGCAACGCACATTCCCGGGAAATCCAACGTTATTGCAGACAAATTGAGCAGAGCAATTCTCATGCCCCACGAGTGGTCTCTAAAGAAATCAGTTCTAGAAGAAGTATTCCTAAGATGGGGCCAGCCCTGCTGCGATCTTTTTGCTACTCCCCAAAACAGCAAGTGTCACGACTTCTTCACTCTCTTCCCGTTACCAGGCCATCCCACCAGAGACGCTCTAGTACACGATTGGCCCCGGGGACTTCTATATGCCTTTCCCCCCTTTCCACTGATATCTCAACTAATTCAGAAAGCCATCGCCTTGAGAGTGACAATGATCCTCATTGCCCCTTACTGGCCTCGACAGATATGGTTTCCCTTTCTTCATCGTTACCTTTTGGAGCAGCCTTAGCATCTGGACCCAGTACCAGATCTGATAACCCACCAATCGGGTCAGCTGCACCAATCTCTGCCTTCTCTAAACCTCACAGCGTGGTTTCTCCGATTCCAACCTTAGCCAGGCTTCCCTCAATATCTCGCTCGGTCCGAGATATCTTGATAGCCTCTCATAAATCTTCTACCCGGAAGATTTATAGTAGCAAATGGAAACGCTTTTCCTTTTGGGCAACATCAAAAAACATAGATCCCTTTACTGCACCTATCCAGTCTATTTTAGACTTTCTAGCAGAACTCTTTCATTTAGGATCTTCTGCATCAACCATTAGAGTTCAATTGGCTGCCATATCAAATTTTCTTGTTGGTGTTTCAGAGTCTAGCATCATGGCTCACAAACTCTGTAAAGCCTTTTTAAGGGGTGTATTTCTTCTTAAACCTCCAATCAAAGATCCCCCGCCTCAATGGGATTTGAACTTGGTTCTGGCATCTTTAATTCTTCCCCTTCGAGCCGGCGGCTTCATGTTCTCTGAAGTTGCTTTCTTGGAAGACACTTTTTCTGGTAGCTATAACTTCAGCGAGAAGGGTATCCGAACTCCATGCTGTGTGCAGTCGTCCTCCTTACTTAGTTTTTCACAAAGATAGGGTATCCCTCCGTACTAATCCATCCTTTTTGCCTAACATTTCTTCTCAAATAAACCTAAACCAAATTATTGATCTTCCCGTCTTTTTCCCTAACTATTCAAACAGGTCGGAACAAAAGCTACATTTTTTGGATGTTCATCGCCAACTTGGATATTACTTAGACAGGACTAAACAATTCAGGAAATCTGATCAGTTGTTTCTGTCATATGCGGAAGGCAAATTGGGCCTTCCAGTTACTAAAGTATCCCCCTCTAGATGGCTCACCTCTACAGTTACCTTCATCTATGAGATCAGACATCAAAAACTACCCTCAAGACCTAGAGCTCATTCAACTAGGGTATTAGCTACATCCGTAGCTTTTCAGGATAGGCTGCCAATAGATTCAATTTGTGCAGCAGCCACCTGGGCTTCTCCTCATACATTCATTTCACATTACAAATTGGACATGGTTTCCAGAAGTCGTGCCAATTTTGGTTCCACTGTTCTCAAGAGTCTGTTCCGATAGGCCACCCGGGATAAGGTGCTAGGACGGTTCCATCCAGCAAGAATGAAGGCGAGATTGACAACTTAACATTAAGAAGTTATGTACCTACCATAACGTTCCATGTTAGTTGTCTTCTCGCCTTCTTTCTTGCGTCCCACCCTCCTTCCCCCAAGCCTGGACAGACCGACTGGAATTCATTTTGTGTTTTTCTTCTGAAAGTTGTCATTCCCACACGTTCTTCCACCTCTTCTATCCTTACTGAGGTCTGCCTTTCTTTTACGCAGATTGTTTTGAGGTGGGTTTCCCTACTCCATTCTGTGGAGACTAGGATTGCTTGGTATAGCTATCAAACGAGATCTGAGTAGTTACCGCCTAGCATTGTGGGATATAGGGGAGCCTCGAGCCGGTGGAATTAGCTCTCGAGCTTTAGTATTGGCCGAGTCGGAGCAGAGGATTGGCTCCGAACCCATCCAGCAAGAAAGAAGGCGAGAAGAAGACAACTAACATGGAACGTTATGGTAGGTACATAACTTCTTATTTTATAACATGTTGGTGCCATCCATAATGAGCTACGTAGTAATGCTATATATCAACACGTTCGACAATTTAAAGGTCACAAATTTTCTTTTATGGTGATTGACAATTTGCGCATCACACCTAGAGGGGGTGATATAATCCATGCAACAAAGGTGAAAGAAACGCATTGGATAGCTGACTTAACAGCGGATATTTATCAAGGTCTGAATGACTTTATTCCATTGAAGCCTGTTTTAAAGGTTCCTAGACTGAGTTTTTGAAAGTATGTTGCCACCAGATACGAAGTCTGAATTGCTATTTGGTTGTGTCAGAATGGTTTCATTGAATGTTTGCAACTTTTAATTGGTTGATGCTGTGTATTTGAATCTTTTGTTTGAGGTTTAATAAATCTGATGTAGGAATCTTTCCGAAAACGCTAATCCTGTTTGTGTTTTATTCAAGTTTTATTAAAATGTTATGGTATCTGCTGTGTTAGCCCTACTGTTTTATTTAATTTCCAGATTGGTAGTTGGCTTATTTCTCTTTTCTCGTATTTAAGCCCCCCATTTGCACGGTGCTGCTTTTTGTGCAATTGTGGTTGCTAGTGGCCCCTTTATAGACTAGTCCTAGAAGCTGACTTTTTTCCTAAACAGCTGGCAGGGAAATCCTTCCAAGCTTTTCTGGGAGCAACTCAGTTGAGCACTGAGCAGTGTTATCCTGTATAAGGTGTAGGTCACTCTTGTCGTCTCGGCACCATCAGCACAGTCCTGTCTAATTAAACCATTCCCTTCCCTAGTAAAATCTACAGTAAGAGCCTGCGGTCATGGACGGGTAGTTTCCCATAATCTCTCTGGCCAGTCTGATAGAAATGAGCACTCTGAAGCAACGTAGCAGTTGTCTCATGTATACCGACTACCAGTTACGCCTGAAACACGCAAATACTTTGAGAGATGTAGTTACATTATGATACTGGAGGCAAGGCTCTCTCATAAGGATGAATTAAATGCCAGATAGGTTGTCAGCACACACACACTTCCCACACTAAATAAGGACATGACACACAAACCCATATATGTGGAATTACTCACTAGTAACTTGCCAAAAGATCAGAGACCTCCAAACATAAACCACTTACACATACACAAATGCAAAGTAACCGCAACACATAGCACACACACCAATGTCTCAACAAGTAAGCCCATAAGTTACACTACACAAGGTAATGTACATAGCTGGACTCCATTGTGAGACACACGTTTCCCTCACCAGGCTGGTTACGGTTAGCTGCCTGTCAAATGCCAGGATCCATCAAGTCACTCAGCCATAAGTACCGGTATGACTCCACCATAGTCCATATGAGGGGGGGTGAATGACTTGAGATGTACCTCACTGGACTATATGAAGAGAGACATGACTGAGCTCTCAGATTATGCATCACAGGCGGGTATAAGCCTAGGTTTAAACAGCATTTTACCTTCTCCAAGGATGATGCCATAATACAAACAAAAAATGATTGACTTTACCAAGTGGTTTAGCTTCTGGTGTCAGTTTAGAGGAATCCAGTATCTGTCAGCCTGGGAAGACATGGTCAACAGGCCACTCTCCGACATGGTCAACAGGCCACTCTCCGACAAGGTCAACAGGCCACTCTCCGACAAGGTCAACAGGCCACTGTCCGACATGGTCAACAGGCCACTCTCCGACAAGGTCAACAGGCCACTCTCCGACATGGTCAACAGGCCACTCTCCGACATGGTCAACAGGCCACTCTCCGACATGGTCAACAGGCCACTCTCCGACATGGTCAACAGGCCACTCTCAGACATGGTCAACAGGCCACTCTCAGACATGGTCAACAGGCCACTCTCAGACATGGTCAACAGGCCACTCTCAGACATGGTCAACAGGCCACTCTCCTTTGCCAGAGATGGTCGGTGCCTGTCTCCTCTAGATTTTTGGATAGTGGCAAAGGCAGAACCTCTCCTATTGTGTCTTTTTTTTTAGGCAGTGTCAAAATAACCAACCTCCCAACATAACAAAATCCTCTCTAGATAAACTCAAGGTACTGCTGCTTAATGCAAGGAGTTAAATAAAATCCTCCTAGATTAACTCAAGGTACTGCTGCTTAATGCTAGGAGTTACATAACAAAATCCTCCTAGATAAACTCAAGGTACTGCTGCTTAATGCTAGGAGTTGCATAACAAAATCCTCCTAGATAAACTCAAGGTGCTGCTGCTTAATGCTAGGAGTTACATAACAAAATCCTCCTAGATAAACTCAAGGTACTGCTGCTTAATGCTAGGAGTTACATAACAAAATCCTCCTAGATAAATGCAAGGTACTGCTGCTTAATGCTAGGAGTTGCATAACAAAATCCTCCTAGATAAACTCAAGGTACTGCTGCTTAATGCTGGGAGTTACATAACAAAATCCTCCTAGATAAACTCAAGGTGCTGCTGCTTAATGCTAGGAGTTGCATAACAAAATCCTCCTAGATAAACTCAAGGTACTGCTGCTTAATGCTAGGAGTTGCATAACAAAATCCTCTCCAGATAAACTCAAGGTACTGCTGCTTAATGGTAGGGGTCTTAAAGAAACTGCAGTCTCTGTAAGCCTCCTCACTTTGGAAAATGCTGATGTTTGTGCAGTCCCCAAGACATGGTTCAAAGACATGGAAAGCACCCTGGTTGTTCAGGGCTACAATGCCTTCCATACTTTCAGACCACAAACTGACCATGAAAGAACCAAAGGTGAAGGTGTATCCATCTTCATTAAGGATAAGTGCGCCTCGAGACTGATCAAACAGTAGACTCTCTTGTGCTTCTCCATGTTCAGTTAACTATAGGCAAAGCCCCCTACCACATCATAGCTAACTATAGGTCCCCCAACAGGAAAAGCACACCGTATACCTGGACTTACTGGACTCACTTGCCGTACACCCCAACACCTTACTCATGGGTGATTTATTTTAATTATCCTACCATCGACTGGGAAACCTACATGACCACAGACATGCTGGCTCAGAGGTTCCTGGACTTTGTCAGTGCAAGTGCTCTGGAACAGCTAGTCAGCATACCCATAAGAGGCTGAAATATCCTGGTCATAGTACTCACTAACATGGAGAGCATTGCACCACCCCCATGTGATGTCCTCTCTGGTAAGATTAGAGCGTAAATCAGTCTCATTCAATGTAATTATAAGACCAGGGTACCCTATCAAGCTCAAGAAAGCTTAAACATTTTTCAGAGACAAATTACCTCCTACTAAGTGATGGTATAAGAATTTTCAAAGCCCCCTCGAACGGAGATGATACAGACTCCTATGCATAGGTATACACCAATGCCGTGTATAACCGTTTAGGCAGTTGTATAGAATTGGCTGTACCTGACCAGATTAAAACCAGGTCTTGATGAAAAAACAAGCCACCCTTGTGGACCCCTAGTATAAACAGGCTGTACAACAAGTGAATGAAACAAATGTCCAAGAGCAAGATGGAACTGGCTCAGCAGAGGAAGAAATCCCTCTCTAGATTTAACAAACAAATTAGAGCTCTTGTCAAGTCCTCTAAAGCTAATTATGAAGCAAAAATAGCCTCCCTAGCTATGGATAATCACAAGGATGTCTTAACTACATCTGAAATCTAAAAGGCAGTACTCAGCCCATAAGCTCGAGTGGCCTCATCTGCAAGGCCATGGAAAGGATCATTATGAGTCTTAACAAGGACATAGGTAGTGCCTATACTCTGGACCCAAACCAGTTTGAATTCGTTAAAGGTAGAATCATGCCTGTTAAACATGGTTGACTTTTTCAAGAAAGTCACAGAGACCCTAATGAGGGCAAGAGTGTGTACCACCTGTCCTAACCTAGCCAAGGCATTTGACGCAATCCCCTATGCAGATATTAGAGAAACTCTCCCATTTGGGAATTGACCCTTACATTACCAGATGGGTAGCCAACTGGCTCACTGATAGACACATATTGTAAAAGTAGTTGACTTCACCTCTGGCAAAAGACCAGTCCCCAGTAGCGTATCACAGGGTTCTGTGCTGGGCTCCTTACTGTTTGGAATTTATTTCTCAGAATCAAGGCAAACTTGGCTGTTTGCGGACGATTGCAAATTGGGATCAATCATAGAGTCCCCTAATGATGATAATATACTGCAGACAGGGTTAACTCAGACAAGTAATTGGTGCCAAAGCCACGGATTAAAGCTAAATGCAAAAAAAAAAAAAATGTATTCCCTTTGGGAAAGTTGACACCCCTGCTTAATTACATTATAGACAAGGGGACCCCCTTAAGTGTAGATCCAGTGGTAAGTGATCTGTCTACTCTGATAGCAACCTGAACTTTGACCGCCACGCATCCACAGTAGTAAGGAAATCCTTCTATGTGGCACATCTTATAAGTCAACGCATCGCATCGATATATAAAGATAATTCCATTACACTCTGCCCGCATCAGACCAGTAATAGAGTACAGTGCTTCCTTTTGCAGGTACCTCAACAGACACCTGCAGCAAATGGAGAGACCACAGAGGTTTCTCACCAAGAAATTAGTTTGCAACAAAACAAGTCTTAACTCAGAAAGACTGAAAGCCCTGTCACTGTATTCTGTCTCCTACAGGTTGCTAAGGGGTGACCTGTGCTTGGCTTACAGGCAGTCTCTGACCCAGCCCAGATGGAAATGCTACACATTCGTAAATCAAACTGCACAAGAATCACTTGCTCCAGGGATCTAAACCCTAGCGTCTGAAATGAACAGGTCATGCTGGAGAGAGAAATAAGTCTCCAAGAGACTGCCACATCTCTGGAAAAAGCTTCCAATTCACATGAAACAGATCCCCTGCCTGACCCTCTTCAAATGCAACCTAGATTAATGGATGGGTGACTGCAACTTCACTTCTGGGGTGGCACCCATGTCCCTTCTGGACTGAGGAAGTCATCATTAACTACCACTGACTACTACCGTTATGTCTGCAAATGTCACTCACCTAACAACCAACTATTGGAGCAACATGGGATAAATATGGCTAGGATTGTAAGGGCTCTAGGGCCGTTAGGTAAATAGAAGGTTACTAAACTACGTACGGTCCATTGGTCAAGGTTACTTTTGAATAGGGTTAGGAGACTGCAGTTTGTGCCACCGGAGATGCATCTGTTTTATCAGTCAGCACAGTTTAATCTGATGGTCTTCTTTTGGCTTTTCCCGGTTAGGGGTTGCCACAGTGGAACTCCGGTCCACTAATGATTGGCAGTGGATTTTTACGGTGCCAAGTTGCCAGCCCGACGCCCAATTTTCAAAGAAGGAGCCCAGTTTAATCTGATAATGTTAGATAACAGTAACAGAGGAACATTTAAGTAAGATTATGAGCGTTTTTATTTTTTATCATCTATTCTGAACCTGCTAATGGACTTGTAATGGGCAGAAAGTTCACTTGTGGGTATTGGATTTATCTTTTGTTGCGACAGTAGTTTAGTGTACTGCTATAAAAAAGGTTGCAGTTATCCATTAGAAAGACTGCCAACTTTTGTAAACATACATACGTGTATCGAGTTCTTTGAATTCCCACGTGACAGGAGTTGGGATAGAAGAACACATTAGTAGATGCAGGCGTTCTAACATTAGTATATTAGATGAACATATTGGGTAACCCTCTTCCCCTTGAGTACTTGGTGATCATTGCATCTGTGATTCACATGAGCAGGATATATAACTTTGGAAAGGGGTTGCAGTCAAACAGGCCTGAGGAGAATGGTCTGCATTGGCGCAAAAAGTCACTTCCTCACTGTCTAGTTGGGAATGGAAGAACAGATTGGGTGAAGGGAGGGAGGGAATTCTCTGACCTGTGCTGTTAATCTGCAGACTAGATTGAAAAGGAACGTATGTCATTGTTCATAATTCGTGTGCCATTGGATAGGAGGCAGTCTGCTGTGTTGCATATGTTCATCGTGTTTCACTGTTGCAGTCATTACTCTTGGGTTATTCTGCTGGCAGGCTACCCGCAGTCGGCCTGAATTCCTAAGTCCTGGTCCGGCATCTGTTGCTGTTGCCTCTTCCCTGACGTCAGTGCGTCAGGGGTATAAAAGATGCAGCCGACGCCATTTTCTTCAGTCTTTCTTGCCGCGCGGTGCCCAAAGCAGTTCGCAAGTGCGGTCGGCCGACTCCTGATATTTTCGTGTTCAAATTTCAGATCCGAAGTCTTCATTTAAAGCTAAGTACCCCGTTGGGGAAACTTTTTTTCTTGCTCCAGACCGATGTCAGAAAAAGTTAATAATTGCATTTCTTGTGGGAAGCAAATCCCTCATAAGGACTTCATTCTTATTATATTCCTTGCCCAGGCCCTGATCATGACGTAGCTAATTGCAGATTTTGTGCAAGATCTATTAAGCACTATTAAGCGTCGGTACGATTTTGCGTTTCATTACTTTGGCCGAAGATTTAATTACACCATGTCAGATAGCCATCCGACTACCGCAATTCATAAGAAACGCCAGGAAAAGGGCAGGCATCAGAGGTCCAAAACTGACAATGAGGCTTCTTCTAAGCCAGTCGCCGGTTCTCAGTGAGGCGCTTTCGCAGCCCCTGACGCCTGCTACCTCAGAGCCGCAGGCCGCTTCCGACTCCCACGTGGAGCAGACTAGGCCTCTGGAAACTCAAGGTATTGGACACTTGGAAAATATTCCCTCAGATGGGTCCAGAGCCGCTGAGCAGGCATCGGCTTCTGAAGGTGTTTTCAGGCCTACACATTTATATATAAAACTGACAACGAGGCTTCTTCTAAGCCAGTCGCCGGTTCTCAGTGAGGCGCTTTCGCAGCCCCTGACGCCCGCTACCTCAGAGCCGTAGGCCGCTTCCGACTCCCACGTGGAGCAGACTAGGCCTCTGGAAACTCAAGGTATTGGACACTTGGAAAATATTCCCTCAGATGGGTCCGGAGCCGCTGAGCAGGCATCGACTTCTGAAGGTGTTTTCAGGCCTACACATTTATATATAAAACCGACTACAGCTCCAAAGGCAAAGACTAAAGCACCACTAAAGACAAAAGAAACAAGTGCAGCAAGCTCATGGACAGGCCTCCATGCCTAAAAAACAGATGCTCAAAATGGCCGAAGACCTGATTACTTTGATCAGGGGTTCCCACCCCCTCCTGAGAAGAGGCCTAGGCAAGAGACAGAATATGAATCTTCAGATCAGGTTTCCATTTCCTCTGGTTCCTCTTCTGACCAAGAATACTCTCTCCCTCCCTATGAGGATTTCGATGCTGAAGAATATATCCCTTCAGCCTCCCTTCCGGAGGATTTTTCTTTTGGGAAAACTCTGCATACCATGAGGGAGCACTTCCAATGGGAGAGCCAAGACTACTCAGAATCTAAGAAAAGGCTTAGAGATTTTCTTTTACTACCTCAGCACAGGCCTCTTGCTATCCCTCCTGTTTTAGACATTGTAGATGATGTATTTTCAGAGTCCGGCATGTCCCCTGACTCTCTACCCCCTGCACCTGTTAAGCCAGACAGATACTACAGGGTTCCAGATTCACATAAATTTCTTTTTAAAAACCCTGCTGCTGACACAGAAACTATTTCTCAGGGTCCCAAAGGGGTCAAGGCTTCCACTGCAGAAAACCCTATCCCCTCTGATAGGGATTCAAGGGTGCTGGACAGATGGGGGGAAAAAGGTTTACACTTCTGCACCTTCGCTGTGAGGGCTTTAAATTGTCAATTTTATATGCTTAAATATCAGCAATACTTATTGTCACTGCTTAAACAGAAAATGTTAAATTCTGATAGTGCAGAAAACAAAGAAATGCAGGATTTATTGCATGCAGCTGAATAAGTGGGAAAACATACTTTGCAATGTGGTTTTGATTCTCTGGAGGCCTCTTGCAGGGCCGCTGTTACGGGTTCTGTCATTAGGCGACATGCTTGGTTAAAGGAACAGGATCTACTTGATCATGTTAAAGCAAAATTATTAGATGCCCCGTTACAGCATGATACTTTGTTTGCTGTTAAAGCAGAAGAGGTGTTGAAGAAAATGGAGGGCAAAGAAAAATCTATGCAGGCAGTTAAGGATTTCTTATAGATGCAGCCACCCAGATTTAGCAGGAACTGGCCTACAAAGAATTGGTCCTTTCCAGTGTCAGGCCACAAAAAGGCAGATACAGATGCCCTCGAGGCAGATCCAAGCCCCAAGGCTCATACAGGCCTAAACAATGGGGTGCTTCTACTTCCAAAAGCGAAGACAAAGCACAGTCATACAGGAAATGGTCCCAATGACTTTCCTCTTGCAGAACCAAGCACTTATCTTTTGGCAGCCCCCTTAGGGGGAAAACTAGCACTTTTTTCACAAAATTAGCACATGATCACCCAGGACAAATGGGTCTTGAACATAGTGTCTCAGAGCTACAGGTTCCACTTTCACACCCTGCCAAGGGCAAAAGGTATGCCAGACCTGCCACACAATCAATGGGCAGAGGCACAAAAGCAAGTTTCATCCCTCATGGACATGAGGGCCATTCAGCGAGTACCACAACAAGAGCAGGGACAAGGATTTTACTCGAGACTTTTCTTGGTACCCAGAAAGGACAAAGCCTAGAGACCAATACTGGACCTGTCTGTTCTAAACACATTTCTGGACGTTCCAAAATTCAGAATGTTGATTCTGCAGCAGCTACTGCCCATGCTGGGCAAGAAGGCTTTGCTCGTAACTTTGGACCTAAAAGAGGTATACCTGCATGTCCCAATTAGACAATCTTGCAGAATATACTTCAGATTCATAGCTGGCTCAATGCACTACTGCACTGCCCTTTGGCTTATCTACTGCACCCAGGGTCTTCACAAAATGCCTGGCACCAATAATTGCATTTTGCAGACAAAGAAGAATTCAGATATATCCTTACTTGGACGACTGCCTTATTCAAGCAGAGAACAAAGACATTCTACTAAAGTATCTCGAGTTTGTAAAAAGATTACTAATTTGCCTAGGGTACACAGTAAACGGAAAGAAATCAAAACTAGTACCCTCTCAAGAGATCATATTCATGGGTGCAAGCTTAAATACAACTGCCCAGATGGCTTATCTCACACTAGACAAACAAAGGCAACTGACTTATTACTTCAAAATGTTGGCAACAAAGACCCAGTTATCTGCAAGAAAAATTCTGCAGGCTTTGGGCTTCATGGCATCCTGCATTCTGCTAATTCCATATGCCAAACTGCATATGAGGAAACTACAATGGTATCAAAAAAGTGTTTGGACTCCATTGCCACAGCCTGGAAACATTTACCCTCATTCCCTGCCTGCAACAGGAGTTTCAATGGTGGGCACAGGCCTGTCACCACAACAAGGGGCAGCCATTCATGTTACCTTTACCCACAGCCAGGCAGACACTAACAACGGATGCATCAGATTATGCCTGGGGGGCCCACATGGCAGGAAAATGTATTCAGGGCACATGACCCGCAAGCCAAATGCATCTTCATATCAATCAAAAAGAGATGCTAGCTGCTCAGAAAGCCCTGACAGCTTTCAAGGATCTACTTCATCCAGGACAACTACTGATAAAGACTGACAATACTACAGTCATGTGGTACATAAACAAGCAGGGAGGCACACATTCCTAGCCCCTCTGCAGGCAAGCCATGACTTTGTGGAACACAGCATTAACTTATCAAGTTCACCTGCAAGCACAATTCCTGCCAGGAAAAATAAATACTCTGGCAGACGAACTAAGCAGAAACCTCATGGTTCCCCACGAATGGAAACTGGATCCACAAGTCTTCAGCATGATAACAAGGAAATGGGAATGCCCAGACATAGATCTATTTGCTTCCCCTCACAACTGCCAACTGCAGAGATTCTGCACAAGGACTTAACACAAGCAAGCATGGAAAGTAGATGCCCTATCCTCCAGCTGGAAAAATCTAACAGTATATGCCTTTTCTCCACTGCCTCTCCTCCCCAAGATACTCCTAAAGGTCAGACAAGAGAAGCCAAAAATGATACTGATTGCCCCAGACTGGCCACGCCAGCACTGGTACCCAAGCCTAAAGAACTTGTCTCAAGGTCCAGCCTGGACATTGCCTCAAACTTCTCACTTACTGACCCAACAAAACAATCAGATCCTGCACAGCTAACTCAGGACCTTTAAGTCTGGCAGCATGGCAGATAATGTAGCCATTCAGAACACTCCTCTCTCCAAAGCTGTAATGGATGTTATTTTGGAGGCCAGAAGGCCCAGTACTAGAAAATCTTATGCAGAAAAATGGAAGAGATTCTGTATTTGGAGCCACAAACAAGGAATTGACACGTTTGTACCAAATATTCCTCAGATTTTACAATACCTAACTGAGATGCTGGACAAAGGCCTATCCTTTGAATCAATTAAGATTCATGCCTCTGCCATTTCAGCCCATTACAATATGGAACCACCTGTCTTTTCTCATCCTTTAATAATGTAGTACCTCAGAGGGGGCAAAAACATAAGACCTCCAAGGAGAGCACCAGTACCTGCATGGAACCTCAACTGTGTCTTGGAAAAACTCACACTGCCTCCTTTTGAGCCAGCCTCAACAGCTGATATAAAATTCTTATCCTTGAAAACAGCTCTTTTCCGAGCGATAATCTCTTCAAGACGAGTCTCGGAGTTACAGGCACCCATGGCTGTGGAACCTTTTATCATTTTCCATCCAGACAGGGTTTCTCTGAGGACAAACCCTACATTTATGCCTAAGGTGGTGTCCAGTGTTGCCCTTAACCAAACCATTCACTTGCCTACCTTTTATCCAAACCCACAGAACAAGGGTGAGAGACTTCTGCATTCTTTAGACATACACAGACAGCTATGCTTCTACTTGGACAGAACTAAAGCTTTCAGAAAGACTGAGCAACTTTTAGTGGCATATGCTGCAGGATCACAAGGAAAGGCTATCTCAAAACTATTTTAAAATGGATAAGGCCATTGCATTCGTTTCTGCTACTTCACAGCATGGCAATCAGTGCCTAAGGGCATTAGGCTACATTCAACCAGAGCAGCAGCCACTTCAGCAGCCTTCCTCAGAGGAGTACCAACCAAAGACATCTTAGAGGCTGCAACTTGGAGTTCAGTGCACACTTTTACAAAGCACTACCCACTTACCTCTCTACTCTAAATCCAGAGCAGGCTTTGCCACTGCAGTTCTGCAGGGCCTCTTAGCCTCTCCTAATCCTATTTAGCACAACCACCCATCCTCAGCTTTGGGATTCAACCCAAGAGTAATGACTGCAACAGTGAAACACGATGAACATAGTACAGTTGTGTACCTACCATAAATGTAGATGTTCGAGTGTATTCACTGTTGCAGTCCAGGTTACCCTCCCACCATCCCCCTTTCTTTTGCTGAGTCTTATCTGTACTTCTCTATTCTATGCAACCTATGTGGTGTATTTGCTTGTAGATGAAGGAAATGTTTACTTTACTGCATGCATGTTTGTTGGCATAATTTATTTAGCCTACCCTTTTGGGGGCACCTGACATCTGGGGCAAGAAAAACTGAAGAAAATGGCGTCGGCTGCATCTTTTATACCCCTGACGCACTGACGTCAGGGAAGAGGCGACAGCAGCCGACGCCGGACCAGGACTTTGGAATTCAGGCCGACTGCAGGTAGCCTGCCAGCAGGATAACCCAAGAGTAATGACTGCAACAGTGAATACACTCGAATGTCTACATTTATGGTAGGTACACAACTGTACTTTCTTGCTTCAGGATTTGTTGCACATATAGTAAAGTAAGCTTGGTTGTAGGGCTTGAAATGTATCCTGTAATATGTCCTACAAAATAGGAAAGGAAATAAAGCCAGTTGTAGTACAACAGGGTCGTGCTGAAAGCTGGTCCGTATGGCTGCAGTTTTACAGTGTAGAGTATGCAGTATGGAGTGGGATTTGAAGACACTATTTTTGTACCATCCCAGAAGGTGCCGTAGCTACGAGCATTATGTAACAAAGCATATTTTGTTTTAATTTTCACTTTATTTGCCAGGTAAATTGAAGATTGCATGTTTAGAATAATGCCCTGCACATTTGTAGAAGCCCCATTACATATTAGGCATTTTGCGTGAGGAGTTATGAAATGTAAAAGACAGCAGTCTGTGGGCTCATTGGAGATTGAGGATGTCTGAGTGTGCGAGAGGAGTTGGGACAGCTATGGGTGTAAGGTATACCAGGTACCAGGAGACTTCTTTCTGCACTACTTTAATGATTTTCTAAATTACCAGTAGGTTCATAATGAGGGTGACCTGTGTGTCATGTGCTTTTCATCACTTTACCTCTATGATGATCTGATACTTTTTTCTAGCACAGGCTTTTTAGTACTGTCCACAGGACACTGGCAATGAGACAGCTTATACGTCAGAGGGCACGGATAGAAAGGTTGCTTGTTTTGTCATATAGCCTGTACTTTCCTGGATTCATTGAGAGTGGTTGCGAAGACTGGAGAGTGACATTTCCATGTAATATAACACAGGTTCATAGCTATATATACTAGGTTAATGACCACTAGGGCCTTTATTAGCCCAGCCACACAACCCAACTCAGTTGCATCCCCTTGTAACATGTGCGTCTTAACTGGGGGAAGTATGTTTGTTAGGACAGGTATGTTTGGAAGTTGCTAAAAAGTTATGCCAGGGGTATGCTTGTTAGGGAGCGTTTACTGTTGGCCTCTGTAAGTGACACAGAAGCCAGCCCAGGGATGGATTTGATTACTCGTCCAGTGTTCGGGAATGTTTACTGTTGGCTTCTGTCTGTAAGAGACATGGGGCCAGCCTGGGGATGAATTTATGATTACCCATCCAGTGTCAGTTAAGGAATGTTTACTGTTGGCCTCTAAGAGACATGGGGGCCAGCTTGTGGGATGAATTTGTGATTTTCTGTCCATTGGTCAAGGTTACTTTTGAATAGGATTAGGGATGGACTCTGCTTCAAATGGATGTGGAGCCTGTTCCAAAGCATGGGAATCCTGTGAGACAATTCTGTCTCTCTAGCATGTTCTGTTTGTCGCAAGTAAAATTCAAATCCATGAATCTAGTGTTTCTGGTGCTGCTCATTTAGCAGATGTGCAAAAGCTCCATCCGGGATGGATCTAAGGGTGCTTTATTTGTCAAACGCAGATCACCTCTCAACAACCTGTAGGAGACTGAGACTGATATCAAATGCAATGTGTAAAGGACTGTATGTCAATACCCTGGATTTTGTTGGTGTGGAACCTCTGTGGGCATTCCATCTGATGCATAGTCTGGTACACGCTGAAAGGGGTATTGAACTCAGTGATGGGTTTGATAAAGGCTAAGTAAAGTGGTACTTTAACTTCCTTGGAACCGGGATGTCATACCCTTACAAGTACGTTGGGTGACCTAAAATGATTTTCTTACTACCTTGTCTGCATGTAGGTCAAAGGCCAGATTGCGGTCTGCATATGTTACTGGATCTTTAACTACCAGGTCAGTTTTAGGGGTGCCTTATCAATGCAGTAATTTGCCAGAGTAGATGTATCAAAAGGCACTATAATACATTGAGTTTAAATCTGTGGCTTTGGCACCAGTCATTTGTCTTAGACCCTCATTTAGGATGTTAGTGTTATGGGGCAATTTATGATATCTCCCAGTTAGCAGTCTTCTGCAAACTAGGTGAGCCATAGACCCTTGACATAAGCCTTGACCTCCAAGAAGTAGATGCAAAACAAAAGTAGAGGATATCAGATAAAAATAATTCAAGGGTAAGACTGGGAGCAGAACACAAAATTGGAGAAACAAAATACTCCCAGTGTACACAAGACTTAGCTTTAATAAAAAAGAGTAAGCGCTTTCGCAGATGTACACTGTCGCTTCATCAGACTAAAACTTTAAAATGCATCAAATGCTTAAATATGAATGAACAGAGCCAATTTGTTTCAATTAATTAATCAAATAATAAAATTGGTAATTGCAATTCAAACAAAACACGCATACTTAGTTCTGGAATGTACAAAATATATATATATATATATATATATATATATATATATATATACAACTTACAAAGATTTTTATATATATATATATATATATATATATATATATATATATATATATATATATATATAAACCCATATATATGTGTAAATAAATACTTTATCTAAAACTAATGTTTAAGCCTTTTTAGTTTCAGAAAGGGTTTCACAGAAAAAGCACCATTTAGTCCTGGAAATATTTCAGCATCCAACAATAAAATCCATTTCTGTTCCAATGCTTCAACTTTTGTTTCTATATCGCCCCCTCGTGGGCTAACATTCAATGATTGAATGACAAAAAATTAAAAAATGTGTTTGGTCAATAGCCATAACATGGTTTGCTAAGGCATTGCTCAACTTTTGATTACGAATGTCTGTATTGTGTTCTAATATTCTATCTTTTAATAGTCGATTTGTTTTACCTACATAAAAAGCATGGCATTGCTGACAAAAGGCAAAATATACTATATTTGACGTACGACAATCTGCATAGTGTTTAGCATTTATAGTAAATTTTCTAGTGGGATGTATATATACATAGCTGGAATAAATATATTGACAGGCAGAACAATTTCTGCAAAGGGAAAGTTCCTATTCGAGTAGATTCATGTGATGATCATCGTGTTTCACTGTTGCAGTCATTACACTTAGGTTATCCTGCTGGCAGGCGACCCGCAGTCGGCCAGAGTTCCAAAGTCTTGATCCGGCGTCGGTTGCTGTCGCCTCTTCCCTGATGTTAGTGCGCAAGGGGTATAAAAGTTACAACAGATGCCATTTTCTTCAGTCTTTCTTGCCACGTGGTGCCCGAAGCAAAAGCAGTTCGCAAGTGCCGGTCGGCCGACTCCTGAGATTTTCAAAATTGAATTTCAAACTGAAGTCTTCAATAAAGCTAAGTACCCCGTTGGGGAAACTTTTTCTTGCTCCAGACCGATGTCAGTAAAAGTTAATAATTGTATTTCTTGTGGGAAGCAAATACCTCATAAGGACTTTCACTCTTACTGCATTCCTTGCCTAGGCCCTGATCACGACGTTACTAGTTGTCGGTTTTGTGCTAGATTCAATAAACGCACTATTAAATGTCTGTTTGATTTTGCTTTACATTATTTTGGACGAAGATTTAATTATATATTGCCGTCGGAACAACCGATGACCGGAATGTATAAAAAACGCAAAGACAAAGAAAAAGACAGGCATCTGAGGTCCAAAACAGGTGACGAAGCCTCTTCTAGGCCAGTCGCCAGTTCTCAGTGAGGCACTTTCGCAGCCCCTGACACCCGCTACCTCAGAGCCACAGGCCATAACCGACAGCCATGTGGAGGCCCCGAGGCCTGTGGAAACTCGAGGTATTGGGCCTACGGAAACTATACCCTCAGATGGGTCCGGAGCCGCTGAGCAGGCACCGGCTTCTGAGGGTGTCTTCAGACCTTCACAGCTTACAATTAAGCCCACTACAGCAGCCAAGGCAAAAACACCATTAAAGACAAGGAAACAAGTACAGCATTCTCCAGAACAGGCATCCATGCCAAAGAAACAGATGCTTAAAATGGCCCAAGGAAACAAGTACAGCCTTCTCCAGAACAGTCATCCATGCCAAAGAAACAGATGCTTAAAATGGCCCAAGGAAACAAGTACAGCATTCTCCAGAACAGTCATCCATGCCAAAGAAACAGATGCTTAAAATGGCCCAAGGAAACAAGTGCAGCATTCTCCAGAACAGTCATCCATGCCAAAGAAACAGATGCTTAAAATGGCCCAAGGAAACAAGTACAGCATTCTCCAGAACAGTCATCCATGCCAAAGAAACAGATGCTTAAAATAGCCCAAGGAAACAAGTACAGCATTCTCCAGAACAGGCATCCATGCCAAAGAAACAGATGCTTAAAATGGCCCAAGGAAACAAGTACAGCCTTCTCCAGAACAGTCATCCATGCCAAAGAAACAGATGCTTAAAATGGCCCAAGGAAACAAGTACAGCATTCTCCAGAACAGTCATCCATGCCAAAGAAACAGATGCTTAAAATGGCCCAAGGAAACAAGTGCAGCATTCTCCAGAACAGTCATCCATGCCAAAGAAACAGATGCTTAAAATGGCCCAAGGAAACAAGTACAGCATTCTCCAGAACAGGCATCCATGCCAAAGAAACAGATGCTTAAAATGGCCCAAGGAAACAAGTGCAGCATTCTCCAGAACAGTCATCCATGCCAAAGAAACAGATGCTTAAAATGGCCCAAGGAAACAAGTACAGCATTCTCCAGAACAGTCATCCATGCCAAAGAAACAGATGCTTAAAATGGCCCAAGGAAACAAGTACAGCATTCTCCAGAACAGGCATCCATGCCAAAGAAACAGATGCTTAAAATGGCCCAAGGAAACAAGTACAGCCTTCTCCAGAACAGTCATCCATGCCAAAGAAACAGATGCTTAAAATGGCCCAAGGAAACAAGTACAGCATTCTCCAGAACAGGCAGCCATGCCAAAGAAACAGATGCTTAAAATGGCCCAAGGAAACAAGTACAGCATTCTCCAGAACAGTCATCCATGCCAAAGAAACAGAAACTTAAAATGGCCCAAGGAAACAAGTGCAGCATTCTCCAGAACAGTCATCCATGCCAAAGAAACAGATGCTTAAAATGGCCCAAGGAAACAAGTACAGCATTCTCCAGAACAGGCAGCCATGCCAAAGAAACAGATGCTTAAAATGGCCCAAGGAAACAAGTGCAGCATTCTCCAGAACAGTCATCCATGCCAAAGAAACAGATGCTTAAAATGGCCCAAGGAAACAAGTACAGCATTCTCCAGAACAGTCATCCATGCCAAAGAAACAGATGCTTAAAATGGCCCAAGGAAACAAGTACAGCATTCTCCAGAACAGGCATCCATGCCAAAGAAACAGATGCTTAAAATGTCCGAGGACCTTATTACTTTAATCAGGGGCTCCCATTCCCTCTCCTGACAAAAGGCCTAGGCAAGACACTGATTATGATTCCTCTGATCAGGTTTCCATTTCCTCTGATTCTTCCTCTGATCAGGGCTATTCTCTCCCTCCCTATGAGGACTCTGATGCTGAAGAGTCCATTCCTTCAGCCTCACCGCCTGAGGATTATTCTTTTGGGGAAACCCTGCACACCATGAGGGAGCATTTCCATTGGGAGAGCCAGGATTACTCAGAATCCAAGAAAAGGCTCAGATTTCCTTTTATTGCCTCAGCACAGGCCCCTGGCTACCCCCCCCCCCCCTGTGCTTGATATTGTAGATGATGTTTTTTCTGAATCCAGTCTGTCTCCAGACTCTTTACTCCCTGCACCATTAAAGCCAGACAGGTACTACAGAGTCCCTGACTCTCACAAATTTCTTTACAAAAACCCCGCTGCAGACCCAGAAACAATTTCTGAGGGTCCTAAAGGGGTTAAAGCTTCCACTGCCAAAAATCCTGTCCCCTCAGATAGGGATTCCAGAACTCTGGACAGATGGGGGAAAAAAGATTACACTTCTTCTACTTTAGCTGTAAGAGCTTTAAACTGCCAGTTTCACATGCTTAAATATCAACAATATCTTATGTCATTGTTAGAGCAGAAAATGGTTACAAATATAGAAAGTCCAGACAGTAAAGAAATGCAGGATTTATTGCATGCAGTTGAACAAGTGGGAAAGCATACTCTGCAATGTGGTTTTGAATTCATTAGAGGCTTCTTGTAGAGCCTCAGTTATTCGAAGACATGCTTCGTTGAAAGAACAAAGTTTACCTGACCATGGTAAAGTAAAATTATTGGATGCTCCACTACAGCATGATACTTTGTTTGGTGTTAAGGCAGAAGAGGTGTTAAAGAAAATGGAGGATAAAGCAGTCAATGCAAACGGTGAAAGATTTCTTACAGGTTCACCCACCTAGATTTAGCAGAAACTGGCCTTCAAAAAATTGGTCCTTTCCAGTGTCAGGCCACAAAGAGGCAGATACAGACGCCCAAGAGGCAGATCTCAGCCCCAAGGCTCCTACAGACCTAAACAATGGGGTGCTTCAGCCCCCAAAGAGGAGAAGACAAGTCACAACCTTATAGGAAACGGTCACAATGACTTCCTCTGCAAATGCCAAGCTCTTACCA
Source organism: Protopterus annectens (assembly GCF_019279795.1). Taxonomy (NCBI): domain Eukaryota; kingdom Metazoa; phylum Chordata; order Ceratodontiformes; family Protopteridae; genus Protopterus; species Protopterus annectens. The sequence goes on from NC_056737.1 coordinate 1,181,253,249, forward strand.
GTTGACAGCATCCCTAGGGGGAAAGCTAGCACTTTTCTCAAAAAATTGGCACGTGATCACCCAAGACCAATGGGTGCTGATCAGGGGTACAGGTTCCACTTCCACACGCTTCCAGAACTAAAAGGTATGTCAAACCTGCCACAAAACCAATGGGCAGAGGCACAAAAACAGATTGCTGCTCTTATGGATATGGGAGCTATTCAAAAAGTTCCACAAAAAGAACAGGGACAAGGATTTTACTCACTACTTTTCTTAGTACCCAGAAAAGACAATGTTAACACTACAACAACTTCTGCCCTTGCTGGGCAAGGAGGCTTGGCTAGTTACTTTGGATCTCAAGGAGGCATATCTGCATGTCCCAATCAGACAATCGTGCAGAAGATACCTCAGATTTATAGCAGGCTCAATGCATTACCAATTCTCTGCACTGCCCTTTGGCTTATCTACTGCGCCCAGGGTCTTCACAAAATGCCTGGCACAAGTAATTGCATTTTGCAGACAAAAAGGAATTCAGATATATCTCTACTTCGACGACTGCCTTATTCACGCAGAGAGCAAGGACATTCTTCTAAAGCACCTGGCGTTTGTATAAAAGATTGCTAATTTGTCTAGGTTACACAGTAAACGAAAATAAATCAAAACTAGTGCCCTCTCAAGATAATATTCCTGGGTGCAAGCTTAAGTACAACTGCACAGATGGCTTATCTCACTCTAGACAAAGGCAACTGACCCATTACTTTCAAATGATGGCTACAAAGACCCAGCTCCCTGCAAGAAAACTTCTGCAGGCCCTGGGTTTCATGGCATCCTGCATTCTACTAATTCCATATGCAAAACTGCATATGAGGAAACTACAGTGGTATCTAAAAAGTGTTTGGACTCAGCATTGTCACAGCCTAGAGACCATCATAACCTTGATCCCCTGCCTACAACAGGAGTTTCGATGGTGGTCCCACGCCTGTCACCTCAACAAGGGACAGCCTTTCACCTTACCTACAGCCAGGAAGATAATAGATGCTTCGGATTATGCCTGGGGAGCACATATGGCAGGAAAATGTATTCAGGGCACGTGGCCCAAGGAACAAATGCATCTTCACATCAATCAAAAACAGATGCTAGCTGTACAGAATGCCCTGACAGCCTTCAAGGACCTAATACATCCAGGGCAACTATTAATAAAGACAGACAATACCACAGTTATGTGGTACATAAACAAGCAAGGGGGCATGCATTCCTACCCCCTATGCAGACAAGCCATGACTTTGTGGAACACAGCACTGACCTACCAGGTACATCTGCAAGCACAATTCCTGCCAGGACCAAAAAATACACTGGCAGACGAACTAAGCAGAAATCTCATGGATCCTCATGAATGGAAGCTAAATCCCCAAGTGTTCAACATGATAACAAGGGAATGGGGACGCCCAGACATAGATTTTTTTGCCTCCCCTCACAATTGCCAAATACAGAAATTTTGCACAAGAACTTATCACTCTCAAGCATGGAAAGTGGATGCTCTATCATTCATCTGGAAAAACCTGACAGTTTATGCCTTCCCTCCGATGCCTCTTCTCACCAAGGTGCTTCTAAAAGTCAGACAAGAAAGGCCAAAAATTATCCTGATTGCACCAGACTGGCCACACCAGCACTGGTACCCAATCCTAAAGACTTTGTCCCAAGGTCCACCTCGGCCTCTGCCTCAAATCCCTCATCTTCTGACACAGCAATACAATCAGATTCTGCATAGTCAACTCAGAACCTTAAACCTGGCAGCATGGCAGATAATGAAGCCACTCAGACTGCACCTCTCTCTAAAGCTGTTATGGATGTAATTTTGGAAGCCAGGAGGCCCAGCACTAGGAAATCTTATGCAGAAAAATGGAAGAGATTCTGTGCTTGGAACCGGGCACAAGGGCTTGACCCACTGGTTCCTAATATACCTCAGAGTTTGCAATACTTGACTGAGATGTTGGACAAAAGCCTATCTTTTTCATCTATTAAAATCCATGCCTCTGCCATTTCAGCTCATTACAATGCGGATCCTCCTATTTTTTTCACATCCTCTTCTATGACAGTACCTCAGAGGGGCAAAGAATATAAGACCCCCTAGGAGAGCACCAGTAGCTACTTGGGACCTCAATTTTGTTTTAGAAAAGCTAACACTGCCTCCATTTGAACCAGCCAGCACAGCTGATGTTAAATTCTTGTCATGGAAAACTGCTCTGCTCTGCTCCTAGCAATAACTTCAGCAAGAAGAGTCTCAGAGTTAGTCATTGATGGCTATGGAACCTTTCCTCATTTTTCATCAAGACAGGGTTTCTCTTAGAACAAACCCAACTTTCATGCCAAAAGTGGTCTCCAATGTGGCTTTAAACCAAACCGTTCATTTACCTACTTTCTACCCAAATTCCCAGAATAAAGGGGAAAGACTTCTGCACGCTTTGGCTATACACAGGTAGCTACAATTTTACTTGGACAAAACAAAAGATTTCAGAAAAACTGAGCAACTGTTTGTAGCATATGCTGCAGGATCACAAGGAAAGCCTATTACAAAGCAGACTATCTCCAAATGGATAGGACACTGCATCCGCTTCTGTTATGCACAACATGGCAAAACTGTGCCTAAGGGCATTAGGCCTCATTCTACCAGAGCAGCAGCCACTTCAGCAGCCTTCCTCAGAGGGGTACCAACCAAAGACATATTAGAAGCTGCAGCCTGGAGCTCAGTACACACTTTTACCAAGCACTACCACTTATCTCTCTACTCCAAATCCAGAGCAGGCTTTGCCACCTCAGTTCTGCAGGGCTTGTTAGCCTCGCCTAATCCAATCTAGACCCAGCCACCCAACCTCAGCCTTGGGATTCTACCCAAGTGTAATGACTGCAACAGTGAAACACGATGAACATAGTACAGTTGTGTACCTACCATAAATGTAGATGTTCGAGTGTATTCACTGTTGCAGTCCAGGTCACCCACCCACCATCCCCCTCTTTGCTGGGACTATTCTGTACTTCTCTATACAACCTATGTAGTGTATTTGCTTGTAGATGAAGGAAATGTTTATAGTAATATATGCATGGTTGTTTGGCATATTTATATCTTTTCAGCCTTCCTGTCTGGGGGCACCTGACTTCTGGGGCAAGAAAAACGGAAGAAAACGGTGTCGGTTGCAACTTTTATACCCCTGGCGCACTGACGTAAGGGAAGAGGCGACACCAACTGACGCCTGAACAAGATTTTGGAACTCGGGCCGACTGCGGGTCGCCTGCCAGCAGGATAACACAAGTGTAATGACTGCAACATTGAATACACTCTAACATCTACATTTATGGTAGGTACTCAACTGTACTTTCTCCTAGTGTGGTTACTATCTTTATTACACAAATGCTGTTTAAGGGATATATTATTTCTAAAAGAGAATGAAGGTACTTTGTCAGTTTTGTTGCTCAGCTCAGGGTTGGTATGTAGAATATGCCAATTTCTTTTAATGACATCACAATATTCATTGATGTCACTGGAAAACTGAAAAATAACTCTAGGGTGATTGTTCAGATGTACATCTACCCCTTGAGTTTCACATTCATCTACAACCGTATCTTTATAATATGGTTTACATCTACTATTCCTAAGCCTCCATGCTTCAGTTATAGTGGTGTTTATTTCTTTTTCAGAGTAGCCCCTCTGCAGAAAATCCTGTTTAAGCTTAGCCAGGGCATTATGTGCCTCCAAGTCATAGTTGTGCAGTCTAAGTGTCCTATAGACTTGTCCTTTTAGCACATAATGTGCTATATGCCTAGGATGCATACTGTTTCTGTGTAGTAATGCATTCTTTGTTGTTTTTTTGTAAATACTACTATTAATTACCAATCATTAGCGGACCGGAGTTCCGCTGTGGCGACCCCTAACCGGGAAAAGCCGAAAGACACAAACTACTATGGACCTGATTCAAATCAGATTTAATAAGGAGCACATCTAAAAAAATCTATTTCAGTTGTAGAGCATTTATAACTAAATTTTAGAAAATTAGTACTCCTATTCATGTAAGTAATCAATTCTTCAAGTTCCGTAATATTTCCTTTCCGAAGCATAAAGACATCGTCCACAAAACGGGCATACCATGCAATATGGTCACTTAGACAATTGCTTGGAGCTAAGATGGTTATCTGTTTCCATTGGGTCAAAGTTAAGTTGGCGTAACTATTGGCACAAGCTGTGCCCATAGCCACACCGACCTTTTGTAGAAAAAAGTCTCCTTCAAAAAGAAATGCATTGTTTTCAAGAATGACTTCCAATAAACTACATATAAGTGTGACATCATCATTTGTAAGGCATCTTTGCCCATTAAGAAAACCTCTGACCACCTCAATGCCCCAGTCATTAGGAATAGACATAAAAAGTGACTCTGTCTAGGGTCACAAACATATAGTCACTATCCATTGTCTGAATCCTGTTATAAAGTCGTTCTAGAAAACTTTTAATATCTCTTAAAATAGTATTAGCGTGTTAGCCAATTGCACGGCTCCAATGAACGATATCAAACAAAATGAGCCAACAAACTGTGATACCGTGCCAGTGACCCTTTATTAAGTCATGTAAGTCATATAAATAAATTGGTAGAACAACCGAAAGAAACCGGTTTCGGCTAGTGATAGCCTTCCTCAGTGTTAAAAACATCAGACCATTGTTCATTATATACTGTCATTCAGTAACAAATTAGCTTCTGATTGGTCCCATTATAAGTGTTCATTAAATCCTGGTGGGAAAAGCCATCACAATTTGATAATCCACTTGGAATGTCATCCAGCTTTTTGGGATCTATTACCCACTAATTTATCTATAATAGTAAATTTAAATATTGCTGCCGGGTGTTTACATGAATGTTTGTTGTAATGCATTATTGGCCCAATTATTCCTGATGTCACTCATATGCTCTGTAATAGCAATATAAGTGGTCTGGAGGTTTGTCCCACATAAAATGCCTAACAGTTGCATACAGCCAAGTATATCACCCAGTAACTACTGCAGTTTGCAGAAAATTTTTATGTCAAAAACAGTACCCAAATTCCTACTAGTAAACTGTTTGGTTTTCACAATGTTGGTGCAATGACTGCAGTGTCCTCATGGTGAGCAACCTGTCAAAATATCCCCTGTGATGGTTTTTTGTTCAATTCCTATAGGCTGCCGTTCCAAGCCCCTTTTGTAAAAACTAAAACATGAGCCCATATTTTTGCCTCTGCGGAACGAAAATTGACATTTCTCCCCCAGGATATTTGATTGTTGTCAGCTAACAAAACTATTCCAGTGTCGCTGGACACTGTTCATTAATAAATCCGTGTTCCTACCATACGTCGTGGTTAAACGTATTGGTAAATTGGTGTGCTGTTGTTGTTCTTTCTATACGTCGTGGTTAAACGTATTGGTAAATTTTTTATTGTGTAGTTGTAAGCGCTTTCACACCCTTCGGTGCTTCTTCAGACAATATAAATATAAAAATAAAGACACTGTTTCTATTAAACCAGCACTAAAAGGACGTAAGCTGCTTAAGAAATGAGCTTAATATGTATACTTTTTAGTGGCATTTTATGCTTTGTATTTATTTTATTAAGTATCTCTTTAAATTTGTATGAATCACTAATGACATGTGAATTTGAATTTTTATTGGTCTGTTTGAATTTGTATGGATCTATTTAAGTTGATTCTTTTAAGTTTTATATTGACTGAAGAAGCACTGAAGGGTGTGAAAGCGCTTACAACTACACAATAGAACATTTCTGTTTTATCTGCTGATGTCTCCATGTTTCTGCACAGTTCTTTTTGGTTCTTGTTTTTTGCTGTGTATACTGTGTAGTTTATCACTGAGTTTTCTCTTTTTGGACAGTATTGGTAAATTGGTGTGTTGTTGCTCCTCCCATATGTAGCAGTTAAACGTATTGGTAAATTGGTGTGCTGTTGTTGCTCCTCCCATATGTAGCAGTTAAACGTATTGGTAAATTGGTGTGTTGTTGCTCCTCCCATACGTAGCAGTTAAACGTATTGGTAAATTGGTGTGCTGCTGTTGCTCCTCCCATATGTAGCAGTTAAACGTATTGGTAAATTGGTGTGCTGTTGTTGCTCCTTCCATACGTAGCAGTTAAACGTATTGGTAAATTGGTGTGCTGCTGTTGCTCCTCTCATACATAGCAGTTAAACGTATTGGTAAATTGGTCTTTTGTTGTTGCTCCTCCCATACGTAGCAGTTAAACGTATTGGTAAATTGGTGTGTTGTTGCTCCTCCCATATGTAGCAGTTAAACGTATTGGTAAATTGTTGTGCTGTTGTTGCTCCTCCCATACGTAGCAGTTAAACGTATTGGTAAATTGGTGTGCTGTTGCTCCTCCCATACGTAGCAGTTAAACGTATTGGTAAATTGGTGTGCTGCTGTTGCTCCTCTCATACATAGCAGTTAAACGTACTGGTAAATTGGTCTTTTGTTGTTGCTCCTCCCATACGTAGCAGTTAAACGTATTGGTAAATTGGTGTGTTGTTGCTCCTCCCATATGTAGCAGTTAAACGTATTGGTAAATTGTTGTGCTGTTGTTGCTCCTCCCATACGTAGCAGTTAAACGTATTGGTAAATTGGTGTGCTGTTGCTCCTCCCATACGTAGCAGTTAAACGTATTGGTAAATTGGTGTGCTGCTGTTGCTCCTCTCATACATAGCAGTTAAACGTATTGGTAAATTGGTCTTTTGTTGTTGCTCCCCCCATACGTAGCAGTTAAACGTATTGGTAAATTGGTGTGCTGTTGTTGCTCCTCCCATACGTAGCAGTTAAACGTATTGGTAAATTGGTGTGCTGTTGTTACTCCTCCCATACGGCGTGGTTAAACCTATTGGTAAATTGGTGTGCTGTTGTTACTCCTCCCATATGGCGTGGTTAAACGTATTGGTAAATTGGTGTGTTGTTGTTGCTCCTCCCATACATAGCAGTTAAAGGTATTAGTAAATTGGTGTGCTGTTGTTGCTCCTCCAATACGTATCAGTTAAACGTGTTGGTAAATTGGTGTGCTGTTGCTCCTCCCATACGTAGCAGTTAAACGTATTGGTAAATTGGTGTGTTGTTGCTCCTCCCATATGTCGTGGTTAAACGTATTGGTAAATTGGTGTGCTGCTGTTGCTCCTCCCATACATAGCAGTTAAACGTATTGGTAAATTGGTGTGCTACTGTTGCTTCCCTTGTATTTGAGCAAATCATCTCTATTCAGTTTTGATGCCCAGTTGCTTGCTGTCAGTACATGCCCCATTTTATAACCCCTATCCCGAAATCTATTTGTAAGATCTTTTCCAAAGGTTTCATAAGTTACATCATCCGAACAAATACGTCTCCTTCTAATAAATTGGGATTTCAGGATGTTTCTGGCTATGTGGGGTGGATGAAAGCTGGAGGCGTGGAGAAGGGAATTATATTGTGGGAATTTACGAAACACCTCAGTTCGTAGAGTGTGGTCTGAATTCCTAGTTACCAGGACATCTAGGTATGTTTGGTCCACACTGTAATTTGCTGTAAACAGTAGACCCCATTTATTTTCATTCAAATATCCCACAAATTCCAATAAATATTCCACATCTGATCTCCACACCATCCAGCAGTCATCCAGGAACCTCCTCCAGATGTCAGTCTCATCCAAATAGATGTTATGGGTCCTGTCATAGATGAGATGTTCCTCCACATATGTCATAAACAGGTCCGCATAAATAGGGGCAAAAGATGCCCCCATAGCTGTTCCTTTTACCTGCCAGTAGCAATGGTCCCCATAAAAGAAAACATTCTTAGTAAGGACATGCTCCATCAGACAAATCAGAAAGGTATTAAATCCAGGCTGGTATAGATTGGACTTGTATAACCAATATTTAATTGCTTCAATGCCAGCTTGATGAGGAATATTAGTATATAATGCACTGACATCGAATGTGTAAAGGATCCATCCCTCCTCTAGTTGTACATCAGAAATGATGTCCAAACATTCTGTTGTATCCTGAATCCTGGGCTCTTACCCATTTCAAAAGCGGTTGTAAATATTTGGTAAGAAACCTGGATAGAGGCTCAGTAATGGACCCTTGGCCTGAAACAATCAGTCTACCTGGTGGATTCAAAAGATCTTTATGGATTTTAGGTAGAAAATAAATATCTTGGTTATTGGGGTCTGAAACAGATGTAAGGTAGAGTGAGATAATACCCTCAGCCTTCTCAGAGGCCAAAAATTCATCTATTTGTTTTTTAAACCTGAAGGTAGGATCAAGTGATATATTAAAAGTGTTTCCTGTCCTTTAGTTGTGCTTCAGCATCATATTTGTCCCAGCTCATGACCACCACCGCTCCGCCCTTGTCAGCTGAAGGAATAACAATCTCCTTATTGTTTTCTATTTCACGTGGGGTATCTGTCTTGATCTTTGGGAGATTGTTCGACAAATGAAGTCCCTGGAATAATAGTGTAAATCTTTAACAGAAGTCTGAAATTACTGAACACTGTGATCCATAGGTGGAACAAATTTGGATTTGTGATAAGTAAATTCTTGACCAACATTAAACATAACACTATCATTAAAATGCAACTTCAAGTTCAATAATCTGCAAAAAACAACATCCTGAGCCAAAATGTCCTCTGACACAAAAAAAGCTGGAATACAATTAAGGCCTTTATTGAGGAGATTGGTCTGTGCATCAGACAAAGTGACATGGGAGATATTCAACACACTGGAATTAGAGCATACATTCACTTTTGAGTCAAGAGTTTCAATAAACATTCCTGTTATATTTTCTCCCTACCCTTTTGTAGGGCCTAAAGGGCCAGTAGTGTTAGCTCTTTTTGGGCTGGGAGAGTCTGGGTTGTGCTGCATGTCCAGGTCAGTGCCTGAGGAGGAATCCTCTGCTGATATATCCCCAGTGGATCTTTTTTTTTAAATGGATCTGGGTCGCTTACGTTTGATTGTTTTACTATTGCCCCCCTCAAATCTGAAATGCCTATTGACACTGAAAAGTTTCCCCTTCTCATAATCCTCCTGATCCCGTTGGAATTTCTGAAGCTTTCTCTCCTTTAGTTGTTCTAGGTTCAGGAGGTCCTTACCCAATTTATTAAGGCACGTCATATAAAAGGGTTCCCTCTCAAAAACCCTTGATGTTATTTAGTTCAATCTCGCCGTCATTCTTACCCTTGGGTTCGGAGCCAAACCTCTGCTCCAACTCGGACATACTCTAGCTCGAAGTCTTCAATTGGCTTGTGGCTGAGAGGTATTCCATCATGCAACAGGTCTATTCCCCTGATCTCGTTTGCCACTCGTTATGCTTAGACGTGATCTTACTCTTGGCCATGGCTAAGTATATTTTTGATAAAATTTTGACTTTTGTTGCTCTAGAAAAAGCTATTTTCGTAGCTCTGTGTGTGTGGTAGTAGTGTTTTACTGCCTTTGTTTTGTTTCTTTTGCTGTTTGTTGCCTTTCGTTGGCCATTTTTGGTATCCTGTCCATTTCCTTTCTTCCCATGGGCTAGGCCCGTTTAAGTTAGAGGACCTAGTTCTCCCTGTACCCTTCTTCCCACCGATCACTAGGCCGTTTTAGAGGCTCTAGTTTCCCGCGCGGGGTTTAGTTGGTCGAGTGTGTGTACGTGTTGCTTTGTTCCTGTGTGTGTGCTCCTTACTTACCATGTTACGTGTTGCTTTGTTCCTGTGTGTGTGCTCCTTACTTAGCACGTTACATGTTGCTTTGTTCCTGTGTGTGTGCTCCTTACTTAGCACGTTACATGTTGCTTTGTTCCTGTGTGTTTGCTCCTTACTTAGCATGTTACGTGTTGCTTTGTTCCTGTGTGTGCTTCCTACTTAGCATGTTACGTGTTGCTTTGTTCCTGTGTGTGTGTGCTCCTTACTTAGCATGTTACGTGTTGCTTTGTTCCTGTGTGTGCTCCTTACTTAGCATGTTACGTGTTGCTTTCTTCATGTGTGTGTGCTCCTTACTTAGCATGTTACGTGTTGCTTTGTTCCTGTGTGTGTGCTTCCTACTTAGCATGTTACGTGTTGCTTTGTTCCTGTGTGTGTGCTCCTTACTTAGCATGTTATGTGTTGCTTTCTTCCTGTGTGTGTGTGCTCCTTACTTAGCATGTTACGTGTTGCTTTGTTCCTGTGTGTGTGCTCCTTACTTAGCATGTTACGTGTTGCTTTGTTCCTGTATGTGTGCTTCTTACTTAGCATGTTGTGTTGCTTTGCTCCTGTGTGTGTGCTTCTTAGCATGTTATGTTGTTTTTTTCATGTGTGTGCTCCTTATGTAGCATGTTACGTGTTGCTTTGTTCCTGTGTGTGCTCCTTAGCATGTTACGTGTTGCTTTGTTCCTGTGTGTGTGTGCTCCTTACTTAGCATATTACGTGTTGCTTTGTTCCTGTGTGTGCTCCTTATTTAGCATGTTACGTGTTGCTTTGTTCCTGTGTGTTTGCTCCTTACTTAGCATGTTACGTGTTGTTTTGTTCCTGTGTGTGTGTGCTCCTTACTTAGCATGTTACGTGTTGCTTTGTTCCTGTGTGTGCTCCTTACTTATGTTACGTGTTGCTTTGTTCCTGTGTGTGTGTGCTCCATATTTAGCATGTCCAAAGATTCTAACAAGCACCGGCCTTCGGGCTTTAAAAAGTCAGTTGAATGCAACACTAAGATGTCTTTAACTGATGGGCACTCCGTGCACGTGGACTGTTTGGGGGCTATTCACCTCCAAGAGTCCTACTTGTTTTGTCATTCCTTCAGTCCCGTGTGTTGCAAGAGAAGGAAGAACAAGCTCATTTTGAAAAGGACTGCTTAAACACTCTTTCAAGGAAGACTTTTATGTCTTCCGGTGCCTTATCCTCTCCAGCTAAAAAGGACAAAAAGATTTCTAAGAAGCGCTCTTCGGCTCTGTTTCTTCGGAGCTATCAGAGAAAGTGGCTAGAACAGCTTCTCATCCTTCGGTTCCATTGCCTTCGTTGCTAATAGAAGGTAATATAGTGTCTGTCTGTATCGGCTCCCAGCCTTTCTGAGCCAGTCATGGATATTTTGATTCAGAGCCGGTCTGCAGTAATTCATCCGGTTTCTCCTTCATGCAAGTCTCCCTCTGTAGGGAGATCCAGATCACCAACTATATCCTCCAGGTCCTCGAGGACCCTTTCCAATGAGGATGTTGATAGAGTGGTGAAGAAACTGCTTCAGTCATCGGGGCTGGCCAAATTGATTTCGGCTCCAACCCAGTCGGCTCCGGAGCCCATGGCCTCTTCATCGTTTATTATTCCTCCTCCGAACCTTCCTCGGCCTTTGGAGCCAGAGTTGTCTGTTCCGTCGGGTACCGTTAGGTTGGTTCCAGTAGTCTCGCCTGGCCAATCGGTTCCAATTTCCACTCCGACTCCATCCACGGGGTCGAGGGTCCACAGTTCTCCTCCTCGCTGCTTCCGCTTGAGTGAGCTTGGACCCGACATCTGCTTCGGACCTCATCTCCTCAGCACTGAGGGCTACTACTGTATCCTCTACAGTTAGTCGGCCTTCGGAGCCGGGGGAATCAGCCTTCGAGGTTATGAAGAGCATGCTGGCCAGGTCGTCAACTGTGTCCTACGGCACCGATACTCTGCCCCCTCCGGCACCGGTGTCAGTTTCGGGTCACCCCCTCTATCCCTGGACAGTGGAGACCCAAAGCCTCAGGATACCTCCATGAGTGGTCCCCAACTTTCTGACGTTCCCCCAGAGTTTTTGCTTGAGGAGCCCGCCAGAAAGAGATTGTGTAAGAGGAAACACATCGACTCCCTGGATGAGTCTCTCACGTTGGACACTGACCTCGAGTTAGAGAGATCCCCCAAGTCATCTTCTGAAGATCTCTTTTTCAGATATCCTTGAGCTCTTGAAGCAGAGAGGTGGCTGGCCCTCCAAATCCCCTTCTGGAGGAGTCAGTGTTCCTGAAGGCTTTCGGGTCTTCACCCTCCGCCTCTTGGGTTTCTTCCCCTTTCGATGAGCTACTAGATCTTGTCTGTCAAAAGGTGTGGGAAACTACTGACACTGTGGAACCGGTCCCTAGGAGACCCAATAAGTTTTTGTCCATTCCCACAGACAAGGAATATCTAACAGAAGGCATTTCAGTAGATGCCATGGTGGTGGCAGCAGCCACCCAGAAGGAACTTGCTGAAACCTCGTCTACCGTCCATCCACTTAACAAGGAGGCCCGGGCTATGGACAGGTATGGGAAGCGTGTGTTTACCTCAGTGGCCTTTACACTGCAGTTGCTGAACTACTTGACGCATTGTACAAGGCTCCAGAGAGATCTCCTGAAAGTGCTAGGAGATTCTCCACAGGGTAACATTTCTGATGCCGTGGCACAGAAGGTCAATGCACAGATGTCTACCCTAAATTCCCTTACCCAACTCCTCCATGAGGCTGATCTCATAAGCAGCCGACGGATCGAGTAGGGCAGCGGGTTACGGAGTCTCTCTTAGGAGACACTCCTGGATGCGCTTGGGTAATTTCGAGGAGGCCTTCATGTCTACGTTCACCAAAGCCCCTTTTTGACGGTTTATCGTTGTTCGGAACCAATGTGAAGGGCACGCTCACTAGGTGCAAGCAGGAAGGTAAAACCCTGTCTGCCATGGGAGTCTGTTTTCCATGCCTTATAGACCTTACCCCAAGGGCCAGAAGGGTGGGAAAAATATGGTTCAGGAAGTCGCAGAGGCTTTTTTAGGATGCACAAAGTGATTCCCCCTCCAGAGGTAGGGGAGGGGGTGGAAATTCAGGTACACGCCGCCCTAGAGGCAGAGGAGGCCTGCATAATCAGGGAGACTGTGATTCCTTTCATGGTTCTCCCTATCAGTGCTCCTGAACGAAGGCCCGGCTGTGTCTCTCTGGAGCCGGTCGTGGGGTCGCATTTCTTTATTCCCAGAAGCCTGGCAAGACATCACCCAAGACGAGTGGGTATTAAAGATAATTTCCGGAGGTTATCATATTCCCTTCTCTTATCCCCCGCCAACCAAGAGAATCCCAGACGTTCCACCCAGTCACAGGGTTTCCACAACTTTAGAAATAAAAAAGTTGCTTTCAAAGAGTGCCATCCAGCCTGTCCCTGCAGCCCAAGTAGGATTAGGGACTTACTCCAGATTCTTTTTGGTGCCGGAAAGAACAGGGGACCTGAGACCCATCTTGGATCTCAGCTGATTGAACCTTCATGTATAAAAGTCCAAGTTCCACATGGTCACCTTACAGACAGTACTCCCTCTGTTAGGGAAAGATGTGTGGATGTGCTCCATTGATCTCAAAGATGCTTACTACCATATCAAGATGGACAGGGCATCGAGAAGTCCCAGTCATTTTCAGTTTCGCGCTCTGCCCTTGGTCTCACCACAGCCCCCAGGGTGTTCACCAAATGCATGGCAGTAGTAATGGCTCACTTGAGACGTCAGGGATTCCAAGTGTTTTCGTAGCTGGACGACTGGTTCCTTTCTACCACCACCAGGCATCTACTGTTACAGACCAGGGACGCCACCATTACACTGTGCCAAAGGTTAGAATTACTCTAAATTGGAAAAAATCTGCCTTGTTGCCCTTGCAGCGTGTCACTTATCAGCGCTGAACTAGATACGGTGCTCATGAGGGCCTTTTTACCAGAGGAGAGAATTCAGGCTCTTCAACAGCAGGTCTACACCTTACTACCATTGAGGAAGGTCATGGCGAAAGTGGTCCTCAAGTTATTAGGGACCATGGCTGCCATGATCATGCTAGTTCCCCTTGCCAGACTACACATGAGGGTTCTTAAGTGGCTGCTTTTCGCTCAATGGTCACTACAGTATCTTCCACTCTCCCATCCTATTTGATTACGGAAGCGTGCAAGCAGGATCTACGCTGGTGGCTTCGGTGCAGCAATCTCATTGTGGGCAAGCCTTTTGTTCCGTCTTCTCCAGTTGCCACGGTGACCACGGATGCCTCTCAGATCAGGTGGGGGAACATTATCTCGGCAGGACAGTCCAAGGCACTTGGCAGGATCACGAGACGCATTTGCATATCAATGTCTTGGAGATGAGAGTAGTGCTATTAGTGTTGCAAGCACTTCAGAGCTTTCTCCCTCTAGGGACAATTGTAATCCACTCAAACAACATGTCAGTGGTATGCTAGCTAAACAAACACAGAGGAACCAAATCATACCCTCTTTGCAGAGAGGCACTTTGAGTTTGGTCGTGGGTGGTGTCTTCCCAACGCTTTCTAGTTGCAACGCATATACTGGGTAAGTCCAATGTGATTGCCGGCAGGCTGAGCAGAGCTATCCCAATGCCTCATGAGTGGTCCTTGAAAGATTACGATGTTCTTCGTGTTTCACTGTTGCAGTCTTTACATTTGGGTAATCTGCTGGCAGGTTGCCCTCAATCGGCCTGAATAACAAAGTCTTAGGTCCTGCGTCTGTTGCTGTCTCCTCTTCCATGACATCAGGTCGTCAGGGGTATAAAACTGCAGCCGACGCAATTTTAATCTGTCTTTTTTGCCGCGTGGTGCCCGAAGCAGTTCGCAAGTGCCGGTCAGCCAACTCCTGAAATTTTCGCATTCGAGTTTCAGAACCAAAGTCTTCAAACTAAAGCTAAGTACCCCGTTGGGGAAACTTTTTCTTGCTCCTTACCGATGTCAGTAAAAGGTAATAATTGCATTACTTGTGGGAAGCAAGTACCTCATAAGGATTTTCATTTGTACTGTATTCCTTGCCTAGGCCCAGATCATAATGTACCTTGCTGTCGGTTTTGTGCTAGATTTAACCAATGCAGTATTAAGCGTTGGTATATTTTTGCTTCTAAATATTTTGTATCAAGATTTGATTATCCTGAACTACCGCAGTTCACAAAAAGCGCAAAGAAAAAGACAGGGACAGACCGTCGAGGTCCAAAATCGACGAAGCTTTTTCTAAGCCAGTCGCCGGTACTCAGTGAGGTGCTTTCACAGCCCCTGATACCCACTACTTTTGAGTCGCTGGCCTCTACCGAGACCCATTCAGAGTCCAGTATACCACAAGATTCTCAGGGTATTAAACCTGCGGATGTCTCTCCCTTGGATGGGTCCGGAGCCGCTGAGCAGGCACCAGCTTCTGAGGGTGTTTTCAGGCCTCAACATTTTTATATTAAACTGACGTCCGCCTCAAAACAAGATCAAAAACATCTTCTATGTCTAAAAAACCGACGCATGAGAAACATGCTCAGGCCCCTATGCCTAAAAAACAGATTATCAAAATGGCTGAGGACTTAATTACCTAGATCAGGGGTTCCCAAACCCCCCCCCCCTCTGCTAAGAGGCCTAGGCAAGGCACTGATTATGAATCTTCAGATCAGGTTTCCATTTCTTCCGATTTCTCTTCTGATCAGGAATTTTCTATTCCACCCTATGAGGATTCTGATGCAGAAGAATCCATCCCATCTGCATCTCCTCCTGAGGATTACTCTTTTGGAGAAACTTTGCATAGTTTAAGGGAACATTTTCACTGGGAGAGTCAGGACTTCTCTGAATCAAAAGAGTCTTAGGGATTTCTTTCTTCCTCAGCATAGGCCTTTGGCAATACCTCCTGTATTAGGCATTGTTGTGTTTTCGGAATCAAGCATGGCTCCTGATTCCCTACCTCCAGCTCCTAGTAAGCCAGACAGATATTACAGGGTGCCTGACTCCCACAAATTTCTATTCAAAAATCCTGCTGCTGATCCTGAGACCATTTCACAGGGTCCCAAGGGTGTAAAGGCCTCTACAACCAAAAATCCTACCCCCTCTCTGATAGAGATTCCAGGGCGCTGGATAGATGGGGAAAGAAGGTTTATACGTCTGCAACCTTGGCAATTAGGGCCTTAAACTGCCAGTTTCATATGCTTAAATATCAACAGCATTTACTGAAAGAGAAAATGATGTTGATTTCTGATTGTGTGGAAAATGAAGAATTACAGGAATTATTGCATTCAGCAGAACAGGTTGGAAAGCATACTTTGCAATGTGGTTTTGATTCCTTGGAGGCCTCCTGCAGGGCCGCAGTTACTGGATCTGTGATTAGAAGGCATGCCTGGCTCAAGGAGCAAAATCTGCCTGATCATGTTAAAGCTAAATTGTTGGATGCCCCCTTGCAGCATGATACTCTGTTTGGTGACAAGGCAGAAGAGGTTTTAAAGAAAATTGAAGACAAAGCTAAATCTATGCAAGCTGTAAAAGATTTCTTGCAAGTGCAGCCACCCAGGTTCATTAGGCACTGGCCTACTAAAAATTGGTCCTTTCCTGTGTCCAATAGAGCCACTCAAGGCAAATCCAGGCACTCAAAAGGCTCCAGATACCAATCACAGGGTTCTTACAGGTCAAAGCAGTGGGGGTGCCTCCACCTCCAAATCTGGAGGAAACAAAGCACAACCCTAAAATAAGCAGTCTCAATGACTTCCCTCTACCATCACCAAGCACTTATCTTTTGGCAGCCCCCTTGGGGGGAAAACTAGCGCTTCATGCTCAAAATTGGCAGTTAATTACCCAGGACAAGTGGGTATTAAACATAGTATCCCAGGGGTACATATTTCATTTCCATACTTTGCCAATTCCAAATGGTTGGCCAGATCTGCCACAAAATCAGTGGGCAGAGGCTCAGTCCCTCATGGATATGGGGGCTATTCAACCAGTACCAGAAAAGGAAAAAGGACAATGGTTTTATTCAAGACTTTTCCTGGTACCCAGAAAAGACCATGCCTGACATCCAATACTGGACTTATCGATTTTGAACACGTTCCTGGACATTTTCAAAATTCAAAATGCTGACTACTGCTTATGCTGGGTAGGAACGCTTGGTTAGTGACTCTAGACTTGAGGCATACCTGCATATCCCAATAAGGAAATCATGCAGAAGATACCTCCACTTCAAGGCAGGTTTTTTGCATTACCAATTCTCTGCACTGCCCTTTGGCTTATGTCCTGCACCCAGGGTCTTTACAAAGTGTCTGGCACCAGTAATTCTGCAGACAGAGGCATACAAATTTAACCTTATCTGGACGACTGTCTCATTCAAGCAGAGGACAAGGACACTCTTCAACATCTGACGTTTGTAAAAAGGCTTCTAACATGCCTAGGGTGCACAATAAATGAAAAGAAATCCCAACTGGTACCCTCTCAAATAATTACATTACTGGGTGCAAGCTTGAATACAACTACCCAGATGGCTTACTTTACGCCAGACAAACAAAGGCAATTGACAACATACTTCGAACAAATGGCAACAAAAACTCAGTTATCTCATGGCATCCTGCATTCTACTAATTCCATATGTGAGACTGCATATGAGGAAACTACAATGGTACCTAAAAAGTTTATGGAGTCAACATTGTCAGTCTGGAAACAGATTCCTCTCATTCCCTGCCTACAGCAGGAGTTTCCTTGGTGGGCAGCGACATGTCACCAAAACAAGGGACTGTCATTCACTCTACCCCCTGTCACACAAACCCTAACTACAGATGCATTCAGGGCAAATGGAGCCCAAAACAAATGCATCTGCATATCAACCAGAAAGAGATACTAGTTATTCAGAATGCTCTGACAGCCTTCAAGGATTTACTTCATCCAGGACAACTACTGATAAAGACGGACAACACCACGGTTATGTGGTACATAAACAAGCAGGGGGTACCCATTCTTACCCCCTTTGCAGACGAGCCATGGCATTGTGGAACACAGCTTTAACTTACAAATACATCTTCAAGCTCAATTCCTGCCAGGAAAACAAAATACTCTGGCAGACGACCTAAGCAGAAATCTTATGGACCCTCACGAATGGAAACTGGATCCACGAATCTTCAGCATGTTAACACAGAAATTGGGAGCCCAGACACAGATCTGTTTGCCTCTCCCCAAAATTATCAGCTGGACAAGTTCTGCACAAGAACTTATCACAGAAAAGCATGGAAAGTGGATGCCCTATCCTTCAGTTGGAAAAACCTGTCAGCCTATGTCTTTCCCCCTCTGCCTCTTCTCTCCAAGGTCTTACTAAAAGTCCGACAGGAAAAAACAAAATGATCCTAGTTGCTTTTTCCCTATGTTGGTTAGCTTTTTACACTTGGTGGAACTAATCTACTGATATTGGTTTATTTATGAATACCAAGGAAGAGAAAAGGGGGTAACATTGTTGATGCTGATGGTGAATTTATGGGAAAATGCAGGCCTAACTATATATTTTCTAATAGGATTTGTTCAGCCTGTATAAATTCTTCCTTTGATATTATTTGGGATTGTGGTGAAATGTTGAGTACAGATTTAGGGGGAATCAGTAATCTTTATAAACAGTCATTCTAATTATTTTTGGTTTGCACCTTCCAGTATCCCTATAGGGAACACACTTTGGCCTCTCTAATGTCCATATCCCATGTTGAATAGGATGAATATATGACCTGTGGGATTTCCTGTTTATTATTGACCCCAAATTTTTGGTGCCCCTGGCAGAGGCATTCTTTGCAAGGGGTTGTATTTTTTCAGGCAGACTTTTTTCCAATGGTACTACTAGCATTTGGGGAGTGATCCTGATTTCAATAGAATCTGAGTAAAAATTGTTGACCAACAAATAAAATTCAATTGTTTGGAATTTAAGGACCAATACCTATGTATTATATTACCAACTTTATTGGTGGAATTTGTGTGTTAATGCATATCATGCTCTATTTGGTTGGAATCTGTGGACATAGCACTGCCGATGGTGGTTCAAATTGAATAGAGGCAGGGGCTATTACGGTCCACTCATTTTGCATTTTAATGACAGTGTTATGTTTAATGTTGGTCAAGAATTTACTTATCACAAATCCAAATTTGATGCTATAAATTGTTAAAGTGGCATGGCCGCAAACTCTTGTTGAATTATAACAAGGGTTATTTGTGTTGTACAACTTTGGATGAATCCTCTTTATTGTATACGGACCAATTGGTTTGAAGGAACATAATACCTCTTGTCAAAGGGTCCTCTTTCCATACTGGTTTTGATAATCGTTGATGCAATATTTTTCATTGTAATGTATGTATGGACGTAGCATTGCCTGGAGTTTATCATTTCCTGTGGTTGGTTGTATGATCTTTTGGCAAGGGCTATTATTGTCCATATCTGAATTTATTGGATATTTTTTGGGAATACTATAGGATAAGATCTTATTGGTCCTACCAACTACTTTATTTTTATTTTTTTGTTGGATCACTGATATTTCTAATTGCTTTATACATTTTTAGGACCCCCCCCCCCCTATTGTCTGAGTCACTATTGGGAATTGTTTGTTTGATCTTTTCAGTCAACATAAATGGATCTATCTCCAATATTGTTGGGCTTATCCGCAGATAGGGAGAACCTTGCTGTCTGGTGTGGGTGACAGCATGAGGAGAGGTGATGGGACCACAAATGTGGGCCCTGAGACCAACTGTGAGGACCTTTTCTCTAAATTAAATAAGAGCATGAGATTGCTCAGATCCAGTGTTTGGCATCTGCGTCTTTTTAAGGCGTATTTGGCCAAAGGCATCTCCCCAAGGGGGTTGAGAATTAAAATACAACCATTAGTCAGTGAAATAGACAGTGAATTTTCCCAACAGTGGGCAGCCATTTAGCAACAGGCATCCATGGGGTTTGTCGAGGCTTTAGCCATTTACCATAACCGAATAATTGATAGGGATATTATTGAAATTACCAAATTGTGTGAACAAAGAAGGGTTTTTGAGGTGAATCCTTTTATATGATGTGCCTTAATAAATTGGGTAAGGACTTCCTGAACCTAGAACAACAACTAAAGGAGAGAAAGGTTTGGAAATTCCAACGGGATAAGTAGGATTATGAGAAGGGGAAACCCTTCAGTGTCAATAGGCATGTCAGATTTGAGGGGGGCAATAGTAAAACAATCAAACGTAAGTGACTCAGATCCATTTAAAAAAAGCAATCTACTGGGGATACATCAGCAGAGGATTCCTCCTCAGCCACTGACCTGGACATGCAGCACAACCCACACTCTCCCAGCCCAAAAAAAGCTAACACTACTGGCCCTTTAGGCCCTACAAAAGGGCAGGGAGAAAACATAACAGGAATAAGTGACGTGGAAAGTTTATTGAAACTCGACTCAAAAGTGAATGTATGCTCTAATTCCAGTGTGTTGAATATCTCCCATGTCACTTTGTCTGATGCACAGACCAATCTCCTCAATAAAGGCCTTAATTTTTATTCCAGCTTTTTTTGTGTCAGAGGACATTTTGGCTCAGGATGTTGCTTTTTGCAGATTACTTAACTTGAAGTTGCATTTTAATGATAGTGTTATGTTTAATGTTGGTCAAGAATTGACTTATCACAAATCCAAATTTGTTCCACCTATGGATCACAGTGTTCAGTCATTTCAGACTTCTGTTAAAGATTTGCACTATTATTCCAGGGACTTCATTTGTCGAACAATCTCCCAAAGATCGAGACGGATACGCCACGTGAATTAGAAAACAATAAGGAGATTGTTATTCCTTCAGCTGACAAGTGCGGAGCGGTGATGGTCATGAGCTGGGACAAATATGATGCTGAAGCACAACTAAAGGACAGGAGACACTATTTTAATATACCTCTTGATCCTACCTTCAGGTTTAAAAAACAAATAGATGAATTTTTGGCCTCTGCGAAGGCTGAGGGTATTCTCACTCTACCTTACATCATCTCACTGTTTCAGATCCCAATAACCAAGATATTAATTTTCTACCTAAAATCCATTTAGATCTTTTGAATCCACCAGGTAGACTGTTTCAGGCCAAGGGTCCATTACTGAGCCTCTATCCAGGTTTCTTACCAAATATTTACAACCGCATTTGAAATGGGTAAGAGCCCAGGATTTAGGATACAACTGAATGTTTGGACATCATTTCTGATGTACAACTAGAGGAAGGATGGATCCTTTGTACTCCTTTGTACACTCTGTCAGTGCATTATATACTAATATTCCTCATCAAGCTGGCATTGAAGCAATTGAGTATTGGTTATACAAGTCCAATCTATACCAGCCTGGATTTAATACTTTTCTGATTTGTCTGATGGAGCATGTCCTTACTAAGAATGTTTTCTTTTACGGGGACCATTGCTACTGGCAGGTAAAGGAACAGCTATGGGGGCATCTTTTGCCCCTATTTATGCGGACCTGTTTATGGCATATGTGGAGGAACATGTCATCTAGGACAGGTCCCATAACATCTGTTTGGATGAGATTGACATCTGGCGGAGCTTCCTGGATGATTGCCAGATGGTGTGGAGATCAGATGTGGAATATTTATTGGAATTAAATGGGGTCTACAGTTTACAGTAAATTACAGTGTGGACCAAATAACATACCTAGATGTCCTGGTAACTAGGAATTCGGACCACACTCTACGAACTGAGGTGTTTTGTAAATTCTCTTCTCCATGCCTCCAGCTTTCATCCACCCCACATAGCCAAAAAAGACGTATTTGTTCGGATGATGCAACTTATGAAACCTTTGGAAAAGATCTTACAAATAGATTTCGGGATAGGGGTTATAAAATGGGGCATGTACTGACAGCAAGCAACTGGGCATCAAAACTGAATAGGGATGATTTGCTCAAATACAAGGGAAGCAACAGCAGCACACCAATTTACCAATAGTTTAACCACGACGTATGGGAGGAGCAACAGCAGCACACCAATTTACCAATACGTTTAACTGCTACGTATGGGAGGAGCAAAAACAGCACACCGATTTACCAATACGTTTAACTGCTACGTATGGGAGGAGCAACAACAGCACACCAATTTACCAATACGTTTAACTGCTACGTATGGGAGGAGCAACAGCAGCACACCAATTTACCAATACGTTTAACCACGCCTATGGGAGGAGCAACAACAGCACACCAATTTACCAATATGTTTAACTGCTACATATGGGAGGAGCAACAGCACACCAATTTACCAATACGTTTAACTGCTACGTATGGGAGGAGCAACAACAGCACAACAATTTACCAGTACGTTTAACCACGCCATATGGGAAGAACACTGATTTATTAATGAACAGTGTATGTTTAACCACGACATATGGGAGGAACACGGATTTATTAATGAACAGTGTCCAGCGACACTGGAATAGTTTGTTAGCTGACAACAATCTATGAAATGTCCTGGGGGAGAGATGTCAGTTTTCGTTCCGCAGAGGCAAAAATATGGGCTCATGTTTTAGTTTTTACAAAAGGGGCTTGGAACGGCAGCCTATAGGAATTAAGCAACAGAAAACCATCACAGGGGATATTTTGACAGGTTGTGCACCATGTGGACACTGCAGTCATTGCACTAACATTGTGAAAACCAAACCGTTTACTAGTAGGAATTTGGGTATTGTTTTTGAGGTAAAATTTTTTGCAAACTGCAGTAGTGACTGGGTGATATACTTGGCTGTAGGAAACTGTTCAGCATTTTAGGTGGGACAAACCTCCAGGCCCCTTAGATTGCATATTACGGAGCATATGAGTGACATCAAGAATAGAAGGGCCAATAATGTGTTATACAAACCTTCGTGTAAACACCCGGCAGCAATATTTAAATTTACTATTATAGATAAAATAGTGGGTAATAGATTCCAGAAAGCTGGATGGCATTCCATTTTGGATGCAAAGGAGAAAAAGTGGATTATCAAATTGGGAGGGCTTTTCACACCAGGATTGAATGAACACTTATAATGGGACCATTCAAAAGCTAATTTGTTAGTGAATGACAGTATATAATGAACAATGGTCTGATGTTTTTTTTAACACTGAGGAAGGCTATCACTAGCCGAAACCGGTCTGTTTCTTTCTGTTGTTCTAACAGTTTTATTTATATGACTTGTATGACTTAATAAAGGGTCATTGTCACGTTATCAGTGTGCTGGCTCATTTTGTTGTTAGATATTGAATACCCCCATAGAATGACACCAGAAACCAAGTGTCGAGGTTTACTGTAGAGAGAAATTCACTTTGGTGTTTGTCAGGAGTGTGCCGACCTGCCTTAGTCCTGTCATGTGGTGCTGAAAGTGTGCCAGCTGGAATAAGGAAGAACAGGGTGGTAGTGTGTGAGAAATGCTCTGGAAGCATGTTTCAGGCAGGAGATGGAGACTATAGAAGAGAGCATTTATTCTGTGATTTTAGGCATTCTGTTAAACTACAAGGAAAATTAGTTCA
The DNA here is from genome assembly GCF_019279795.1 of Protopterus annectens. Taxonomy (NCBI): domain Eukaryota; kingdom Metazoa; phylum Chordata; order Ceratodontiformes; family Protopteridae; genus Protopterus; species Protopterus annectens. Next base: position 1,181,276,419 of record NC_056737.1, read on the forward strand.
TTATTCTGTAATTGGTGGAAATAAAAAAATGCATGAAACAAACTTGACTTGTGCAGGAGATGAAGGTAAAACGACACAGTCCAGGTTTGTTCTGTTCTTGACTTCCAGAGCTGCAGTTGTCGCAGTGGGTGGGTAGTTTTACTCTGCATACTGGGTCGGGGGTAATTTGTGGCACTTACTGAATGAGTTGCCCATGATAACACCATATGGAGGTTTCCTTGTTTCACGGACTTTATTAACTTCAGGTTTTGGTGTTTAGTTTAGCTGTTAACACCATGAGGAGGTTTCCTTGTTTCACAGGCTTTATTAACTCCAGGTTTTGGTGTTTAGTTTAGCTAAAAACACCATATGGAGGTTTCCTCGTTTCACGGATGTTATTAACTCCAGGTTTTAGTATTTAATTTAGCTGATAACACCATGTGGAGGTTTTCTTGATGTTCTTCATGTTTCGCTATTGCAGTCATTACACTTGGGTTATCCTGCTGGCAGGCTACCCTCAGTCGGCCTGAATTCCAAAGTCTAGGTCTGGCGTCTGTTGCTGTCGCCTCTTCCCTGACGTCAGTGCGTCAGGGGTATAAAAGATGCAGCCGACGCCATTTTCTTCAGTTTTTCTTGCCGCACGGTGCCCGGAGCATAAGCAGTTTGCAAATGCCGGTCGGCCGACTCCTGAGGTTTTCGTGTTCGAATTTCAGATCCGAAGTCTTCATTAAAAGCTAAGTACCCCATTGGGGAAACTTTTTTCTTGCTCCAGACCGAGGTCAGAAAAAGTTAATTGTATTTCTTGGGGGAAGCAAATACCTCATAAGGACTTTCATTCTTGCTGTATTCCTTGCCTAGGCCCTGACCACGACGTTGCTAGTTGTCAGTTTTGTGCTAGATTTAACCAACACACTATTAAGCGTCGGTACGATTTTGCATTACACTATTTTTGGCAGAAGATTTAATTATACAATGTCGTCGGATAGCCATCCGACTACCGGAATTCACAAGAAACGCAAAGAAAAAGAAAAGGACAGGCATCCGAGGTCCAAAACCGACGACGAGGCTTCTAAGCCAGTCACTGGTTCGCCGGTTCTCAGTGTGGCACCTTCCCAGCCCCTGACGCCCGCTACTTTAGACCCGCAGGCAACCACCGACTCCCACGTGGAGTCGCCTAGGCCACTGGAAGCTGAAGGTATTGGACCTTCGAAGACTATTCCCTCAGATGGGTCCAGAGCCGCTGAGCAGGCATGGACTTCTGAGGGTGTTTTCAGACCAACTCAATTGTACATTAAAACGACTTCAGCTTCAAAGGCAAAGACTAAAGCACCCTTAAAGACAAACAAGTACAACAGCCTCATGGACAGGCCTCCATGCCCAAAAAACAGATGCTCAAAATGGCCGAAGACTTAATTACTTTGATCAGGGGTTCCCACCCCCCCTCACCTGATAAAAGTACTAGGCAAGAGACAGAATATGAATCTTCAGATCAGGTTTCCATTTCATCTGATTCCTCTTCTGATCAGGAATACTCTCTTCCTCCCTAAGAGGATTCTGATGCTGAATAATCTATCCCTTCAGCCTCTCCTCCTGAGGATTACTCTTTTGGGGAAACCTTGCATACCATGAGGGAGCATTTCCACTGGGAGAGCCAAGATTTTTCAGAATCTAAGAAAAGGCTCAGAGACTTCCTTTTACTACCACAACACAGTCCCCTAGCTATTCCACCTGTGTTAGACATTGTTGATGATGTATTTTCAGAGTCTAGTCTGATCCCTGACTCCTTACCTCCAGCTCCTGTTAAGCCGGACAGGTACTACAGGGTTCCTGACACTCATAAATTCCTTTTCAAAAACCCTGCTGCTGACCCAGAAACCATCTCTCAGGGTCCCAAAGGAGTCAAGGCTTCCGCTGCCAAAAACCCTGTCCCCTCTGACAGGGATTCTAGGGCATTGGACAGGTGGGGAAAAAAGATTTACACTTCATCTACCTTGGCTATAAGGGCTTTTAATTGTCAGTTTCATATGCTTAAATATCAGCAATATATTATGTCACTGCTTAAACAGAAAATGTTGTCAAATTCTGAATGTGCAGAAAACAAAGAAATGCAGGATTTATTGCATGCAGCTGAACAAGTTGGAAAGCATACTTTGCAATGTGGTTTTGATTCTTTGGAGGCCTCCTGCAGAGCCGCTGTTACGGGTTCTGTCATCAGGAGGCATGCTTGGTTAAAGGAACAAAGTCTGCCTGATCATGTCAAAGCAAAATTATTAAATGCCCCATTACAGCATGATACTTTGTTTGGTGTTAAAGCAGAAGAGGTGTTAAAGAAAATGGAGGACAAAGCTAAATCTATGCCAACTGTTAAGGATTTCTTACAGATTCAGCCTCCAAGATTTAGCAGACACTGGCCTACAAAGAATTGGTCCTTTCCAGTGTCAGACCACAAAGGGGCAGATACAGACGCCCAAGAGGCAGATCCCAGCCCCAAGGTTCTTGCAGGTCTAAACAATGGGGTGCTTCTACCTCCAAATGTGGAGAAGACACAGCCATACAGGAAACGGTCCTAATGACTTCCCCCTGCCTGCACCAAGCACTTAACTTCTAGCAGCACCTTTAGGGGGAAAACTGGCACTTTTTTTCTCAAAACTGACACATAATAACCCAGGACAAATGGGTCCTAGACATAGTGTCACAAGGCTACAAGTTTCACTTCCATACCCTGCCAAGGACAAACAGTTTGTCCAGACCTGCCAGAACATCAATGGGCAGAGGCACAAAAGCAAGTCTCATCCCTCATGGACATGAGGGCCATTCAACAAGTACCAGAGCAAGAGCAGGGACAAGGATTTTATTCAAGACTGTTCTTGGTACCAAGAAAGGACAAGACCTGGAGACCAGTACTGGACCTATCTACTCTAAAACACATTTCTGGATGTACCAAAATTCAAAATGTTGACTCAACTTCTGCCCATGTTGGGCAAGAAGGCTTGGCTTGTGACTTTAGAACTAAAAGAGGTATACCTGCATGTCCCAATCAGACAAACATGCAGAAGATACCTCAGATTCAAAGCTGGCTCGATGCACTACCAATTCTCTGCACTGCCCTTTGGCTTATCTACTGCGCTCAGGGTCTTCACAAAGTGCCTGGTACCAGTAATTGCATTCTGCAGACAGAGGAATACAAATATATCCTTACTTGGACGACTGCCTCATTCAAGCAGAGAACAAGGACATTCTACTACAGCATCTGGCGTTTGTAAAGAGATTTCTAACGGGCCTAGGGTACACAGTCAATGAAAAGAAATCAAAACTAGTACCCTCTCAAGAGATAATATTCCTGGGTGCAAGCTTAAATACAACTGCCCAGATGGCTTATCTCATGCCAGACAAACAAAGGCAACTGACTACCTATTTCAACCTGTTGGCAACAAAGGCCCAGATGTTCTTCATCCCACATTGCTGCAGTCCTAACACTTGGGTAGTCCGCTGTCCCAGTCGGCCCGAATACCAAAGTATATGGCTGACGTCGGTCAAGGCGCATTAGGCTGACGTCAGGACGTCAGGGTACAAATGCGCATGACCGACGTCATATCCTCAGTCTTTTTTGCCGCATGGTCCGATGCAGAAGCAGTTTTGCGAGTGCAGGTTGGCGTTCTGAAATTTTCTGAAGTCGGAGTTTCAGACCGAATCAAAGTTGGCTAAGTACCCCGTTGGGGAATATTTTGGTTTTTTTCTTGCCTCAGTATTTAACCGGATGTCAGAAAAAGTGAATAACTGTATTTCTTGTGGGAAACAGATACCTCATAGGGATTACCATACCTTGTGTATACCTTGCTTAGGGCCTGAGCACGACGTTGTTGGGTGTCGCTCTTGTGCTAGATTTAACAAACGCACTATAAAGAGAAGATTAGACTGTGCCAGGTTAGTTTTTGGGAAGCGTTGTAATTATAAAATGCCGTCGGATGCTCCGGCCGCTTCATCCAAAAGCGCAAGGACAAAGCAGCAAAGCCTAGGTTGGAAGAACCGCCAGTCCCGGACGCCGGTTCTTTAGAAGGCTCAGTGGAGCCGGTGGTTCTGCCAGAAGTTAATTTGGAGTCTCAGGGAGAGACTTTACTGTTACAAGATGTGTCCTCTCAGGAGGTAGGCCAGGCTGAAGGGGCTTCTCAGGTGGCTGTTCTCCCCTCCCTTCCTAAGGTGGTTAGGCCCTCCCCTTCTGTTTCCAAGGCTTCTTTGAGAGGCAGGCCGGGTTTAACTTCAGTGGGTGCCTCTCCTAGTTCTTCAGGATCTTTGCCTAAGAAACATATGCTTAAAATGGCAGAGGATTTGATTACTATGATTAGAGGTTCTATGCCCCCTCCTGATAAGAGGCCTAGGGTGGAACCTGAGCTTGAGAGTTTTGAGCAGTGTTCGGAGGCTTCTGAGTCTTCGGCTGAAGACTTGCAGGAGTATCCTCCTTATTCTGATTCTGATGTAGATGATTCTACTCCTTCAGCTTCTCCTCCTGAGGATTTTTCTTTTTCAGAGACTCTTCATTCCATGAGGGAGCATTTTAAATGGGAAGGTCAGGATTTCTCTGATTCCAGGAAGAGGCTTACGGAATTTTTGTTTTTACCCCAGCATAGGCCTTTAGCTATACCTCCTGTTCTGGATGTGGTGGAAGATGTTTTTGCAGAGGCTTCCCTGAACCCTGATTCTTTGCCTCCTGCCCCAGTGAAACCGGATAGGTATTATAGGGTGCCTGAAGCTCATAAGTATCTTTTTAAGAGTCCTAGGGCAGACCCAGAAACTGTTTCTCAGGGGCCTAAAGGTGTTAAGGCTTCTGTTGTTAAAAATCCTGTTCCTCCTGATAAAGAGGCAAGGGCTTTGGATAGATGGGGAAAGAAGGTGTATACTTCTTCCACTTTAGCCATGAGGGCTTTGAATTGCCAGTTCCACATGTTAAAATATCAAAATTATCTCCTTTCACAATTGAAGTCTAAGGTGGATGCTCTGGCGGAAGGTATTGAGTGTAAAGAGTTGCAGGATTTAGTTCATGTGTCTGAACAGGTGGGTAAGCATTCCTTGCAATGTGGTTTTGATGCTGTGCAGGCCTCTTCGAGGGTGGCTGCCACTGGTTCTGTTCTTCGCAGGCACGCCTGGCTGAGGGATCAGAATTTAGCTGAGCATGTTAAGACAAGGATTTTGGATGCTCCGTTACAGTCTGATGTGTTGTTTGGTTCGCCTGTGGAAGCAGTTTTAAAGAAAATGGAGGACAAGGCTAAGTCTATGCAGACTGTTAAAGATTTTTTGCAGGTTCAGCCTCCGAAGTTTAGTAGAAATTGGCCTACTAAGGGATGGACATATCCTGCTTATGATTCCCAGTCTAGGGGTAGGTCTAGACGTGGTAGGGGCAGAGCTCAAGGTTCTTTTAGGCCTAGAACAGGGAGTTCACCTGTTCAGTCTTCTGGTGAGGGCAGGGGTCAGCCCTTTCGTAAACAGACACAATGACCTGCCTTTTCAGCTGCCAGTGCTTTCGCCTGGCAGCACCTTTGGGAGGAAGGCTGGCTTTTCAAAGAAAATTGGAGTTTAATTACCCAAGACAGATGGGTATTGGATATCATTCACCACGGTTACAGGTTTTATTTCCATACCTTGCCGCCTTTCAAAGGCATGCCAGACATTCCTCCTCTACAAAGAAAAGAGGCTCACAAGCAAATTTCTCTGTTACTCCAAATAGGGGCCATTCAGCCGGTTCCTGTACCAGAAAGGGGCCTAGGATTTTATTCTCGCCTGTTCCTAGTACCAAAAAAGGGGAACACGTGGAGACCAATTTTGGATTTATCTCTCCTCAACACTTATCTGGACATTCCCAAGTTCAAAATGTTGACGTTACAACAGCTTTTACCTCTGCTGGGAAAAGATCACTGGATGGTAACTTTAGATCTCAAGGAGGCTTACCTTCATGTGCCTATCAGACTAAGTTGCAGGAAGTATCTGCTTTCGAGCTGGAATTCCCATTATCAGTTCTCTGCATTGCCCTTTGGCTTATCTACTGCCCAGAGTATTCACAAAAGTTCTGGCTCCAGTGATAGCTTACTTCAGGCTAAAAGGAATACAAATCTATCCTTACTTGGACGACTGCCTGATTCTGGCTCAAGAAAAGGAAGACCTTTACAGCATTTGGAATATGTGATAGCAGTGCTAAGATGCCTGGGGTATTCTGTGAACGAAATAAAGTCCAGTCTAGTACCCTCTCAAGACATGTGCTTTCTGGGTGTGAGACTGAATACAGCAACCCAGATGGCCTTTTTAACCCCGGACAAACAAAAGAATCTTTCCCTTTACTTCCATCAACTATCCCTTCAGTCCGGGCTGACTGCAAGGACAGTCCTTCAAGCCTTAGGGTTCATGGCATCTTGTATTCTGGTGCTTCCCAATGCCAAACTGCATATGAGGAAGCTGCAATGGTATCTCAAAATGTATGGACACAGCACTGCCAGGATTTGGACACTGTCATTCAAATAATACCTTGCATTCAAAAGGAATTTTTGTGGTGGGCTCAGGAATGTCACCTAAACAAGGGACTCTCTGTGACCCAGCCAGAGGCGAGTCAGATTCTAACGACAGATGCCTCAGACATAGCTTGGGGAGCTCATCTGAATGGAAAGTGGATACAAGACAAGTGGCCTGCCAGACTACAGCATCTACATATCAACATGAAGGAGATGTTAGCAGTCCAGTTTGCATTAATGGCTTTCAAGGAGTTACTTCTTCCAGGGCAGGTGTTGATTCTAACAGACAACACAACTGTCATGTGGTACATCAACAAACAAGGGGAACACATTCTTATCCTCTATGCAGGCAAGCAATGACTTTGTGGGAGACTGCTCAGCTTGCAACTAACTCTTCAGGCAAGGTTTCTGCCGAGCACAGAACTCCTTAGCAGATGTGTTAAGCAGGCAAATCATGGATCCCCACGAGTGGAAACTGGATCTTCATGTATTTCGACATTGACAGTGTCATGGGGAACTCCAGACATAGATCTGTTCGCTTCTCCACTAAACCACCAGCTGCCAAAGTTTTGCACGAAAAGGTTTCATCACACAGCTTGGAAAGTGGATGCTCTTTCTTTCAGTTGGAAAAATCTTCATGTGTATGCCTTTCCACCTCTGCCTCTTCTCCCAAAGGCACTCCTAAAGGTCAGACAAGACAAGCCAAGGATGATTTTAATAGCTCCAGATTGGCCTCTGCAACACTGGTACCCATTACTGAGGAGTCTGGTAAGGAAGCCTCCATGGCCTTTACCTTTGATTCCACACCTTTTGTCTCAGAGGGACGGTCATCTACTCAATGTCAAGCTTCACTCTCTTCATCTAACAGCCTGGCATATTCTGTTTTGAAACATAGCAGGTCTCAACTTCCTCAACAAGTTTTGAATGTGATTATGGAAGCCAGAAGACCTAGTACAAGGAAAGTGTACGCAGAAAAATGGAAGAGATTTTTATTTTGGAGTGCAGCAAAGGATTTAGAGGTTTCTGAGCCTAATTTGAGTGTGGCTCTTCAATATCTTACTGAGTTATTGGACAAAGGTTTGTCTTTCTCTTCCATTAAGATTCATGCTGCAGCAATTTCAGCTCACTATGATTGTGACCCACCATTGTTTTCTCATCCTTTGTTCAAGCAATTTCTTAGAGGGGCAAAGAATATAAGACCCCCAATGAGAGCTCCTACTCCTGCTTGGGATCTCAATTTTGTGTTGGAGAAACTTACTCTACAACCTTTTGAGCCTGCTACTGCTGAATTGAAATACTTGTCATGGAAGACTGCTTTTTGTTGGCCATTACTTCTGCAAGAAGGGTTTCTGAATTGCAGGCCCTTATGGCAGTTGAGCCTTTTTGATTTTCCATAAGGATAGGGTATCATTACGTACTAATCCTTCCTTTATGCCTAAGGTGGTTTCTAGTGTGGCTTTAAACCAAACTATTCATTTGCCTACTTTTATGCAGATCCCCAAAATAAGGGGAAAAGATTTTGCACACTTTAGATGTACACAGGCAGTTGCGTTATTATTTAAGCAGGACTAAGGATTTTAGGCAGTCTCAGCAGTTGTTTGTTTCTTTTGCTTTGAGTTCTCAGGGCAAGCCTGTGTCAAAACAAACTATTTCTAAGTGGATTGGGTTTTGCATTGCATTTTGTTATTCCCATCATGGCAAGGAGATTCCAGCTGGGATTAGGCCTCATTCCACTAGGGCTACTGCCACTTCAACAGCATTTCTAAGGGGGGTGGCAACTAAGGATATTTTAGAGGCAGCTACTTGGAGTTCAGTGCATACTTTCTCTAAGCATTACCACCTTCCTCTCTACTCTAAATCTAGGGCTGGTTTTGCAACGGCTATTTTGCAGGGCATGTTGACGGCTCCTGCTTCTTTATGATTTGCCAGCCTCCCTTACCTCTGCTTTGGGATTCTACCCAAGTGTTAGGACTGCAGCAATGTGGGATGAAGAACATAGTACAGTTTTGTACCTACCATAAATGTAGATGTTCAAGATCCACATTGCTGCAGTCCAATTTACCCTCCCTCCTTCCCCTCTGTGTTTAGGGGTGGTTGTGTGGGTGGGGTTGTACTTTTGTAAATTTGAATATATTGTACATATATTTGGTACAGGAGTGTTTGGTGTTTTTTGGTTTTGGCCTTATCTTTTTAGGGTCTTCTGACATCTGGGGCAAGAAAAGACTGTGAGGATATGACGTCGGTCATGCGCATTTGTACCCTGACGTCCTGACGTCAGACTAATGCGCCTTGACCGACGTCAGCCATATACTTTGGTATTCGGGCCGACTGGGACAGCGGACTACCCAAGTGTTAGGACTGCAGCAATGTGGATCTTCGAACATCTACATTTATGGTAGGTACAAAACTGTACTTTATCTGCAAGAAAAATTCTGCAGGCTTTGGGCTTCATGGCATCCTGCATTCTGCTAATTCCATATGTGAGACTGCATATGAGGAAACTTCAATGGTACCTAAAAAGTGTTTGGACTCAACATTGCCACAGCCTGGAAACAATAATTACCCTCATTCCCTGCCTGCAACAGGAGTTTCGTTGGTGGGCAAAGGCTTGTCACCAGAACAAGGGACAGCCATTCACTTTACTCCCAGCCAGGCAGACATTAACAACGGATGCATCAGATTATGCATGGGGGGCCCACATGGCAGGAAGATGTATTCAAAGGCACATGGTCCGCAAACCAAATGCATCTACATATCAATCAAAAAGAGATGCTAGCCGTTCAGAATGCCCTGACAGCCTTCAAGGACTTATTTCATCCAGGGCAACTACTGATAAAGACAGACAACACCACGGTCATGTGGTATATAAACAAGCAGGGAGGCACTCATTCTTACCCCCTTTGCAGACTAGCCATGACTTTGTGGGACACAGCATTAACTTACCAAGTACATCTGCAGGCACAATTCCTGCCAGGAAAGATAAATACTCTGGCAGACGAACTAAGCAGAAACCTCATGGATCCCCACGAGTGGAAATTGGATCCACAAGTCTTCAGCATGATAACAAGGAAATGGGGATGCCCAGATATAGATCTATTTGCCTCTCCTCACAACTATCAACTATAAAGATTCTGCACTAGGACTTATCACAGACAAGCATGGAAAGTGGAAGCCCTATCTTTCAACTGGAAAAGCTTAGCAGTATATGCCTTTCTTCCACTGCCTCTCCTCCCCAAGGTACTCCTAAAAATCAGACAAGAGAAGCCAAAGATGATGCTGATTGCCCCAGACTGGCCCCGCCAGCACTGGTACCCAATCCTAAGGAACTTGTCTCAATGTCCGGCTTGGACCTTGCCTCAAATACCTAATCTACTATCCCAACAAAACAATCAGATCCTGCACAGCCAACTAAAGACCTTAAATCTGGCAGCATGGCGGATAATGTAGTGATACAAAACGCGCCTCTTACTAAAGCTGTAATGGATGTCATTTTTGGAGGCCAAAAGGCCTAGTACCAGAAAATCTTACGCTGGAAAATGGAAGAGATTCTGTGCTTGGAACCTGGCGCAAGGAATTGACACAGCTGTACCAAATATTCCTCAGATTTTGCAATACTTAACTGAGATGCTGGACAAAGGGCTATCCTTTTCATCAATTAAAATTCATGCCTCTGCCATTTTGGCTCATTACAATACAGAGCCACCAATCATTTCTCATCCCTTGTTAAGGCAGTACCTCAGAGGAGCCAAAAACTTAAGGCCTCCAAGGAGATCACCAATACCTGCATGGGACCTCAATTATGTTTTGGAAAAACTCACCCTGCCTCCTTTTGAGCCAGCTGCTACAGCTGATATAAAGTTTTTATCTTGGAAAACAGCTCTGCTCCTAGCAATAACCTATGCAAGATGAGTCTCAGAGCTACAGGCACTCATGGCTGTGGAACCTTTCCTCATTTTTTATCCAGACAGGGTTTCTCTGAGGACAAACCCTACATTTATGCCTAAGGTGTAGTGTCCAGTGTGGCCCTTAACCAAACTATTCATCTGCCTACTTTTTATCCAAACCCACAGAATAAGGGAGAGAGAATTCTGCATTCTTTGGACATACACAGACAGCTACGCTTCTACTTGAACAGAACCAAAGCTTTCAGAAAGACAGAGCAACTACTAGTGGCATATGCTGCAGGATCACAAGGAAAGGCTGTCTCAAAGCAGACTATTTCAAAGTGGATAGGCCACTGCATTCATTTCTGCTATTCACAACATGGCAAGCCAGTGCCTAAGGGCATTAGGCCACATTCAACCAGAGCAGCAGCCACTTCAGCAGCCTTCCTCAGGGGAGTACCAACCAAAGACATTTTAGAGGCTGCTACCTGGTGTTCAGTGCACACCTTTACAAAGCACTATCATTTACCACTCTACTCTAAATCCAGGGCAGGCTTTGCCACTGCAGTTCTGCAGGGCCTCATAGCCACTCCTAATGCTATTTAGCTCCAGCCTCCTAACCGCAGCTTTGGGATTCAACCCAAGTGTAATGACTGCAACAGTGAAACACGAAGAACATAGTACAGTTGTGTACACTTAACATAAATGTAGATGTTAGAGTGTATTCACTGTTGCAGTCCAAGTCACCCACCCACCATCCCCCATATCTTTTCTGCAACTTATCTGCACTTCTCTAACCTATACAACCTATGTGGTGTATTTGCTTGAAGATGAAGGTATTGTACATTTTGGTGCATGCATATTTTATTGGCATATTTTTAGCCTACCCTATTGGGGGCACCTGACATCTGGGGCAAGAAAAACTGAATAAAATGGCGTCCGCTGCATCTTTTATACCCCTGGCTCACTGACGTCAGGGAAAAGGCGACAGCAACCGACGCCGGACCTGGACTTTGAAATTCAGGCCAACTGAGGGTAGCCTGCCAGCAGGATAACCCAAGTGTAATGACTGCAACAGTGAATACACTCGAACATCTACATTTATGGTAAGTGTACACAACTGTACTTGAAGTTATTAACTCCAGGTTTTGGTGTTTAGTTTAGCTGATAACACCATGTGGAGGTTTCCTCGTTTCACAGACGTTAACTCCAGGTTTTGGTGTTTAGTTTAGCTGAGAACACCATGTGGAGGTTTCCTTGTTTCACAGACGTTATTAACTTCAGGTTTTGGTGTTTAGTTTAGCTGATAACACCATGTTGAGGTTTCCTTGTTTCACAGACTTGATTAACTCCAGGTTTTGGTGTTTAGTTTAGCTTCTGTTCTTCACCACCAGTTCAGAGCAGATTTGGGTTTTACCTTTGAGATTGCGGATGTATGTGAAGAAGGCCTTGTAATTATCCTTAGTGGATGTGGCCGATTTGGACTCGGCCTTAGTGGATTTCACAAGTGACCTTATTTGCTTGTTCAGACAAAGGAGAGATTGCTTCCATCTTGGCACTTGCTCCTTCTTGGTCCTGGACAGCAATTTTTTTCCTTTTATTATAGAGTTTATTTATTGCTGCTGTCCACCAGACAGGTTTACTCTTCCTCGAGGAAGATAATTTGGTCCTGTCAGGTATTGCTGAGTCCATACAACTATGTAGGTGCTCGTACAGTTTTTTTGGTGTAGGCTTGGACATTAGTGCTAGTCCCAACTGAAGGGATGGTGGCTGTGAAGCTGCTTATACCTTCTCAGAGGAGATTGTAGTCTGCTTTGAAAAATTGTTTTTGTTCGACCCGGGCGGGGGGTCCCCAGGGATCTTTCTGGGATTCACATGGGGTTAACTCCTCCAGACGCAGAGGGGGGAGTTCAAATGGAAGATGCCATCTTTGCAGCAGAAGAGACCCAAAAAAAAAAAACCTATTTCTGGGATTCATTTTCAGATGGACCCTTTTAGTGCTCCTGAAGGGTTGCCCAACGAGGTGGCAGGGGGTGCTTGTCTTTGCATCAGGGCTTGAATAACAAAAGGCTCTTGGGTGCAAAAAATCTTATTCAGAGGTTATTTCTTATTTTTCCAGATTCACCCAACTAAAAGAAGGCTTCCCAGCGTCCCTCCCAGGCAGAGCGTAGCTGCAGCTCAGGAATTTCAAAAGATGCTAGACAAACGAATAATCCAGGAGGTCCCACCGGACCACAAAAGGAGTAGGAACTTACTCAAGGTTGTCTTTGGTGCCGAAAAAGACTGGGGACCCAAGACCAGTTTTGGCTCCAAGTAAAATAAATCAAGTTGTGAAGAAGTAGAAGTTCAGAAGTGTCACAGTTCAGGCCATTTTGTCATTTTTATGCAAGGACGATTAGATGTGCTTAATTGATCTTCAGGATGTGTACCCATCACATCAAGGTGAACAGACAATCCAAAATATTTCTATGCTTTCGGCAGGGGACCATTCACTGTCTGTTCAGAACCCTGCCCTTTGGTCTCACCACAGCCCTCAGGGTGTTGGTAGCAGCTCACCTGACACTGCTGGGATTCATTGTGTTTCCATATTTAGATGATTGGCTCCTCACCACCCAAACCAGACATCTCTTAGAACAGTCCAGGGACTATTTGCTCCAGCTGTGTCAGTCACTATGCATCTCAGTCAACGCCTGCAAATCTCAACTACAATCTGTTCTGAGCTTGCAGTACATAGGTGCCCAGTTGAACAGAGTAAGTTGGATAACCTCTCTTCCAGCACATTGTGTAGACATAATCAGGTTTCAGGTGCAGTGAATTCTTGTTCACCCTTGTGGCCGGGCCTGACTTATTCTTCAAGCTTTAGTGTCTATGGCAGCAACCATAACCTTAGTCTCTATGGACCACTTTTATATGTGTACCAATTCTGATTCTTGTCAAATACTTTCATTATCCAAACAAATTCTGTGTCCTTAAAAATTGAGAATCTGAAAGTAGTTTACTTCATTTGGTCTTCAACCTGTGGGATACCGGATCCGTATCGGATCCGAGCAGGCAATCTCACTAGCATCTGCTCCAAGCTCCTCCCTTACCCATAATACACCTCCACTACCTTCCAACCCCCAGATCTCGTTTGCTGCTGCCTGCTGAAGCATCGTGATCTCCTGAGCTCCGAGTAGTAAGTGTTTTTTTGACAGCTTTTAAGAAGCTTTTTTTCTCGAAATATTAGTATAGTGTGTTAGTATAGGTTCCCCCTTCCCCTCCCCCTGCTGGTGGCCGCCTTCTCACTTCTGAGGCGGTTGCCTCGTCCTCGGCTTCAGTCACAGTGGCTGCTGTGGCGCCGCCTCTCCTTCCTGTCTTGCTTCTCCTCCCTCCCAAGCTGGGACTCAACCACCCGTTTCAAAGCCTGCGGAAGTGGAGCAGAAAAAGGGCAGAGAGAAGAGAGAGACAAAATCAGACCTGAAAAACGTAAGAGGTCCCAGGACCTCCCTTCTCCCGCTAAAAGTTAGCATAGGATCCGGAGGAGACATGCCGTCCATCTAGGGCCTCGGTTCCTCAACCCGCAAGGTTGGAGTCCAGGGCCTCGTCGAGGTCCATGCGGTCCTTATCGGAAGTCAACATGGTTAAAATGATGAGGAGATTCATTCGTACTCAGATCCAAATGGTCTTGCCAACCCCCTCTCCCTCAGGACGGGGGAGCTCGCTTCCCTTTTTTACACCAATTTCTCCTTCTCTAATCTGAGGATGGCCTTAGTCAGGGGGTCTGCGCCGATGTTACCTGCTTCCTCTATGCCGACAGCTGCCTGGAGCATGTCGGATCCAACCAGCTTGGAGCCGGAGCTTGGGTGTCTGATCCAAGGGAGCGGAACTTTTTTCATCGGCTCTGGCTTTGTCGGGCCAAGTTCCTTCCCTTGAACCTCCGTCCACTTCGGGCCTGGCTCTGATTCTCACGTTGGATCTGGGGAGACAGGCTTCCTTACTGGTTCCCCAGGAGGTTCATTCTCCCTCGACATTCGTGGTAGAAAGGGTTCTCTCCACTGGATCAAGACACTTGACTATCCCCTCAGACTCCACCCCGACCCCCTCGGCTCTTTCTACGAATCCCATCATTTTACCAGAAGGACAGCCCGTTCTCGAGGAGCCCCAGACGGTTCCCCCTGAGGAACAAGTGGCTTGTGAGTTCCCCCAGAGAGCCCCACCGGAGATGTGCCTCGCAACCATACTTGTAAGAGGAGGCACTTGGACTCCCCTGAGTCCCTCACCGAGGATACGGATTTGGATGATGGGGAAGGTTCCCCCAGGTCACCTCCCGAGGATGTCTCCTTTAGCGACATCATGGAAATCCTTCAATGGAGAGGTTGGTCTGCCCCCAAACCTTCTTCTGATGAGTCTGTGTTCCTGGAGGCTTTCTGCACGGGCCCATCTACTTCCTGGGTGTCCCCTCCTGCAGATCCCTTGGTGGACCTGGTCACCTCGTGGGCCTGGAAGGAGCCGGACACCGTGGAACCAATCCCTAAAAGGCCTGATAAGATCTTGAGTCCACCTTCAGATAGGCCAGCGTTGAACAAAGGCACCCCTGTAGATGCTATGGTGGTAGCAGCAACCTCAAAGAAGGAACTAACCCAAGAGAGTTCTGTGGTTCATCCTCCTCACCAAGTGTCGCGGATCATTGACCGTGAACAAAGGCATCCCTGTAGATGCTATGGTGGTAGCAGCAACCTCAAAGAAGGAACTAACCCAAGAGAGTTCTGTGGTTCATCCTCCTCACCAAGTGTCGCGGATGATTGACCGCTTAGGGAAGCGGTTTTATGCCTCAGCTACCTTTTCTATTAGGGTGCTGAACTATCTGGCCCGTGTCACAAGACTCCAGAGCGACCTAGTCAAGGAACTGGTGGAGTCTCCCCTAAGTCCATGTTGCAGGAGGACAGGGACTCGTTCTCTGCGAGGATGGCCACTTTGAAAGCAGTCTCCAACACGTCCATGCAACTCCTTTCACATGCTACTGAAGGAGCGGCTAGAGGCCCAACGCCTGGCTCAAGACTGTCAGTTTTCGGAACCTTTCAAGGCATTCTTTGCCAATGCCCCTTAAGACGGCTCTACTCTCTTTGGTAAGACCATCAAAGAGAGTAGTCCAGAGTGAGAAGGATGGGAAGACACTGTCTGCCGTCGGAATCCGCTTCTCGAACCCTCAAAGATTCTTTTCCCAGAATCAGAGAGGGCAAAAAAAGATGTGGTTCCGGAAGTCACAGTATTCCCGGGACACTCAGGGCTCTTCTTCCCCCAGAGGCAGAGGGTAACAGAATGGACGCCAGCCCATAGGCAGAGGAGGTCTGAGGAATTTTGGGTCTCGAACCTTTCTCGGACAGGGTTTGGGTCTCTAACCTTTCTTCGACAGGCCCAGACAGCAACCCTGAAAGGTTGCCCGACTGCTGTACTCTGGAGGCAGTCTGGGGACGATTGTCCTTGCAGCTGGCGGCATGGGAGTCAGTAACATCAGACTGCTGGGTGCTTCAGATCATATCCAGAGGATGCTGTATCCCCTTTGTGGTTCTTCCCAAACACCTCCCGGATGTACCACCCATGCAAAGGGAGGAAGCAGCACAGGAAATTTCCAAGCTGCTAGGAAAATGAGCCATCAAAACTGTCCCCCCAGATCAGTCCGGATCCAGCTTCTACTCCAGGTTCTTTTTGTTGCCAAAGAAAATGGGAGACTTGAGGCCCATTCTGAACCTGTCTACCCTGAACCTGTCAGTTGCCAAAGAAAATTTCCGGATGGTCACACTACAGTCCATCATGCCTTACTTGCAAGAGAGCGACTGGATGTGCTCGTTAGACCTCCAGGATGCTTACTATCACATAAAGATGCAAAGAAGCTCCAGGAGGTTCCTCAGCTTCCGGCTAGGAGTCGATCATTACCAATTTCGAGCCCTATCCTTTGGTCTCACCACGGCCCCCAGGGTGTTCACCAAAGTAATGGCTGTGGTAGCGGCTCACCTGAGGCTTCAGGGGATTCAGGTCTATCCATACCTGGAAGATTGGCTCCTCACTGCTCCCACCAGGCGTCTACTTTCTCAAACCAGGGATTATTTCTTAAAGCTTGCCCTGCATGTGGGGATCACAATCAATGCATCCAAATCACTCCTAGATCCTGTACAGGTGATAGACTACATTGGTGCCAGGATAGATGCTCTTCAGTGCAAAATCTTTCTGACCTCGAAGAGAGTACAAAACCTGAGGATGCATGTCTCCCTGATCTACCACTCTCATCTGCCAACTGCGGAATTGGTGTTGAGGGCCTTAGGCTCGATGGCAGTGACCATAACTCTTCTCCTGTGTGCCCGGTTACACATGAGAATTCTACAGTGGATTCTAGCTGAACAATGGTCCCTGTTGGAACTGCCATTGGCATATTCAGTTCAACTCAGTTGAGTCTGCCAGTCATCCCTCATATGGTGAATGTGTTCTCTGCACATTTTGGAGGGATGACCCTTTGATGTTCATCGTGTTTCACTGTTGCAGTCATGACTGTAGGGTTCTCCCCTGCCGGCAGGCAGTCCTCGGTCGGCCAGAATCCCAAAGTCTGGGTCCGGCATTGGCTGTTCAGCCTTGCTCCCTGACATCAGAGCACCAGGAGTACAAAGCTGACAGCCGACACCATGTTCTCCAGTCTTTCTTGCCATGCGGTGATAGCAGTCCGCATTTGCCGGTCGGCTGACTCCTGACAATTTTTGCTAAACGTACTTCAGTCCGAAGACTTTCTTCTCCTACTCAAAGCTAAGTACCCCGTTGGGGAAACTTTTTTTCTTGCTCCAGTCCGATGTCAGAAAAAGTTAATAATTGTATTTCTTGTGGGAAGCAAATACCTCATAAGGATTTTCATTCTTACTGTATTCCTTGCTTAGGCCCTGACCATGACGTAGCTAGTTGTCGGTTTTGTGCTAGATTCAATCAACGTACGATTAAACGAAGGTACGATTTTGCATTTCATTACTTCGGTAGGCACTTTAATAACAAAATGTCGTCTGATTCGGTTCCGGCTACCGGAGTTCACAAACGACGCAAGGATAAAGACAGGCCTCCGAGGTCCCAATCGGACGATATTGTACAAGCAGAGCCAGCTTCAGGTTCGACCATCGTCAGTGAGGCGCTTTTGCAGCCCCTGTCGTCGGGCATTTCGGAACCGATGGCCGAAACGGACTCCCAAGAGGAGCCAACTAGGCCTTTGAATATTTCTGTTGCAGGACCTTCGGACAATACTCCTTCGGATGGGTCTCGAACCGCTGTGCAGGTACCGGCTTCCGAAGGGGTTTTCAAGCCTACTCGGCTTCTAATAAAGGCAAAGCCAAAGACAAAGGCAAAGACTCCTTCCAAATCAAAGACTACAGCTCAGGCCTCTTCTGATCCAGCACCCAAGTCTCAGAAACAGTTACTTAAGATGGCGGAGGACTTACTTACTATGAGTAGGGGTTCACATCCCCCTCCAGATAAAAGGCCAAGGCAGGAAGTGTATTATGACTCCTCTGATCAGGCTTCTGTTTCTTCAGTTTTTTCTTCTGACCAGGAATATTCTTTCCCTCCTTATGAGGATTCTGATGCTGAGGAATCCATTCCTTCAGCTTCTCCCCCTGAGGATTTCTCTTTTGGGGAAACTTTACATAAAATGAGGGAACATTTTCACTGGGAAAGACAGGAGTACTCAGAATCTAAGAAAAGACTTGGAGATTTTCTTCTTCTTCCCCAACATAGACCCCTGGCTATCCCTCCTATTTTGGATATTGTGGATGATGCTTTTTCGGAGGCTAACTTAACTCTGGACTCTCTTCCTCCAGCTCCTGCTAAGCCAGACAGATATTATAGGGTTCCTGATTCCCACCAGTTTTTGTACAAGAATCCTACTGCTGATCCTGAAACCATTTCTCAGGGTCCTAAGGGGGTTAATGCCGCTCCTGCTAAAAACCCCATTCCCACTGAGAAGGATTCCAGATCTTTAGAAAGATGGGACAAAAAAGTGTACACTTCTGCTACTTTATCTATTAGGGCTTTAAACTGTCAATTTCATATGCTGAAATACCAGCAATTTCTTCTGTCTGTTTTGAAGCAAAAGCTAGCTTCCATTTCTGCCTGTGCAGATGATAAGGAATTACATGACTTAATGCATGCCACTGAACAAGTTGGGAAGCATGGTTTACACTGTGGATTTGATGCCTTGGAGGCTTCTTGTAGGGCTGCTGCCTCTGGTGCAGTCATTAGAAGGCATGCTTGGTTAAAGGAACAAAACTTGCCAGATTAAGTGAAAGCTAAGTTATTGGATGCTCCTGTCGAGCATAATGTTTTGTTTGGACCTAAGGCTGAAGAGGTGATAAAGAAGATGGAGGACAAGGCAAAATCCATGCAAATGGTTAAAGATTTCTTACAAGTACAGCCACCCAGATTTAGTAGGAATTGGCCTACAAAAAATTGGTCCTTTCCCAATTCAGACAGGCCTCAGAGGGGTAGATACAGACGCTCCCGAGGAAGGCCTCAAACGCAAGCCTCTTATAGACCAAGACAGTGGACTGCTTCCACCCCTAGGGGAGGAGTGGACAGGTCACAAGCTCATAGAAAACAGGCTCAATGACTCCCTCTGTTGGGCTGCAGGAACTTCTTGCCTGGAAGCCCCACTCGGAGGAAAACTTTCTCTTTTTCACCTAAATTGGACTCGTATAACCCGAGACAAGTGGGTTCTGGATGTGGTTTCAAGAGGTTACAAATTCCATTTTCATACCCTACCAAGACCAAGCGGATGGCCGGATCTTCCAAAACATCAATGGTTAGAGGCCTTAAACCAGGTGGAGGCTCTCTTGGCTATGAAAGCCATAGAACTGGTTCCACTTTCAGAGATGGGACAAGGTTTTTACTCAAGGCTCTTTCTAGTCCCCAGAAAGCAAAATTCATGGAGACCCATTCTGGATCTGTCAGTCTTGAACACTTTCCTCGAGATACCAAAATTCAAGATGCTTACTCTACAGCAGCTACTTCCAATGCTGACCAAAAATGCATGGATGGTAACTTTGGATTTAAAGGAGGCATATTTACACATTCCCATCAGGCAGGAATGCAGAAAATACCTCGGGTTCAGGGCCGGATCGAGACACTATCAATTCTCTGCGCTGCCCTTTGGATTGTCTACTGCGCCCAGGGTCTTCACCAAATGCCTGGCTCCAGTAGTAGCTTATTGCAGACTCAAGGGAATTCAAATTTACCCTTATCTGGACGATTGTCTAATTCAGGCAGACAGCAAGGATGTCTTCCTCCAGCATCTAGAATTTGTTCAGAACCTTCTCAAGTTCCTGGGATTCTCTGTAAACATAAAAAAGTCAAATTTGACACCCTCACAACAGATAACTTTTCTGGGTGCTCTTCTAAACACCACAATCCAGATGGCTTTTCTGACATCTAAAAACAATTACAGCTGACTTCAACTTTCAAAACCTTGGCAAGCTTAACTCAGCTTTCTGCAAGGAAATTCCTGCAGGCTTTGGGTTACATGGCCTCCTGCATCCTTCTCGTACCGTATGCAAGACTACATATGAGGAAAATTCAAGTGGTACCTAAAAAGTGTATGGTCTCAGCATTGCCACAGTTTAGACATACAGATCACCGTCCTGCCTTGTCTCCAAAAAGAATTCCTTTGGTGGTCCAAGGCATGTACTCTAAACATAGGAAAACCCTTCAGTCTGCCTCCAGCCACTCTGATACTAACCACGGACGCCTCAGATTATGCATGGGGAGCCCATTTTCAGGGCAACTGTCTGCAGGGCCTTTGGACAAAGGATCAGAAGCTCCTGCATATCAATTTAAAGGAAATGTTAGCCGTTCAGAAAGCTCTGTTGGCTTTCAGGAATCTTCTACAACCAGGACAACTACTGATACGGACAGACAACACCACAGTTATGTGGTACATAAACAAGCAAGGGGGATCTCATTCCTATCCCCTTTGCAGACTAGCCATGAATCTATGGAACACAGCTCTAGCTTGCAAACTGGACCTTCAAGCTCAGTTTCTACGAGGGAAGCAAAACTTCCTGGCAGACAGTCTGAGCAGAAGCCTGTCTGATCCACACGAATGGATGCTGGACACCGAAATATTCAGGATGATTACAGCAGTCTGGGGATGTCCTCACATAGACCTCTTTGCATCCCATCTCAATCATCAACTACAGATTTTTTGCACCAGGACTTTCCACAATCTAGCTTGGAAAGTGGATGCACTATCATTCAGTTGGAGAAACCTCTCTGGGTATGCCTTCCCGCCTCTACCTCTTCTTCCATGGGTGTTATTAAAGATCAAACAGGACAAGCCCAAGATGATAATTTTGCTGGCCCCAAATTGGCCTCGACAATTTTGGTACCCAACTCTGAAAAACCTTTGTCTGGAGCCTCCTTGGGTATTACCACAGACTCCGAACCTTCTGTCCCAGCACCAGGGTCAGGTTCAGCACTCCCATGTCAAAACTCTCAGCCTGGCGGCCTGGTTAATCCAGGGTCCTTGATTCATTCTCTCCTACCCAAGCAGGTTATGAATGTCATTTTAGAAGCCAGACGTCCTAGCACTAGAAAATCTTATGCAGGAAAATGGAAAAGATTTTGCTCCTGGATGCAGGTTCAGGATTCAGATCCTCTTATTCCTAACATTCCTCTGATTTTACTTTACCTGACAGACCTCTTACATAAAGGTCTCTCTTTCTCTTCCATAAAGATCCATGCTTCTGCTATTTCTGCTCATTATAATACAGAACCTCCTATCTTTTCCCATCAGCTCATGAGACCGTTTCTCAGAGGAGCTAAGAACTTAAGGCCCCCTAGATCTCCTCCCATTCCTGCTTGGGATCTCAACTATGTTTTGGAAAAACTCACCTTACCTCCTTTTGAGCCTGCTGCCACTTCTGACATCAAGTTTTTATCTTGGAAAACAGCCATTCTGTTAGCTCTGACCTCTGCCAGGAGAGTTTTGAAGTTGCAAGCTCTCATGGCTGTGGAACCTTGTATTATTTTTCATCGACAGGGTGTCTTTAAGGACTAATCCTACTTTCATGCCTAAGGTGGTTTCCAAAGTGGCTTTAAATCAAACTATTCACTTGCCAACTTTTTTCCCCAGTCCTCAAAATAAGGGGGAAAGGATCTTGCATTCCTTGGATGTACACAGACAACTACGTTTTTACCTGGACAGAACCAAGGACATCAGGAAATCAGAGCAATTGTTTGTTTCTTATGCTTCAAGTTCCCAAGGTAAAGCTATTTCAAAACAGACCATTTCTAAATGGATTGCTCATGGAATCAGATTTTGTTATTCACATCATGGAAAGCAAATCCCAGGGAGTGTAAGGACTCACTCTGCCAGAGCTGCTGCCACTTCAGCTGCCTTCCTCAGGGGAGTTCCTACCAAAGACATTTTGGAAGCTGCAACTTGGGAGTTCAGTGCATACTTTATCCAGGCACTAAAATCTACCTCTTTTCTCTAAGTCTAGGGCAGGCTTTGCTTCGGCTGTCTTGCAGGGCCTTTTAGCCACCCCCTCTTCTTTATGACCACCTCCCTTTTATTCTGCTTTGGGACTCAACCCTACAGTCATGACTGCAACAGTGAAACACGATGAACATAGTACAGTTGTGTACACTTACCATAAATGTAGATGTTCGAGTGTCTTCACTGTTGCAGTCTGGGTTTCCCTCCCTCCTGTCCCCTCTTATTTTTCCTTTTGTGTGGTTCCCTTCTTCACCCTTCTTTTGAGGTGTATTTGCAAAGGGTATGGGATCTTACTCATTTTGGAGTACCTGACATCTGGGGCAAGATAAACTGGAGAACATGGCGTCGGCTGTCAGCTATGTACTCTTGGCGCTCTGACGTCAGGGAGCATGGCTGAAAAGCCGACGCCGGACCCAGACTTTGGGATTCTGGCCGACCGAGGACTGCCTGCCGGCAGGGGAGAACCCTACAGTCATGACTGCAACAGTGAAGACACTCGAACATCTACATTTATGGTAAGTGTACACAACTGTACTTTCCAGCCCCGTCCCAAGCCACAGTGACCATGGATGCCTCCCAACCCGGGTCGGGGGGGTCATTGTTCGGGCAGGACAGTCCAAGGCCGGTGGTCCCTTAATAGAGACCAGCTTGCACATAAATGTCCTAGAGAGAGGAGGGCAGTCCTTCTAGCATTGCAGGCCATTCACGCCTTTCTTCCTCTGGGAATGATTGCAGTTCAGTCAGACAACATGTCAGTGGTCTGGCATATCAACAAACGGGGAGGGACCAGATCTTACCCCCTTTGTCGCGAGGCCATGAGTGTGTGGGAATGGGCGATCTCCACCGGTCACTTTCTCATCGCAATGCACATTCTGAGAAAGTCCAACATTCTAGCCGACAGGCTAAGTCGGACCATTCTGATGCCTTACGTGTGGTCTCTGAATCTTTCAGTAGCTGAACAGATCTTCCACGAGTGGTGTCAACCTTGCTGCGATATCTTCACATCTCCTTCCAACCCGAAGTGCAGCAGGTTTTTCATGGGAGTCCCCCAGAGGTGCTCTAGTTCATGCTTGGCCTCCCGGTCTTCTGCATGCTTACCCGCCAGTTCCTCTTATTCCGAGGTTTCTACAGAAAGCTTGTCGACTGGGGAGCAAAGTGCCCCATTTTGGCCTCACCAGGTATGGTTTCCCTTCCTTTGGTCTCACCTTCTGGCTCCGCCTTGAATCCTGGATCCCATTCAGGATCTAATTTCACATCCTTCGGGGGTGCCTCATCCGAATCTGGACAGTTTGAAGCTCACAGCTTGGCTGCTCCAGTTCCCGTGATTGGTAGATCTCCTGGACTATCCTCCTCAGTTAGATCTATTTTGGTGGCTGCTCACAAGTCTTCGACCAGGAAGGTTTATCGCAGCAAGTGGAAACATTTTTCCTTTTGGGCCTCTCAAAGGAATGTAGACCCTTTCACGGCTCCTATTTCCACCATTCTTGATTTTCTAGCCGATATTTTTCATCACTGAGCTAGTTCTTCTGCTGTCGAGGTTCATTTGGCTGCCATCTCATATTTTCATATAGGCGAGAGTTCTGTCTCTTTAGCCTCTTCCAGACTGTGTAAAGCCTTTATTAAAGGCACCTTTTTGTTACGCCCCCGGTCAAAGATCCTGTTCCTCCATGGGACTTTACAATGGTTCTGCAAGCTTTGGTCGCTCCACCTTTCGAGCCTACTGCAACCACAGATCTGAAATATTTATCTTGGAAAACAGCTTTTCTGGTGGCTATTACCTCTGCCAAAAGGGTTTCGGAATTACAGGCCTTGTCCATCAAATTTCCTTGCATGATTTTTCACAAAGATAGGGTTTCCCTTCAAGCCAATCCATCCTTTCTTCCTAAGGTGGCATCATCAGTCAGTATCAATCAGACCATCAATTTGCCTATGTTTTTTCCTAATTTTTCTAACAAGTTAGAATACAAACTCCACCTGTTGGATGTTCATAGACAGTTATGATTCTATTTACACAGGACTAAAAATTTGCGTAAATCTGATTGTTTGTATCCTTCTATAAAGCCTTTTTGGGGAAAGCTGTCTCCAAGGTCACTATTGCTAGATGAATTTCTTCATGCATCCTTCAGGTCTATAAGGACAGAGGCATATCTCCTCCAAGTCAGGTGAAAACTCATTCCATTAGGTCCATGGCTACGTCTGCGGCCTTTTGGTCTAGAGCGTCTTTGGATGATATTTGTTCTGCACTTACTTAGTCCTCATCTCGTACGTTTATTTCTCATTTAATTTGGATTTGACTTCCAGAAGGAGAGCATACTTTAGTTCTGTGGTGCTCTGGAATATCCTTCCATGAGGGCCTCCTAAGAGTTTAGTAGCTGGGGACTCTTCCCACAGGTTGAAGACCAAATGAAGTAAACTACTTCAGATAAAGAAGTTATGTACTCACCATAACATTCCATTTGAGTAGTTCCACTGCATTTGTCTTCAACCGTCCCTTCCTCCTTCCCCCGGACCTTGGCATATGAACAGTCTATGGGCTGCAGTTCTAGGCTGCAAGTATTTTTTCAGGTCAGGTTATCAGTATAAGGTTCAGCAAACTCGATCTGGGGATGGAAGGTAGTGGAGGTGTATTATGGGTAAGGGGAGGAGCTCGGAGCTGATGCTAGTAAAGTTGCCATCTCGAATCTGATACGGATCCATATTCCCACAGGTTGAAGACAAATGAAGTAAAACTATTCAGATGGAACATTATGGTGAGTACATAACTTCTTTCTTTCACTCGTATGCATCTGTTATTGGAGGGGGGGGGGGCTTTTCTCCCATGTGAAAAATAAGTGGATACATTTCTTTCTTAAAAAATGTAAAGAAAACCTTTATGCTTATTACTTTTGGTCAGTGTACTGCAAAATGTTAAATTAAGGTTAGTGGATTCCAAGAAGAATCCTTAACATAAGGAAATGAGACAAAATCTGGCTTAAAAAGTAGAATGTAGTTTTATCATTTCTCATTTTTGAGGAATACCTTGGTTTGAAGTGAAACTTTTATTTTATTTCTACAGTGTGTTCACACCATTTTTGTCTTGTTTCCAAGACCTACACTGAGATGGTGCATTGTATTTTATTAGTAGCAACAGAAACTCAGTATGGGCTGAAGGACTGCCCTTATTAACTCTTCTGTTATCCATAGAGAGTTGCTAGGCATGTGGTTCACGTGTCCTTTGAAAAGCCTGGTTTAGTTTCCCCAGACCACTGTACTCTAAGTGACCTGCTCAAGAGTTGCACAGTAGGCAAGTGGAGCCTAAGGGAATCAAACCCTGGACTACAAGAAGCAGGTTAAACAGCTCTTCGCTTGAATCCTCTACCCTAACTACTAGACATTCGAGCGTGGTTTACTGCTGCATGGGTTGTCAGAAAAGGGACTGCAGGTTATCAGTCTGGATGTTTGGTTTGTTTATTTACTTGTCCTCCCTTGTGTCAGTAATCAGCTTCCTTCCTGCCAGGTGTCCCAGTTATTCTTCATCACTGATGTGTGGGTCAACTAATAGATAAGAGGCCATCAGTCGGACAACTATTGAGTGTTTTGAAGATTTTTTTGTAATTTGTTTTCCTGTCCCTACAGTCACACACTTGGCAAAGTACAGGGCATGTGTGCAGTGGGCACATGGAGGACGTCCTTTACTTCTCTCAGGATCATCCCCTCCAGGCAGCCCACCCCCTAAAGCATGAGCAGTGAGCTGCCCAGTCTCCACTAGGAAGTTGGCATTAGTGCCACCTAGTGTAACCCCCCCCCCCCCATGATTGCAACCCTCTCCCTTCCCAAGGAGAGAGAGCAGCACGTACCATGCCACTTTAGTCCTGCCCCTTCCTGCCTGGCCCAATAATTAAACCAGTCAGGAATCTCTGTCTGAGCTTGTTTTAGTTTTTCTTTCTTTTAGTTAGTTACTTATCAACAGTGCAATCCACAAGGCAAAAGTGGATCTCTTCAGGGAAGACCCAAGAGCATGGTGCTAAGGTTTGCAAAGTCTCCAGATTCTTAATGTAGAAATCAAATCCTGGACTTGCGATGAGGCTCGTCAGTAGGTTGTAGCCTAAAGACTCTTTACTAAACTCTCACAGTTGACAGACACAGATTGCTCCCACTGCACTCTCTGCTTCTGATTGTTTACTTGAGCTGTACTTCCTTTTTTGAATTCTGCCTTATGAATTTTGTTACAAGTCATGACTGCTTTGGGTATAGCTGGAGGCATGTCTTTTACTTCACTTTTCCGAGTGTGTTTTACCTACCCTGATGTAGTTCTACAGAGTCGTTCTGTTTGTCTGCAGTAACTTGGCCAATTTTCGTGATCCTCAGGCAGCTTGAAAATGGAGGTGGCTGTAGTTCTTCCTAATCACATGGTATTGGGACATCTAAACGCAGTGCCAGTGATGTGACAGGTAGCACACTTGGCTTTGGTGCAGAAGGCTGTGGCTTCTATTCCCACACCAGGTAATTGGATTGCTAACACGTCAGTGCAGCCAAGGGGAGGGCATGCTGACCCCCTGAATGTGCCATCCTTTAGATGAGACATTAGACCAAGGTCCTATCTACTTGAATTGGTGGTAGCTCAATTGGATGTAAAAGATCCTCTAACACCTATCAAAAAGAGTAGGAAAAGATCCGCAATGTCCTGGTCAAATTTCTCAGTCATATAAACTACTACCTTGGCTCTACCCTGAAAAAGAGGACACTAGCCTAGTCAGCAAAGGATGAATAAAAATGCAGACTATAGAACCCTCTAATCTTTTGAAGAGTTGACAGTTCTGATGCATCTCTTATGCAAGACATTGGAGACTGGCTTTTCCCACAGATGACCAAAGTAAAATCCATCATATCTGTACACTCATTATAGCTGTTCTAGAAAGGTGTGCTCTGATCTATCCAAGTGGTCAAGCCGAGAGCTGCACCTTATAAAGGCATGCTTCCTCTACATTTGTCAACCATTTTATTTGTGGGAAAGTAAAGCAAGCTTAACATAAATGTTTCTGCTTCTTTTCTGTAGGCTTACATACATACAAGAATGAGAGCGAAGACCTCCGAATTCCTTAAAGTGCTGAACCGCGCTCGACCTGATGCAGAAAAAAAAAGAAATGAAGACCATGTCGTAAGTGTAATTTCTGTTTGCCTTAAATGTATAGCATGCTATGGGGACGGAGCATTTCTGTTTCAATTCTTAAAGCTATTGTCACCTAGTTTCACACTCATTTCATTTCCTTTTTGTTTTGGTTTTGAGTCCGTGACAAATCCTTGGATGTTTCCATGGTTAAAGAAGACAGTAGTCTGTAGTTTTTTTAAATTCAGAAGAGCAGATCTGATGTTTATACAAATCTGATCTTTACAGGGTTAAAGGCGTGACTGCCTACGTAATGTCAGACATGCCTAAGGGATGATAAAACCAGCTATTCAAATGAATATCAAAGGAAAAACGATGTAGAAATGCAAACAAGTGCTTCAAGCCAATGCAAATATTTTGTGCATAATCCTACCTACTGTTTTAGTCAAAACGCAGGTGGTAGCAGTGGCTGGAGTATAAATGTAAGCTGTCTGGACACCTGGGACAGTTCTTTTTAAACTAGCCAACATGCATGCGCACACAAGAAAAAAATTCTGCTGGTACACTATAGATTGAAAACCTATATGCTTTAAAACTGTAAGCATGAAGCTGCCGATGTGAGGCTCTGAAATCAGGTGGCCTGTGCTGCATCCATGTCACAAATTACATTACACTTCGGCAGGCAGTAGGTAGAATCCATGTCACAAATTACATTACACTTCGGCAGTAGGTAGAAGCCATGTCACAAATTACATTACACTTCGGCAGTAGGTAGAAGCCATGTCACACATTACATTACACTTCGGCAGTAGGTAGAAGCCATGTCACACATTACATTACACTTCGGCAGTAGGTAGAAGCCATGTCACAAATTACATTACACTTCAGGCAGTAGGTAGAATCCATGTCACAAATTACATTACACTTCGGTAGGCAGTGTCACAAATTACATTACACTTCAGGCAGTAGGTAGAAGCCATGTCACAAATTACATTACACTTCGGCAGGCAGTAGGTAGAAGCCATGTCACAAATTACATTACACTTCGGCAGGCAGTAGGTAGAAGCCATGTCACAAATTACATTACACTTCGGCAGGCAGTAGGTAGAAGCCATGTCACAAATTACATTACACTTCGGCAGGCAGTGTCACAAATTACATTATACTTCGGCAGGCACTAGGTTGAACACAGCTTAATTTGGACAGCTGGATACACAGGTTCCTAGTGTATGCTTTTAAATGTGATGTTATTTCTTTCTGCCCCATTTTTGACACTGCGGTTGCGTTCCCCCAATTTTTAACACTGTAGTTGTGTTGCCCACTATTACTGGAAATGTAAAGTGAAATCATTCTTACTGTAGAGACCCAGAGTGTCATGAGAACTGTTGCTTCCATGCCCCCAGCTTTCCTGGTCTGAATATGGATGCATTTGGATTGAAATGGTTCACTTCTGTCCTCTCTTCCTTTAGGTAACTTTGCTTATTGCCTGGATCCTCATTTACCTAATGCCAAGGCAGCTGTGTACTTGGCCTTAGTAGGTTTAGCAGAGATGTTAAATTAATTGATTCTTCATTATATTATAAACATGTCAGTGATATCAGAGAAGGTGAGGGTTGCTTATAGCATGCCTCATCTCCAGACTTTTCATAGGTACGAGATTTCCTGGTCAATTTGATTCACTTTCCTACCTTTTGCATATAGTGCACTTGGTGTGCTCGACTATGTTTAGTCCTAATGTTCTCCTCATGTTTGCATTTCAGACTTTTACTACAGTGTTTCCTTTCCCCTGCATCAGTAAGGTACACATCCTTCCTTGTAATTTTCTATGCTTAACTTGAGGATTTTGATTAAAATCGCCCCTCATTGGTCAGCATCTTCATTCCTTGCATCCATTAATCAGTTGTGGTCATATGCTTCCCTACTATGACTGGTCAGCAGACAGTATCTTAAAATGTGCTTTGACCATTGCAGTATTAGCCATAACTTCAGCATACTCTGTACTTTCTTTCACATGACTCTCTCACCTTGCATTTTGCTGTCTGACTTGTATGTATGTCACCATTTGCTGAATTATTTGTGATTTGTCAGTTTAGGTTGTGTTGCATTTAGTCTTTCCTGCTTTGCTTCTGTGCAGTACCTGTGAATTGTTCCTGTGTGCCTGCCAGGTATTTTGTGTGAGCTGTTTGTGTTGTCCAGATAATGCTTTGCCAGGTGTTTTGTGGGATTGGTTTGTGTTGCCCAGTATTGCTTTGCCAGGTATTTTGTGTGATCTGTTTGTTGCCCAGTATTGCTGTGCCGGGTATTTTGTGTGATCTGTTTGTTACCCAGTATTGTTGTGCCAGGTATTTTGTGTGATCTGTTTGTTACCCATTATTGCTGTGCCAGGTATTTTGTGTGATCTGTTGGTTACCCAGTATTGCTGTGCCAGGTATTTTGTGTGATCTGTTTGTTACCCAGTATTACTGTGCCGGGTATTTTGTGTGATCTATTTGTTACCCAGTGTTGCTGTGCCGGGTATTTTGTGTGATCTGTTTGTTACCCAGTATTGCTGTGCCGAGTATTTTGTGTGATCTGTTTGTTACCCAGTATTACTGTGCCAGGTATTTTGTGTGATCTATTTGTTACCCAGTGTTGCTGTGCCGGGTATTTTGTGTGATCTGTTTGTTTCCCAGTATTGCTGTGCCGGGTATTTTGTGTGATCTATTTGTTACCCAGTGTTGCTGTGCCGGGTATTTTGTGTGATCTGTTTGTTACCCAGTATTACTGTGCCGGGTATTTTGTGTGATCTCTTTGTTACCCAGTATTGCTGTGTCGAGTATTTTGTGTGATCTGTTTGTTGCCCAGTATTGCTGTGCCCTTTTAGCCTCTTGTTTTGCTGTCCCTCCACATGTCAGTGACCTTCACTTTGTGCTGCAGAGTCCATATCCATATACACACAGTACCTGACGTACCCTTGTCAGCTGTTCCTTTGTACCACACCTGTGTCGCACTATCATAATCACTTCATTGCCTTCCCTTGTTACCCTCTTATTCAGTGCTTGTCATCTTTATTGCACTTGTTGCTTGTCCCTGTCATCTTGTGTTACAGTTTAGTTTGTCCTCGTATCAGTCTGTGCTGCACCATTTCTCCCATTCATGCTGTGTGTGTAACATGCACTGTACTGTGTACCTGTCCCCATCACCCTGCTGCAGACAGGTTCTGACTTAGTGTGCACAGTTTGTGGTCGGTTTTTGTTCCCTTCCAGTGCAGAGCCTCTGACCTAGTCATTTCACCTTCCCCTGACCATTTGCATCCCTTTATACTGTATTGTGCCAGTCACCTTACAGTGCAATGGCTTCAGTTTGCCTCTCCCACTTTGCTGTATGCTGTTCCAGATTTGTTACTGTATGCTGTTCCAGATTTGTTACTGTATGCTGTTCCAGATTTGTTACTCTTTGCTGTTCCAGATTTGTTACTCTTTGCTGTATGCTGTTCCAGATTTGTTACTCTTTGCTGTATGCTGTTCCAGATTTGTTACTGTTTGCTGTATGCTGTTCCAGATTTGTTACTGTTTGCTGTATGCTGTTCCAGATTTGTTACTGTTTGCTGTATGCTGTTCCAGATTTGTTACTGTCTGTGTTGTAGCTTTTCTAGAGTCTCAGTATCGCATTGTACTTCCCTTGACTTCTGGGTGTGGCTTTGTGTACGGCTTTGTGTACAGTGTCCTGACTGGGCACATCTTGCAGTGTACTGTCTGTATCCTATTCATGCACTACAATGTCTCTGAGCAATTTAATTTGTACCATTTTTCACCATCTTGTAGCTGTGCCATCTTTGACTGTGCCATGGTTGTTTTATGTTCCTGTCCCCTGTCGTGTATTATGTGCTGCATTATCTGCAGCCTTTCCATGGCACATTGCAGTGCATTGCTCCAGATCCTTTATAGTCTGACCGGTACACCTCCTTACCTATCCCCTACTATCTTGAACTGTGGTGTACTGTTTCTGACCCATTTCCCTTCTCAAAGAGCGCACACAATTTTTATCTGCATGATGTTTCTTCTTGTGCTACTGTCTCTCTGACCTTTCATTCATTTTTGGGTTGTGCCGCATATACTATACCCTGGTTCTTTACTATACTCTCCCTAGTTATCAAACCGGAGTTTTCTTATCCAAAGATGACTTTTCTGTCTGTCTCTGTCTGTCTCTGTCTGTCTCTGTCTGTCTCTGTCTGTCTCTGTCTGTCTCTGTCTGTCTCTGTCTGTCTCTGTCTGTCTCTGTCTGTCTCTGTCTGTCTCTGTCTGTCTCTGTCTTCCCGTCTCTGTCTTCCCGTCTCTGTCTTCCCGTCTCTGTCTTCCCGTCTCTGTCTTCCCGTCTCTGTCTTCCCGTCTCTGTCTTCCCGTCTCTGTCTTCCCGTCTCTGTCTTCCCGTCTCTGCCTGCCCGTCTCTGCCTGCCCGTCTCTGCCTGCCCGTCTCTGCCTGCCCGTCTCTGCCTGCCCGTCTCTGCCTGCCCGTCTCTGCCTGCCCGTCTCTGCCTTCCCGTCTCTGCCCGTCTCTGCCTTCCCTGCCTTCCCGTCTCTGCCCGTCTCTGCCTTCCCGTCTCTGCCCGTCTCTGCCTTCCCGTCTCTGCCCGTCTCTGCCTTCCCGTCTCTGCCCGTCTCTGCCTTCCCGTCTCTGCCCGTCTCTGCCTTCCCGTCTCTGCCCGTCTCCGCCTTCCCGTCTCTGCCCGTCTCCGTCCGCCCGTCTGTGTTTGCACACCTGTACCACATGGCTTATGCTTGCTGTAGTGGGTGTCTTACCTAATAATCCCTCAGTAGTCAGTTTCACTGATGGTTGCACCAAGCAGTTGTTACCACCAGGTGGAAGCAGCATCCCAAGTCTCACATTGGCCCTTTATCAGTGAGCACCTTTCATGGTGGTTCTTATATTTTATTACTTATTTTAGGTAGATGTTCATAGTGTTTCACTGTTGCAGTCATTGCACTTGGGTTATCCTGCTGGCAGGCGACCCGTAGTCGGCCTGAGTTCCAAAGTCTTGGTCCGGCGTCGGTTGCTGTCACCTCTTCCGTGATGTCAGTGCGCCAGGGGTATAAAAGCTGCAGCTGATGCCATTTTCTCCAGTCTTTCTTCCCGCGCGGTGCCCGAAGGATAAGCAGTTCTCAAGTGCCGGTCGGCCAACTCCTGAGATTTTCAAAATTGAATTTCAGAACCGAAGTCTTCAATAAAGCTAAGTACTCCGTTGGGGAAATTTTTTTCTTGCTCCAGACCGATGTCAGTAAAAGTTAATAATTGTATTTCTTGTGGGAAGCAAATGCCTCATAAGGGCTTCCACTCTTACTGCATTCCTTGCCTAGGCCCTGACCACGACGTCACTAGTTGTCTGATGTTCTTCGTTTTCCATTGCTGCAGTCCTTACTATTGGGTATAGTCCGCATCCAGTCGGCCCGAATACCAGAGTATAAGGCTGACGTCGGTCAGGGCGCATTAGACTGACGTCAGTACGTCAGGGTACTAATGCGCATGACCGGCGTCATATCCTCAGTCTTTTTTGCCGCGTGGTCCGATGCAGAAGCAGTTTTGCGAGTGCAGGTTGGCGTTCTGAAATATTTCCGAAACCGGAGTTTCAGACCGAATCAGAGTTGGCTAAGTACCCCGTTGGGGAACATTTTGGTTTTTTCTTGCCTCAGTATTTAACCGGATGTCAGAAAAAGTGAATAACTGTATTTCTTGTGGGAAACAAATACCTCATAGGGATTACCATACATTGTGTATACCTTGTTTAGGGCCTGAGCACGACGTTGTTGGTTGCCGCTCTTGTGCTAGGTTTAACAAACGCACTATTAAGAGGAGGTTAGACTGTGCCAGATTAGTGTTTGGGAAGCGTTGCAATTATAAAATGCCGGCGGATGCCCCGACGCCCGCTTCGCCCAAGAAGCGCAAGGACAAACAGCGAAGCCTAGGGTTGATGAACCGGCAGTCCCGGACGTCGGTTCTTTAGATGGCTCAGTGGAGCCAGAGGTTTTGCCAGGAGTTTCTATGGAGTCTCAGGCAGAAACTTTACTTTACAGGATGTACCTCTCAGGAGGCAGGCCAGGCTGAGGGGCTTCTCAGGTAACTATTCTTCCCTCTCTTCCCAAAGTAGTTAGAGCCTCTCCTTCTGTTGCCAAAACTTCTTTTAGAGGTAGGCCAACTTCAGCTTCAGTAGGGGCTTCTCCTAGCCTTCGGGTTCTGTACCTAAGAAACATATGCTTAAAATGGCAGAAGATTTGATTACTATGATTAGAGGTTCTATGGGCCCTCCTGATAAGAGGCCTAGAGTGGAACCAGAGTTTGACAGTTTTGAACAGGGTTCAGGGGCTTCTGAGTCTTCTGCGGAAGATTTGCAGGAGTATCCTCATTATTCTGATTCTGATGTGGATGATGCCACTCCTTCGGCTTCTCCTCCTGAGGATTTTTCATTTTCAGAGACTCTGCATTCCATGAGGGAGCACTTTAAATGGGAAGGCCAGGATTACTCTGATTCCAGGAAGAGACTTAGGGAATTCTTGTTTTTACCCCAGCATAGGCCCTTAGCTATACCTCCTGTGTTGAATGTGGTGGAAGATGTTTTTGCAGAGGCTTCCCTGAACCCTGATTCTTTGCCTCCTGCTCCTGTTAAACCTGATAGGTACTATAGGGTGCCCGAAGCTCATAAGTATTTGTTTAAGAGTCCTAGGGCGGACCCAGAAACTGTTTCTCAGGGGCCTAAAGGTGTTAAGGCCTCTGTGGTTAAAAATCCTGTTCCCACTGACAAAGAGGCAAGGGCGTTAGATAGGTGGGGTAAGAAATTGTATACTTCTTCCACTCTAGCCATGAGAGCGTTGAATTGTCAGTTTCACATGCTGAAATATCAAAATTATCTCCTTTCACAATTGAAATCTAAGGTGGATGCTTTGGCGGAAGGTATTGATTGTAAAGACTTGCTGGATTTAGTTTGTGTCTGAACAAGTGGGCAAGCATTCTTTGCAATGTGGTTTTGATGCTGTGCAGGCCTCCTCGAGGGTGGCTGCCACTAGTTCTGTTCTTCGCAGGCATGCCTGGTTGAGGGATCAAAATTTGGCTGAGCATGTTAAGACAAGGATTTTGGATGCTCCTTTACAGTCTGATGTGTTGTTTGGTTCACCTGTGGAAGCAGTTTTAAAGAAAATGGAGGACAAAGCTAAGTCTATGCAAACTGTTAAAGATTTTTGCAGGTACAGCCACGAAGTTTAGTAGAAATTGGCCTGCTAAGGGGTGGACATATCCTGCTTATGATTCCCAGTCTAGGGGTAGGTCTAGACGTGGTAGGGGCAGGGCTCAAGGTTCTTTTAGGCCTGGAACAGGGAGTTCACCTGCTCAGACTTCTGGTGAGGGCAGGGGTCAGTCCTTTCGTAAACAGACCCAATGACCTGCCTTTTCAGCTGCCAGTAGATTCTCGTCTGGCAGCTCCTTTGGAAGGACGACTGTCTCTTTTCAAAGAAAATTGGGATTTAATTACTCAAGACAGATGGGTGTTGGACATCATTCAGCCAGTCCCTGTATCAGAAAGGGGCCTAGGATTTTATTCTCGCATGTTCCTAGTACCACAGAAGGGGAACATGTGGAGACTGCTTTTGGATTTATCTCTCCTCAACACTTCTCTGGACATTCCCAAGTTCAAGATGTTGACGTTACAACAGCTTTTACCCCTGCTGGGCAAAGATCACTGGATGGTAACTTTAGATCTCAAGGAAGCTTACCTTCATGTGCCTATCAGGCTAAGTTACAGGAAGTATCTGCGGTTTCGAGCTGGAGATTCTCATTATTAGTTCTCTGCATTGCCCTTTGGCTTATCTACTGCCCAGAGTATTCACAAAGGTTCTGGCTCCAGTGATAGCTTACTTCAGGCTACAAGGACTTCAAATCTATCCTTATTTAGACGACTGCCTGATTCTGGCTCAAGAAAAGGAAGACCTTCTACAGCATCTGGAATATCTTATAGCAGTGCTAAGATGCCTAGGGTATTCTGTGAACGAAATAAAGTCCAGTCTAGTACCCTCTCAAGACATGTGCTTTCTGGGTGTGAGACTGAATACAGCAGCCCAGATGGCCTTTTAACCCCGGACAAACAAAAGAGTCTATCACTTTACTTCCATCACCTATCTCATCAGTCCGTGCTGACTGCAGAGACAGTCCTTCAAGCATTAGGGTTCATGGCATCTTGTATTCTGGTGCTTCCCAATGCCAAACTGCATATGAGGAAGTTACAATGGTATCTCAAAATGTATGGACACAGCACTGCCAGGATTTAGACACTGTCATTCAAATAATACCTTGCCTTCAAAGAGAATTTTTGTGGTGGGCTCAGGAATGTCACCTAAACAAGGGACTCTCTGTGACCCGCCAGAGGCGAGTCAGATTTTACCGACAGATGCCTCAGACATTGCTTGGGAGCTCATCTAAATGGAAAGTGGATACAAGACAAGTGGCCTGCCAGACTACAGCATCTACATATCAACATGAAGGAGATGTTAGCAGTCCAGTTCGCATTGCTGGCTTTCAAGGAGTTACTTCTTCCAGGGCAGGTGTTGATTCTAACAGACAACACAACTGTCATGTGGTACTTCAACAAACAAGGGGAACACATTCTTATCCTCTATGCAGGCACGCAATGATTTTATGGGAGACTGCCACGCTTGCACCTAACTCTTCAGGCAAGGTTTCTGCCAGGAGCACAGAACTCCTTAGCAGATGTGTTAAGCAGACAAATCATGGATCCCCACAAGTGGAAACTGGATCTTCATGTATTTCAGAAATTGACAGTGTCATGGGGAACTCCAGACATAGATCTGTTCGCTTCTCCACTAAACCACCAGCTGCCACAGTTTTGCACAAAGGGGTTTCATCACACAGCTTGGAAAGTGGATGCTCTGTCTTTCAGTTGGACAAACCTTCATGTGTATGCCTTTCCACCTCTGCCTCTTCTTCCAAAGGTACTGTTAAAGGTCAGACAGGACAGGCCAAGGATGATTTTGATAGCTCCAGATTGGCCTTGGCAACACTGGTGCCCTCTACTACGGAGTCTGGTAAAGAAGCCTCTATGGCCTTTACCTTTGATTCCACATCTGTTATCCCAGCAGGACGGTCATCTGCTCAATGTCAAGCTTCACTCTCTTCATCTGACAGCCTGGCATATTCTGTGTTGAAACACAGCAGGTCTCAACTTCCTCAACAAGTTTTAAATGTGATTAGGGAAGCTAGAAGACCTAGTACAAGGAAAGTGTACGCAGCAAAATGGAAGAGATTTTTATTTTGGAGTAAAGCAAAGAATTTGGAGATTTCTGAGCCTAATTTGAGTATGGCTCTTCAATATCTTACTGAGTTACTGGACAAGGGTCTGTCCTTCTCTTCCATTAAGATTCATGCTGCAGCAATCTCAGCTCACTATGATTGTGACCCACCATTGTTTTCGCATCCTTTGTTCAAGCAGTTTCTTAGAGGGGCAAAAATATAAGACCCCAACGTAGAGCTCCTACTCCTGCTTGGGATCTCAATTTTGTGTTGGAAAAACTTACTCTACAACCTTTTGAGCCTGCGGCTACTGCTGAATTGAAATATTTGTCATGGAAGACTGCTTTTTGTTAGCTATTTCTTCTGCTAGATGCGTGTCTCAGTTGCAGCCCCTTTTGGCAGTCAAGCCCTTTTTGTTTTTCCATAAGCATAGGGTATCATTACGCACTAATACTTCCTTTATGCCTAAGGTGGTTTCTAGTGTGGCTTTAAACCAAACTATTCATTTGCCTACTTTTTATGCAGACCCCCAAAATAAAGGGGAAAAGATTTTGCATACTTTAGATGTACACAGGCAATTGCGTTATTACTTAAGCAGGACTAAGGATTTTAGGCAGTCTCAGCAGTTGTTTGTTTCTTTTGCTTTGAGTTCAGGGCAAGCCTGTGTCAAAACAAACTATTTCTAGGTGGATTGGCTTTTGCATTGCATTTTGTTATTCCCATCATGGCAAGGAGGTTCCAGCTGGGATTAGGCCTCATTCCACTAGGGCTACTGCCACTTCAACAGCATTTCTACGGGGTGGCAACTAAGGATATTTTGGAAGCAGCTACTTGGAGTTCAGTGCATACTTTCTCTAAGCATTATCACCTTCCTATCTACTCTAAGTCTAGGGCTGGTTTTGCCACAGCTGTTTTGCAAGGCATGTTGTCAGCTCCTGCTTCTTTATGATTTGCCAGCCTCCCTTACCTCTGCTTTGGGATTCTACCCAATAGTAAGGACTGCAGCAATGGAAAACGAAGAACATAGTACAGTTTTGTACCTACCATAAATGTAGATGTTCGAGGATTCCATTGCTGCAGTCCAATTTACCCTCCCTCCTTCCTCTCTGTGTTTAGGGGTGGTTGTGTAGGTGAGTTTACCTGCTTATTTTTTTGTATATATTGTTCATGTTTTGGTGCAGGTATTTTGGGCCTTGTCTTTTTAGGGTCTTCTGACATCTGGGGCAAGAAAAGACTGAGGATATGACG
The DNA here is from genome assembly GCF_019279795.1 of Protopterus annectens. Classification (NCBI taxonomy): domain Eukaryota; kingdom Metazoa; phylum Chordata; order Ceratodontiformes; family Protopteridae; genus Protopterus; species Protopterus annectens. The sequence goes on from NC_056737.1 coordinate 1,181,313,877, forward strand.
CCGGTCATGCGCATTAGTACCCTGACGTACTGACGTCAGTCTAATGCGCCCTGACCGACGTCAGCCTTATACTCTGGTATTCGGGCCGACTGGATGCGGACTATACCCAATAGTAAGGACTGCAGCAATGGAATCCTCGAACATCTACATTTATGGTAGGTACAAAACTGTACTTTTTGTGCTAGATTTAATAAACGCACTATTAAACGTCGGTTTGATTTTGCTTTACACTATTATGGACGAAGATTTAATTACATAATGCCATCGGAACAACCGACGACCGGAATGTATAAAAAAACGCAAAGACAAAGAAAAAGACAGGCATCCGAGGTCCAAAACCAATGACGAAGCCTCGTCTAGGCCAGTCGTCTGTTCACCAGTTCTCAGTGAGGTGCTTTTGCAGCCCCTGACACCCGCTACCTCAGAGCCACAGGCTGCACCCGACAGCCATGTGGAGACACCGAGGCCTGTGGAAACTCAAGGTATTGGGCCTACAGAGAATATACCCTCAGATGGGTCCGGAGTCGCTGAGCAGGCACCGGCTTCTGAGGATGATGTTCATCATGTTTCACTGCTGCAGTCATTGCACTTGGGTTATCCTGCCGTCAGGCGGTCCCGCAGTCAGCCAGAGATGTTCATCGTGTTTCACTGTTGCAGTCATGACTGTAGGGTTCTCCCCTGCCGGCAGGCAGTCCTCGGTCGGCCAGAATCCCAAAGTCCGGCGTTGGCTGCTCAGCCATGCTCCCTGACGTCAGAGTGCCAGGGGTACAAAGCTGACAGCCGACGCCATGTTCTCCAGTCTTTCTTGCCGTGCGGTGATAGCAGTTCGCAAGTGCCAGTCGGCTGACTCCTGACAATTTTTTCTAAACGTACTTCAGTCCGAAGACTTTCTTCTCCTACTCAAAGCTAAGTACCCCGTTGGGGAAACTTTTTTCTTGCTCCAGTCCGATGTCAGAAAAAGTTAATAATTGTATTTCATGTGGGAAGCAAATACCTCATAAGGATTTTCATTCTTACTGTATTCCTTGCTTAGGCCCTGACCACGACATAGCTAGTTGTCGGTTTTGTGCTAGATTCAATCAACGTACGATTAAACGAAGGTACGATTTTGCATTTCATTACTTCGGTAGGCGTTTTAATTACAAAATGTCGTCTGATACGGTTCCGGTTTCCGGAGTTCACAAACGGCGCAAGGATAAAGACAGGCCTCCGAGGTCCAAATCAGATGATATTGTACAAGCAGAGCCAGCTTCAGGTTCGGCCGTCGTCAGTGAGGCGCTTTTGCAGCCCCTGTCGTCTGCCATTTCGGAACCGATGGCCGAAACGGACTCCCACGAGGAGCCAACGAGGCCTTTGAATATTTCTGTTGCAGGACCTTCGGACAATGCTCCTTCGGATGGGTCCGGAGCCGTTGTGCAGGTACCGGCTTCCGAAGGGGTTTTCAGGCCTACTCAGCTTCTAATAAAGGCAAAGACAAAGGCAAAGACTGCAGCCCAGGCCTCTTCTGATCAGGCACCCAAGTCTCAGAAACAGTTACTTAAGATGGCAGAGGACTTACTTACTATGATTAGGGGTTCACATCCCCCTCCAGATAAAAGGCCAAGGCAGGAAGTGTATTGTGACTCCTCTAATCAGGCTTCTGTTTCTTCAGTTTCTTCTTCTGACCAGGAATATTCTTTCCCTCCTTATGAGGATTCTGATGCTGAGGAATCCATTCCTTCAGCTTCTCCCCCTGAGGATTTCTCTTTTGGGGAAACTTTGCATGAAATGAGGGAACATTTTCACTGGGAAGGACAGGAGTACTCGGAATCTAAGAAAAGACTAAGGGATTTTCTTCTTCTTCCCCAACATAGACCCCTGGCTATTCCTCCTATTTTGGATATTGTGGATGATGCTTTTTCGGAGGCTAACTTAACTCCTGACTCTCTTCCTCCAGCTCCTGTTAAGCCAGACAGATATTATGGAGTCCCTGATTCCCACCAGTTTTTATACAAGAATCCTACTGCTGATCCTGAAACCATTTCTCAGGGTCCTAAGGGGGGTTAAGGCCGCTTCTGCTAAAAACCCCATTCCCACTGAGAAGGATTCCAGATCTTTAGAAAGATGGGGCAAAAAAGTGTACACTTCTGCTACTTTATCTATTAGGGCTTTAAACTGTCAGTTTCATATGCTGAAATACCAGCAATTTCTTTTGTCTGTTTTAAAACAAAAGCTAACTTCCATTTCCGCCTGTGCAGATGATAAGGAATTACATGACTTAATGCATGCCACTGAACAAGTTGGGAAGCAAGGTTTACACTGTGGATTTGATGCCTTGGAGGCTTCTTGTAGGGCTGCTGCCTCTGGCACAGTCATTAGAAGGCATGCGTGGTTAAAGGAACAAAACTTGCCAGATCAAGTAAAAGCTAAATTATTGGCTGCTCCTGTTCAGCATAATGTTTTGTTTGGATCTAAAGCTGAAGAGGTGATAAAGAAGATGGAGGACAAGGCAAAATCCATGCAAATGGTTAAAGATTTCTTACAAGTACAGCCACCCAGATTTAGTAGGAATTGGCCTACAAAAAATTGGTCCTTTCCCAATTCAGACAGGCCTCAGAGGGGTAGATACAGGCGCTCCCAAGGAAGACCTCAAACGCAAGCCTCTTATAGACCAAGACAGTGGACTGCTTCCACCCCTAGGGGAGGAGAGGACAGGTCACAAGCTCATAGAAAACAGACTCAATGACTCCCTCTGTTGGGCTGCAGACCTTCTTGCCTGGAAGCCCCTCTCGGAGGAAAACTTTCTCTTTTTCACCTAAATTGGACTCATATAACCCAAGACAAGTGGGTTCTGGATGTGGTTTCATGAGGTTACAAATTCCATTTTCATATCCTACCAAGACCAAGCGGATGGCCAGATCTTCCAAAACATCAATGGTTAGAGGCCTTAAACCAGGTGGAAGCTCTCTTTGCTATGAAAGCCATAGAACTGGTTCCACTTTCAGAGATGGGACAAGGTTTTTACTCAAGGCTCTTTCTAGTCCCCAGAAAGCAAAATTCATGGAGACCCATTCTGGATCTGTCAGTCTTGAACATTTTTCTCGAGATACCAAAATTCAAGATGCTTACTCTACAGCAGCTACTTCCAATGCTGACCAAAAATGCATGGATGGTAACTTTGGATTTAAAGGAGGCATACTTGCACACTCCCATCAGGCAGGAATGCAGAAAATACTTCAGGTTCAAGGCCGGATCGAGGCACTATCAATTCTCTGCGCTGCCCTTTGGATTGTCTACTGCGCCCAGGGTCTTCACCAAATGCCTGGCTCCAGTAGTAGCTTATTGCAGACTCAAGGGAATTCTAATTTACCCTTATCTGGACGATTGTCTAATTCAGGCAGACAGCAAGGATGTCTTACTCCAGCATCTAGAATTTGTTCAGAACCTTCTCAAGTTCCTGGGATTCTCTGTAAGCATAAAAAAGTCAAATTTGACACCCTCACAACAGATAACTTTTCTGGGTGCTCTTCTAAACACCACAACCCAGATGGCTTTTCTGACATCCGAAAAACAATTACAGCTGGCTTCAACTTTCAAAACCTTGGCAACATTAACTCAGCTATCTACAAGGAAATTCCTGTAGGCTCTGGGTTACATGGCCTCCTGCATCCTTCTCGTACCATATGCAAGACTACATATGAGGAAAATACAGTGGTACCTAAAAAGTGTATGGTCTCAGCATTGCCACAGTTTAGACATACAGATCTCCGTCCTGCCTTGTCTTCAAAAGGAATTCCTTTGGTGGTCCAAGGCATGTACTCTAAACAAAGGAAAACCCTTCAGTCTGCCTCCAGCCACTCAGATACTAACCACGGACGCTTCAGATTATGCATGGGGAGCCCATTTTCAGGGCAACTGTCTGCAGGGCCTTTGGACAAAGGATCAGAAGCACATGCATATCAATTTAAAGGAAATGTTAGCCGTTCAGAAAGCTCTATTGACCTTCAGGAATCTTCTACAACCAGGACAGCTACTGATACGGACAGACAACACCACAGTTATGTGGTACATAAGCAAGGGGGATCTCATTCCTATCCCCTTTACAGACTAGCCATGAATCTTTGGAACACAGCTCTAGCTTGCAAACTGGACCCTCAAGCACAGTTTCTACCAGGAAAGCAAAACTTCCTGGCAGACAGTCTGAGCAGAAACCTGTCGGTCCCACACGAATGGATGCTGGACACCGAAATATTCAAGATGATTACAGCAGTCTGGGGATGTCCTCACATAGACCTCCTTGCATCCCACCTCAATCATCAACTACAGATTTTTTGCAGCAGGACATTCCACGAACTAGCTTGGAAAGTGGATGCACTATCATTCAGTTGGAGAAACCTCTCTGGGTATGCTTTCCCGCCTTTACCTCTTCTTCCACGGGTGTTATTAAAGATCAAACAGGACAAGCCCAAGATGATGATCTTGCTGGCCCCAAATTGGCCTCAACAGTTTTGGTACCCAACACTGAAAAACCTTTGTCTAGAGCCCCCTTGGGTTTTACCACAGATTCCGAACCTTCTGTCCCAACACCAGGGTCAGGTTCTGCACTCCCATGTCAAAACTCTCAGCCTGGCGGCCTGGTTAATCCAGGGTCTGTGATTCATTCTCTCCTACCCAAGCAGGTTATGGATGTCATTTTAGAAGCCAGACGTCCTAGCACTAGAAAATCTTATGCAGGAAAATGGAAAAGATTTTGCTCCTGGATGCAGGCTCAGGATTCAGATCCTCTTATTCCTAACATTCCTCTGATTTTACTTTACCTGACAGACCTCTTACAATAAGGGTCTCTCTTTCTTTTCCATAAAGATACATGCCTCTGCTATTTCTGCTCATTATAATACAGACCCTCCAATCTTTTCCCACAACCTCACCTTGCCTCCTTTTGAGCCTGCTGCCACTTCTGACATCAAGTTTTTATCTTGGAAAACAGCCATTCTGTTAGCGCTGACCTCTGCCAGGAGAGTTTTGCAGTTGCAAGCTCTCATGGCTGTGGAACCTTATATTATTTTTCATCGACAGGGTGTCTTTAAGGACTAATCCTACTTTCATGCCTAAGGTGGTTTCCAAAGTGGCTTTAAATCAAACTATTCACTTGCCAACTTTTTTCCCCACTCCTCAAAATAAGGGGGAAAGGATCTTGCATTCCTTGGATGTACACAGACAACTACATTTTTACCTGGACAGAACCAAGGATATCAGGAAATCAGAGCAATTGTTTGTTTCTTATGCTTCAAGTTCCCAAGGTAAAGCCATTTCAAAACAGACCATTTCTAAATGGATTGCTCATGGAATCAGATTTTGCTATTCACACCATGGAAAGCAAATCCCAGGGAGTATAAGGACTCACTCTACAAGAGATGCTGCCACTTCAGCTGCCTTCCTCAGGGGAGTTCCTACCAAAGACATTTTGGAAGCTGCAACTTGGAGTTCAGTGCATACTTTTTCTGAGCACTACAATCTACCGCTCTACTCTAAGTCTAGGGTGCGGGCTTTGCTTCTGCAGTCTTGCAGGGCCTTTTAGCCGCCCCCTCTACTTTATGACCACCTCCCTTTTATTCTGCTTTGGGATTCAACCCTACAGTCATGACTGCAACAGTGAAACACGATGAACATAGTACAGTTGTGTACACTTACCATAAATGTAGATGTTAGAGTGTCTTCACTGTTGCAGTCTGGGTTACCCTCCCTCCTGTCCCCTCTTATTTTTTCTTTTGTGTGGTTCCCTTCTTCACCCTTCTTCTGAGGTGTATTTGCAAAGGGTATGGGATTTTACTCATTTTGGAGCACCTGACATCTGGGGCAAGAAAAACTGGAGAACATGGCGTCGGCTGTCAGCTTTGTACCCCTGGCGCTCTGACGTCAGGGAGCATGGCTGAGCAGCCGACGCCGGACCCAGACTTTGGGATTCTGGCCGACCGAGGACTGCCTGCCGGCAGGGGAGAACCCTACAGTCATGACTGCAACAGTGAAGACACTCGAACATCTACATTTATGGTAAGTGTACACAACTGTACTTTCCAAAGTCTTGGTCCGGCATCGGTTGCTGTCGCCTCCTCCCTGACGTCAGTGCGTCAGGGGTATATAAGAAGCAGCCGACGCCATTTTCTTCAGTCTTTCTTGCTTGCACGCTGCCCGAAGCAAAAGCAGTTCGCAAGTGCCGGTCGGCCGACTCCTGAGATATCATTTTCGATTTTGACAACCGAAGTCTTCAATAAAGCTAAGTTACCCCATTGGAGAAACTTTTTCTTGCCTCAGACCGATGTCAGTAAAAGTTAATAATTGTATTTCTTGTGGGAAGCAAATACCTCATAAGGATTTTCTTTCTTACTGTATTCCATGCCTAGGCCCAGATCACGACGTCACTAGTTGCCGGTTTTGTGCTAGATTTAACAAACACACTTAAATGTCAGTTTGATTTTGCTCGCCATTACTTTGGGTGAAGGTTTAATTATACCATGCCGTCAGAGCAACCGACGACCGGAATTCACAAAAAACGCAAAGATAAGGATAAGGACAGGCATCCTAGGCCCAAAACTGACGAAGCATCTTCTAGGCCAGTTGCCGGTTCGCTGGTTCTCAGTGAGGCACTTTCGCAGCCCCTGACACCTGCTACCCAAGAGCCGCTGGCCATGACCGACTCCCACGTGGAGTTGCCTAGGCCTCTGGATACTCGAGGTGTTGGGCCTACGGAGACTAACCCTTCAGATGGGTCCGGAGCCGCTGAGCAGGCATCGGCTTCTGAGGGTGTTTTCAGACCTTCACAACTTACCATTGCATCTACAGCCAAGTCTAAAACAACATTAAAGACAAAGAAGCAAGTACAGTATTCACCTGGACAGGCCCCCATGCCTAAAAAACAGATGCTCAAAATGGCCGAAGACTTAATTACTCTGATCAGGGTTTCCCATCCCCCTCCTGATAAAAGGCCTAGGCAGGACACAGACTGATTCCTTTGACCAGGTTTCAATATATTCTGATTCCTCTTCAGACCAGGGATACTCTTTACCCCCCCCCCCCCATGAGGTCTCTGATGCTGAAGAATCAATTCCTTCAGCCTCTCCTCCTGAGGATTACTCTTTTGGGGAAACTTTACATACCATGAGGGAGCATTTCCATTGGGAGGGCTAGGATTACTCAGAATCCAAGAAAAGGCTCCAAGACTTTGTTTTATTGCCTCAGCACAGGCCCCTTGCTATTCTGCCAGTGTTGGATATTGTGGACGATGTGTTCTCTGAATCCAGTTTAAATCTAGATTCTTTACTCCCTGCTCCAGTCAAGCCAGACGGGTGCTACAGAGTCCCTTACTCTCACAAATTCCTTTATAAAAACCCTGCTGCTGACCCAGAAACTATTTCCCAGGGTCCCAAAGGGGTAAAGGCCTCCACAGCTAAAAATCCAGTCCCCTCGGACAGGGACTCTAGAGCATTAGACAGATGGGGGAAGAAAGTTTACACTTGGGCTTTAAACTGCCAGTTTCACATGCTTAAATATCAACAATATTTACAGTCTCAGTTAAAACAGAAAATGAGTACAAGTGCAGAACATCCTGATTTTAAGGAAATGCAGGATTTATTGCATGCAGCTGAACAAGTGGGAAAGCGTACTTTACAATGTGGTTTTGATTCATTAGAGGCTTCTTGTAGAGCAGCAGTTACAGGATCTGTGATTCGAAGGCATGCTTGGTTAAAAGAACAAACCTTACCAGATCATGTTAAGGTGAAATTATTAGATGCTCCTTTACAGCAAGATATTTTATTTGGTGTTAAAGCAGAGGAGGTATTAAAGAAAATGGAGGATAAGGCAAAATCTATGCAAACAGTGAAGGATTTCTTACAGGTACAGCCACCAAGATTTAGCAGGAATTGGCCTACAAAAAATTGGTCCTTTCCAGTGTCACACAGGCCACAGAGGCAGATACAGATGCCCAAGAGACAGATCTCTGCCCCAAGGCTTCTTACAGACCACGACAGTGGGGTGCTTCAACCCGAAAAGGAGGTGAGGACAAGTCACAACCTTACAGGAAACAGTCCCAATGACTTCCCCCTTCCAATGCCAAACTCTTCCCTTTTGGCAGCTCCCTTTAGGGGGGAAACTAGCACTTTTCTCACAAAACTGGCAAGCAATCACCCAAGACAAATGGGTGATGAATATTGTGTCTCAAGGTTACAGGTTCCACTTTCACACTTTACCAAGGCTAAAAGGTATGCCAGACCTGCCACACAATCAGTGAGCAGAGGCACAAAAACAAATTACAGCCCTCATGGACATGAGAGCTATTCAAAAAGTACCACAGCAGGAACAAAGAGAAGGATTTTACTCAAGACTCTTCCTTGTCCCCAGAAAGGACAAAGCCTGGAGACCCATACTAGACCTTTCCACTCTAAATACCTACCTGGATGTTCCTAAATTCAAAATGTTGACACTACATCAGCTTCTTCCCATGTTGGGCAAGAAAGCATGGCTTGTTACTTTGGACCTCAGAGGCATAGCTGCATGTCCCTATCAGACAAAATTGCAGAAGATACCTCAGATTCATAGCTGGTTCAATGCACTACCAATTCTCTGCACTGCCCTTTGGCTTATCTACTGCACCCAGGGTCTTCACAAAGTGCCTGGCACCAGTAATTGCATTTTGCAGACAAAAAGGAATTCAAATATATCCATACCTGGACGACTGCTTGATTCAAGCGGAGAGCAAGGACATTCTTCTAAAGCGTCTGGCGTTTGTAAAAACGTTAAGTTGCCTAGGGTACACAGTAAACGAAAAGAAGTCAAAACTAGTGCCCCTCACAAGAGATAATATTCCTGGGTGCCATCTTAAATACAGCAGCCCAGATGGCTTATCTCACGCCAGACAAACAAGGGCAACTGACTCAGTGTTTTCACATGATGGTAACAAAGTCCCAACTCCCTGCAAGAAATATTCTGCAGGCCTTGGGATTCATGGCATCCTGCATTCTATTAATTCCATATGCCAGACTGCATATGAGGAAATTACAATGGTACCTAAAAAGTGTTTGGACTCAACACTCTCACAGTTTGGAAACAGTAATACCACTAATTCCCTGCCGACAACAGAGGAGTTTCGATGGTGGGCACAGGCATGTCACCTCAACAAGGGTCAGCCTTTCACTCAACCCACAGCCAAGCAGACTTTAACAACAGATGCTTCGGATTACGCCTGGGGAGCACACATGGCAGGAAAATGTATTCAGGGTAAATGGACCACAGACCAAATGCATCTTCACATCAATCAAAAAGAGATGTTGGCTGCGCAAAATGCCCTAACAGCTTTCAAGGACCTTCTGCATCCAAGACAATTATTATTAAAGACAGACAACACCACAGTAATGTGGTACATAAACAAGCAAGGGGGCACTCATTCTTACCCCGTATGCAGGCAAGCCATGACCTTGTGGAACACAGCTATAACTTACCAAGTTCATCGGCAAGCACAATTCCAGCCAGGAAAGAAAAATACTCTGGCAGACGACCTAAGCAGAAACATTATGGATCCTCATGAGTGGAAATTAAATCCACAAGTTTTCACCATGATAATGCAAAAATGGGGGTGCCCGGACATAGATCTCTTTGCCTCCCCAATGAATTGCCAACTACAAAAATTCTGCACAAGGACTTATCACACACAAGCATGGAAAGTGGATGCTCTTTCGTTCAGCTGGAAAAGCCTAAACGTTTATGCCTCCCCACCACTGCCTCTCCTTTCAAAGGTACTCCTAAAAGCCAGACAAGACAAACCACAGATGATTCTGATTGCTCCAGACTGGCCATGCCAGCATTGGTACCCAATCTTAAAGAACTTAGCTCAAGGCCCACCTTGGATTTTGCCTCAAATTCCACACCTTCTAACTCAATAAAACAATCGGATCCTGCACAGTCAACTCATAACCTTATCCCTGGCTGCATGGCAGATTCATTAGCCAAAAAGACAACACCTCTATCTAAAGCTGTTATGGATGTCATTTTGGAGGCCAGGAGGCCTAGCACCAGGAAATCTTATTCAGAAAAGTGGAAAAGATTCTGTGCCTGGAACCAGGCTAAAAGCCTTGACCCTCTTGTCCGTAACATTCCTCAGAATCTACGATACTTAACTGAGATGCTGGACAAAGGACTATCCTTCTCATCCATCAAGATCCATGCTTCTGCCATTTTGGCTCATTACAACACAGATCCTCCTATTTTCTCTCATCCATTGCTAAAGCAGTACCTCAGAGGGGCTAAAAACATAAGACTGCCCCGGAGAGCACCAACTCCTACTTGGGACCTCAATTTTGTCTTGGAAAAACTCACGTTACCTCCTTTTGATCCAGCCAACTCAGCAGAGTTAAAATATATATCATGGAAAACTGCTCTGCTTCTGGCAATAACCTCAGAGTCTCAGAACTGCAGGCACTAATGGCAGTGGAGCCTTTCATCATTTTTCACCAAGACAGGGTTTCTTTAAGAACAAACCCTTCATTTATGCTTAAGGTGGTATCCAGTGTGGCTCTTAACCAAACTATTCACTTGCCAACATATTATCTGAATCCCCAGAATAAAGGGGAGAGAATTCTGCATTCCTTGTACATGCACAGGTAATTACGCTTCTATTTGGACAAAACAAAGGCTTTCAGAAAAACTGAACAATTGTTTGTATCTTTTGCTGCAAGATCACAGGGAAAGGCTATTTCAAAGCAGACCATTTCAAAGTGGGTAGGACGCTGTATCTGGTTCTGCTACACACAGCATGGAAAACCTGTACCATCTAACATTAGACCACATTCCATCAGAGCAACTGCAACGTCTACTGCCTATCTTAGAGGAGTACCTACCAAAGACATTTTGGAAGCTGCAACTTGGAGTTCAGTGCACACCTCTACCAAGCATTATCACTTGCCTCTTCACTCTAGATCCAGAGCTGGCTTTGCCACTGCAGTGCTGCAGGGCCTCATAGCCACACCAAATCCTCTATAGAACCAGCCACCCAGTCTCAGCTTTGGGATTCTACCCAAGTGTAATGACTGCAGCAGTGAAACACGAACATAGTACAGTTTTGTACCTACAATAAATGTAGATGTTCGAGTGTCTACACTGCTGCAGTCCTGGTTACCCACCCGCCATCCCCTCTTTCTTAGCTGGGTCTTATCTATAACTTTCTACACTTTACTACCTATGTGGTGTATTTGCTGGTTATTGAAGGTTTTGTTTTTACCTTACTGTATGTTTTGTAAGCAGTATGTATTGCCTATCTTTTTGGGGGCACCTGACATCTGGGGCAAGAAAAACTGAAGAAAATGGCATCGGCTGCTTTTTATATAACCCTGACGCACTGACGTCAGGGAGGAGGCGACAGCAACCGACGCCGGACCAAGAATTTGGAACTCTGGCCGACTGCGGGACCGCCTGACGGCAGGATAACCCAAGTGTAATGACTGCTGCAGTGAAGACACTCGAACATCTACATTTATGGTAGGTACAAAACTGTACTTTTTCAGACCTTCACAGCTTACAATTAAAGCTACTACAGCAGCAAAGGCAAAGTCAAAAACACAATTAAAGACGAAGAAACAAGTACAGAACAGTCATCCATGCCAAAGAAACAGATGCTTAAAATGGCCGAAGACATTATTACTTTAATCAGGGGCTCCCATCCCCCTCCTGACAAAAGGCTTAGGCAAGACACTGATTATGATTCCTCTGATCAGGTTTCTATTTCCTCTGACTCCTCTTCTGATCAGGGATATTTTCTCTCTCCATATGAGGACTCTGATGCAGAAGAGTCCATACCTTCAGCCTCACCGCCTGAGGATTATTCTTTTGGGGGAAATCCTGCACACCATGAGGGAGCATTTCCATTGGGAGAGCCAGGATTATTCAGAATCCAAGAAAAGGCTCAGGGACTTCATTTTATTGCCTCAGCACAGGCCCCTGGCTATCTCCCCTGTGCTTGATATTGTTGATGATGTTTTTTCTGAATCCAGTCTGTCTCATGATTCTTTACCCCCTGCACCAGTCAAGCCTGACAGATACTACAGGGTCCCTGACTCTCATAAATTTCTTTACAAAAACCCCGCTGCAGACCTAGAAACAATTTCTCAGGGTCCTAAAGGGGTTAAGGCTTCCACTGCCAAAAATCCTGTCCCCTCAGATAGGGATTCCAGAGCTCTGGACAGATGGGGGAAAAAAGTTTACACTGCTGCTACTTCAGCTGTAAGAGCTTTAAACTGTCAGTTTCACATGCTTAAATATCAACAGTGTCTCATGTCATTGTTAAAACAGAAAATGATTTCAAATACAGAAAGTCCTGACAATAAGGAAATGCAGGATTTATTGCATGCAGTTGAACAAGTGGGAAAGCGTACTTTACAATGTGGTTTTGATTCATTAGAGGCTTCTTGTAGAGCCGCAGTTACAGGCTCTGTTATTCGAAGACATGCTATTGGATGCTTCATTACAGCATGATACTTTGTTTGGTGTTAAGGCAGAAGAGGTGTTAAAGAAAATGGAGGATAAGCAAAGTGAATGCAAACGGTGAAAGATTTCTTACAGGTTCACCCACGTAGATTTAGCAGGAACTGGCCTTCAAAAAATTGGTCCTTTCCAGTGTCAGACAGGCCACAAAGAGGCAGATACAGACGCCCAAGAGGCAGATCTCATCCCCAGGGCTCCTACAGACCTAAACAATGGGGTGCTTCAGCCCCCAAAGGATGGGAAGACAAATCACAACCTTATAGGAAACAGTCCCAATGACTTCCCCCTGCAAATGCCAAGCACTTACCTGTTGACAGCACCCCTAGGGGGAAAGCTAGCACTTTTCTCAAAAAATTGGCACATAGTCACCCAGGACCAATGGGTGCTGAATATTGTTTCTCAGGGTTACAGGTTCCACTTCCACTCACTTCCAAAACCAAAAGGTATGCCAGACCTGCCACAAAACCAATGGGCAGAGGCACAAAAACAGATTGCTGCTCTTATGGACATGGGAGCTATTCAAAAAGTTCCACAGCAAGAACAGGGACAAGGATTTTACTCAAGACTTTTCTTAGTACCCAGAAAGGACAAAGCCTGGAGACCAATACTGGACCTGTCAATCCTAAATGCTTTCCTGGATGTTCCAAAATTCAAAATGTTGACATTACAGCAACTTCTGCCCATGCTAGGCAAGAAGGCTTGGCTAGTTACTTTGGACCTCAAGGAGGCATACCTGCATGTCCCAGTCAGGCAATCTTGCAGAAGATACCTCAGATTCATAGCAGGCTCAATGCATTACCAATTCTCTGCACTGCCCTTTGGCTTATCTACTGCGCCCAGGGTCTTCACAAAATGCCTGGCACCAGTAATTGCATTTTGCAGACAAAAAGGAATTCAAATATATCCCTACTTGGACGACTGCCTTGTTCAAGCAGAGAGCAAGGACATTCTTCTAAAGCATCTGGCGTTTGTAAAAAGATTACTAATTTGCCTAGGGTACACAGTAAACAAAAATAAATCAAAACTAGTGCCCTCTCAAGAGATAATATTCCTGGGTGCAAGCTTAAACACAACTGCCCAGATGGCTTATCTCACGCCAGACAAACAAAGGCAAGTGACTCATTACTTTCAAATGATGGCAACAAAGATCCAGCTCCCTGCAAGAAAAATTCTGCAGGCCCTGGGCTTCATGGCATCCTGCATTCTACTAATTCCATATGCAAGACTGCATATGAGGAAACTACAATGGTATCTAAAAAGTGTTTGGACTCAGCATTGTCACAGTCTGGAGACTATCATTCCTTTAATTCCCTGTCTACAACAGGAGTTTCAATGGTGGTCCCAGGCCTGTCACCACAACAAGGGACAGCCTTTCACCTTCCCTACAGCCAGGCAGACAATAACAACGGATGCATCGGATTATGCCTGGGGTGCACATATGGCAGGAAAATGTATTCCGGGCACGTGGCCCAAGGAACAAATGCATCTTCACATCAATAAAAAAGAGATGCTAGCTGTACAGAATGCCCTGACAGCTTTCAAGGACCTACTACATCCAGGACAACTATTAATAAAGATGGACAATACCAGAGTTATGTGGTACATAAGCAAGGGGGCACACATTCCTACCCCCTATGCAGGCAAGCTATGACCTTGTGGAACACAGCACTGACGTATAAAGTTCATCTGCAGGCACAATTCCTGCCAGGAACAAAAAATACACTGGCAGACAAACTAAGCAGAAATCTCATGGACCCTCACGAATGGAAGCTAAATCCACAAGTGTTCAACATGATAACGAGGAAATGGCGACGCCCAGACATGGATCGTTTTGCCTCCCCTCACAATTACCAAATACAGAAATTTTGCACACGAACCTATCACTCTCAAGCATGGAAAGAGGATGCTCTATCATTCAGCTGGAAAGGCCTGTCTATGCCTTCCCTCTGATGCCTCTTCTTACCAAGGTGCTACTAAAAGTCAAACAAGAAAGGCCAAAAATGATCCTGATCGCCCCAGAATGGCCACACCAGCACTGGTACCCAATCCTAAAGAATTTGTCTCAAGACTCAGCTTGGCTTCTGCCTCAAATTCCTCATCTTCTGACACAACAAAACAATCAGATTCTGCACAGTCAACCTGGCAGCATGGCAGATAATGTAGCCACTCAGACTGCACCTCTCTCTAAAGCTGTTACGGATCTCATTTCAGAAGCCATGAGGCCCAGCACTAGGAAATCTTATGCAGAAAAATGGAAGAGATTCTGTGCTTGGAACCAGGTTCAAGGGCTCGTACCACTTGTCCCTAATATACCTCAGATTTTACAATACCTAACTGAGATGCTGGACAAAGGCTAATCTTTTTCATCTATTAAAATCCATGCCTCTGCCATTTCAGCCCATTACAATACGGAACCTCCTATTTTTTCACATCCTCTACTATGACAATACCTCAGAGGGGCAAATAATATAAGACCCCCAAGGAGAGCACCAGTACCTACTTGGGTCCTCAATTTTGTTTTAGAAAAACTCACACTACTACCTCCTTTTGAACCAGCCGGCACAGCTGATCTAAAATTGTCATGGAAAACTGCTCTGCTCCTAGCAATAACTTCAGCAAGAAGAGTTTGAGTTACAGGCATTTTCGTCAGGACAGGGTTTCTCTTAGGACAAACCCAACATTCATGCCAAAAGTGGTCTCCAATGTGGCCTTAAACCAAACCA
This sequence comes from Protopterus annectens, assembly GCF_019279795.1. NCBI lineage: Eukaryota > Metazoa > Chordata > Ceratodontiformes > Protopteridae > Protopterus > Protopterus annectens. The sequence continues at coordinate 1,181,329,107 of NC_056737.1, forward strand.
TTCATTTACCTACTTTTTACCCAAACCCCCAGAATAAAGGGGAGAGACTTCTGCACGCTTTGGATATACACAGACAGCGACGATTCTATTTGGACAAAGCAAAAGCTTTCAGAAAAACTGAGCAACTGTTTGTAGCATATGCTGCTGGATCACAAGGAAAGCCTATTACAAAGCAGCCAATCTCGAAATGGATAGGACACTGCATCCGCTTCTGTTATGCACAACATGGCAAATCAGTGCCTAAGGGCATTAGGCCTCATTCTACCAGAGCAGTAGCCACTTCAGCAGCTTTCCTCAGAGGAGTACCAACCAAAGATATTTTAGAAGCTGCAACCTGGAGCTCAGTGCACACTTTCACCAAGCACTACCACTTACTTCTCTACTTTAAATCCAGAGCAGGCTTTGCCACTGCAGTTCTGCAGGGCTTGTTAGCCTCGCCAAATCCAATTTAGACCCAGCCACCCAACCTCAGCTTTGGGATTCTACCCAAGTGTAATGACTGCAGTAGTGAAACACTATGAACATAGTACAGTTGTGTACCTACCATAAATGTAGATGTTAGAGTGTATTCACTGTTGCAGTCCAGGTTACCCACCCACCATCCCCCTTTTCTCATTGCTGGGACTTTTCTGTACTTCTCATCTCTATACTACCTATGTGGTGTATTTGCTTGTAGATGAAGGAAATGTTCATAGTAATATATGCATGTTTTTTGGCATAATTTTATCTTTCCAGCCTTCCTATCTGGGGGCACCTGGGGCAAGAAAAACTGAAGGAAATGGTGTCTGTTGCAACTTTTATACCCCTGGCGCACTGACGTCAGGGAAGGAGTGACAACAACCGACGCCGGACCAAGACTTTGGAACTCTGGTCGACTGCGGGTTGCCTGCCAACAGGATAACCCAAGTGTAATGACTGCAGCAGTGAATACACTCTGACATCTACATTTGTGGTAGGTACACAACTGTACTGTCTAGAGCCTTAGTGGATAGATGCACTAAGTCCTCAAGGGGCTTCTTCCTGCTTCATCTTCTACATCTAGGTCTCCATCTTCCATGAAACCCAAAAATGATAAGAAAGCAAAAAATGAAAAAAAGGAGAAAGAAAGATGCAGATAGTAGGAAGAGGTCCTCTGATTCTGAAGTTTTGTACGAGTCCGCACAAAAGACCTCCAGGTCCTCTGTTTCCTCACCTCTACACTCTGAACTGACATCGGATCCACATCAAGCCCTACCTCCAGTTTCATTGGTTATGACCTTAGAACCTCACTGGTTCTGATCCACTGTAGCCTGCAGTTGCAGTGCAACCCTTATATCAGATCCATATTGGTAGCAATCTCTGGTAGTTGCTATTACCCTGTAACTAATCTTTTTCTCCAGAACTGTTGCCTCAGGAATCCGATCACCCACCCTTGAAGCTCAAGACACTGACAAGTCTCTCCACTGACCATCTAGGCCGCCTCCTGCTTCGTCCAGGTCCGATGGGTCCTCGAGGTGTCATAGAATTGTGTTTGGACGTAGTGATGCAGATCCTTTTTCTAAGCACGGATCAACTTGATGATCTTTCCCTCTATCTCTGCCTCGAGAGTGAAGTGAGTAAGCCACTCCACACTCCCTACTGATCCTTCAGCGTCTGGATCTCAGCTCCGGTAGACTTAGATCCATCTGTTGCCTGTGGGATTTCCCCATTCAGTGCTGATTACATAACCCTCTGCAACTCTTTGGCTTTGACAGCCTTTATACATTTGACTCCCACCTTTTTGAAGCAGATTGCATCCCGGAGAGGTCAGGGGCTGTGGCTCAGGGTTGACCTTGAGGCTTTTGAAGCCATCTCTGGCCCTTAGTATCTTGGCTGTGGATGACTAGACACAGATTTTGACCTCTGATCCTGCTGTGTTGGTGCCTGGCAGTGGGGGGGGGGGGGGGGGGGCAACACTCTTTCAAGGTCTTCTGAGCTGCAAAGGTGTGTAATGAGTTGCCTGACCTCGGTGTTTGCTTTTGAGGTTGTGGAAAAGATTCTCTCCCAGTCTGGAGTTTGGGAACCTCATTTGGTCTCTGGTCCAGCCCTTACCTACAGTCTTTCTGGGTCTTCTGTTTCCCATCATATTGTCCAGAGACGGGCTGCTTTATAAAACCTTGAGCAGCCTCGCGTTATGGGTTCCCTGAAGCTTTTTTCTCTCCTCCAACTCACCCCCCCCCCAAAGAGGAGTACAGAAAGCTTTACTTCAAAATGAGGCACTTGAATTCCCCCCAGAAACTGTTGATTGAGGATACCGACCTCTTAGGGGGGGCGTCCTCTAAATCTCCCAGTGAGGGCACCTCTTTCTGTGATTTCTTAGAATTATTGTAGTACAGGGGTGGCTGGACAACCAAAGCACTCTCCCTTGAGAGGTTAGTGTTTCTTGAGGCTTGTGATGCAGGACCACCTGCAGCCTGGATGATGGCACTTCGGGATGGTCTTGTGGACTTGGTATGTCGCAGGGCACGGAAGGAGTCTGATGTGGTGGATACTGTCCCAAAAAAGCCCGATAAAATTATTTTGGTCTCACCTAAGGCAGAGCAGAATGGAGCAGGGGTGCTGCAGTCAGTGTTGTAGTAGCTGTAGGCACCAGGAAGGAACTCTCTGAGGAGGTTAGATCTGTCCATCCCGCAAAGTCTGAGGTCTTGGACATATTTAGGAAGTGTACTTAAGCTTCAGTGACCTTCGCTATTTGTGAGCTGAACTATATGGCACATCTTACTAGATATTTGGAATGAGGGTTCTAAATCCCTAGCATCTCCTATGACAGTTGAGATTCATGAGTCGTTGGAATCTGCCGTTAACCATGCTCTCCGTTTCGAATGTTTCCATGCACGTGTTGTCCGACTCCACGGATGGTATGGCTAGAGTAGCGAACACCGACATAGCAGTTTGCCATCATGCCTGGATGTGCCTTTGCAGTTTTGCTGAGTGCTTTAAGGTGTCCTTTCTCAATGCACCATTTGATGGTTTCGCATTGTTAGGACACACTAACCAGGAGTGTGTCAGGATGGCAAAACATTGTCTGCTGTAAGATTTTTCTACCCCTGGGAGGGCTTTTTGCTATAATCCAAGAGGAGAAAAACTGTTGGATGTTCTTTCATATCACTGTTGTAGTATTCCTGCCAAGGATAGCCCAACATCCGACCAGTGTGCTAAAACCTTTAGGATGTATAGTCGTCTTACATCATGCATATGCTTCTTGCAAAAGGTTTAGGGCGTAAAGGTGATGTGTGGATGTACATACCTCAGAACTTTTGCCACCAGTCCAAATGGTATCATTGAGTGTCTGTCTGAACACTTTTCTGGGCTGGTTAATGAAGACATTTGTCAGATAAGTGCACCGTTGGGGTCCCTTCTTATCTCCTTTTTTTTTTTTTTTTTTTTTTTTGTTGAGTTTACATGTCATCCAGAAATGGAAAATGGCAGTTTGAGAGGCAAGTTTCCCATAAAGATCATCCTGAACAGTATTTCTTGTGTATGGGTGCTTCTCATGACCATATGCTGTTGTATCTGCCAAGCGTTTCTCACCAAGATCGTACATAGTCATTTCTCCTCCTTATTTGTTACAGAGAAAATCAATGTTTAAGGTTGTTGGTGCAAGGTGCTGTGGTGGAGTCTTCCTGTCCTGAGGATCAGTGGCCTGCCAATAAACTCAGGGCAGAGTTGGCTGCTGTTCAGCCTCCACCAGACATCTCTCTTGAGGCTGGTGAAAGCGGGGAGGATTGTCCAGTTCTTTCTTCAGATTCCTCGGCTGCTACCCTGTTGGAGGCCAGCATGGATACGTCTTCTCACTCATCATTGGAGGCTTTACAAATGTCTGCTACAGATGTTGAGAGAAAGCTTTTGCTGATTATATGTATGGGACCGAGAGAGATTCTGCAGATTCTAGTTCGGGAGAAGATTCCTACAACATTGGTGTAGTGTCTTCAAGGTTCCTGCCCTTCTAGGGGTTTTTGTGCAGATGTCCCTCTAAATAAAAAACAAAAAACCAAGCACATTATTCCTGCTGCTAAAGATTCCCTGTGTGCATAGCAGTATTTTACTAAGGGGTTGTTTAATGCTTTAATGGCTTTAAAGCCTCCTGAAGGAGTCTCTGTGCTTGCTCCTCCCTTGTCATCTACTCCTCTTAAGAGGCCTAGGGAGCTATAGTCCTCTGAATATCTAGGTTACAGGGAAGGGTCCTTCTTTGGACTGTGGGTCTGAGGAGGAGGATTCTGGTAGTCCGGATTCTCCTTTAGAACTATCTTTTGGGAATACTGTTTCTCATATGATGGAATATGAGTATAGAGCCTCCTTAAACCTTCTGCTGTTCCTTCAGTTTTGGCTGCCATCCTAGATAACCTTTTCAGCAGTCTGTTGTCAGTGATTCTCAGCCTCCAGCCCTTAAACGTGACAGATTTTACAAGGTGCCTGATGAATGTCCCCTGCTGGTCCCTCTCTAGTGTCCGTCTCTTCGGACAAGCTTTCTACTAAACTACCTCCTTTAGATAAAGACAGTAGAGCCATAGAATGTCCAGGCAAAAAAGGTTATACTGCTGCCAGTCTGGCTTTTAGGGCTGTCAGTTGCCAGACTCCGATGACCAGGTATGTTTGCCAGACTCCGATGACCAGGTATGTTTGCCAGACTCCGATGACCAGGTATGTTTGCCAGACTCCGATGACCAGGTATGTTTGCCAGACTCCGATGACCAGGTATGTTTGCCAGACTCCGATGACCAGGTATGTTTTAGCTCTTCTTTCCAAGCTTCTCAGGAAATTTCTGACTTTGATTCTGAAGGGAAGGTTTTGGCCCTTTCTTTGGGTTTTGCCGCTCAAGTGGCTGAAGTGTAGTTATGATGCAGCTGATGCTCCTTCTAGGGCTGCTGCATTTGGTTTTGTTCTGAGGTGTTACTCTTGGCTTCACCTTCAGCCTTTACCTGATGACGTTAAAGCTGAATTGTTCAATGATCCTGGTTTTGATAAACCTTTTTGCTTCTGCTGCTGCTCCTGCTGAACTTAAGTCCCTTCAGGACAAGCGCAAGGCTTTGTAAAAATCCAAACATATTTTTGTTTCTCCTATCCCTAAGTTTCAGAGGGATTATTGAACTGTGCAGTGGTGCAGCAGTAGCGTTGTCGCCTCACAGCAAGGGGTTTTCCAGTTCGATTCTTGGCTGGAGTGCCTTCTCTGCAGAGTCTGCTTGTCCTCCCTATGTTTGTGCGAGTTTCCTCTGGGTGCTCCGGTTTCCTCCCACATTACAAAGATGTGCGTCTGGAGCATTCCTCCTCAGGCCTCCACTGAAAATTGTCTTTGTTCCAATTCTGACTTTCCCAATAAACTAATGTTAAATAATTATCCCTCCAAATATTCTTTTGTTTGCAGACCATCTCACCCTCCATCCAAAGATAGAAAGGGTTCTAGATGTGTTCCAGCAGCTAAGTCTACTCAGACTCCTACTTCTCAGAAACCTCCTTTTCAGGACAAATCAGGTTCCGTCTGACAATTTGTTTACTCTTTCACTCGGCCAGGTTCCCTTGTCCCTTTGTGTGTGTCCCTTACTAATTGGTTAAGGGTCACACAAGACTCTTGGGTTTTTCCATCATCCACCAGAGGTATTTCATACTGTGGAAATACCTTCCTCTCTTTCTAGGCATCCCACAACCTTCTCATGAACAGCCTCCTTTCTTTCCAGAACTGCTTCAGGATTTTCTGGCCCAGGGCATCATTCAGATTGTTCCCCCTAGCAAAGAAGGGAAAGGTTTTTATTCCAGGGCATTCCTGGTTCCCAGGAAGGAAGGCACCTGCTGACCCATTCTGGATCTTTCTCAGCTCAACACCTTTCTAAAGGTCCCTTTGTTTTGGATGTCGTTCTTTCAAGCCTTATTCCCTCCTCTTCTTCCCCATCTCTGGACCTCAAGGATGCCTGCTTCTACATCCCCATCCATCCCCCTTTTGTGTGTCTTTGCATCTTTCTTGCATTTTTAGTTCTCTGTTTTGCACTTTGGCCTCTCTACTGCCCCAGGGGCATTCACCAAATGCCTGCTCCTGTCATTGCCTTTTGCAGGATGAGAGTGGTTCAGATATTCTCTTATCTAGACCACCTGTTCATTCAGGCTTTGTCCCCTGTGATGCTTTGTCAGGACCTCCACTATACTGTTTGCCTGTTAAAAATCCTGGGGTTCACCAGAAACTTTCAAAATTCAGTCCTGGTTCCTTGCCAGGATCATGTTTTTTACTTTGTTGCAGGATCCAGACCATTTCCAATCCCTTCTTTCTCTGACTTCAGTCACAGCAAGGGATTTTCTCAGGGTTCTAAGGTTTATGGTTTCTACCAGTTCTGTGCTGCCTCTAGCCAGATTCCATATGAGAAAGCTCCAGTGGTACTTCAAGTCACTGGATTCAACACAGTCTTCCACTAGATTTCCCAGATTCCTTCCATTCCTGTGTGAAGCTCAAGCTTCATTGGTGGATTTGTCAGCTTTCTGTCAACCCAGGGCTTCCTTTCCAACTTCCAATCTCATCTCAAGAACTCATCATATGTCTCAGACGAGGAGGGGGGTGCTTCCTTCAGTTCTCTTAAGCTCCATGGTCTCTGGCCTGTACACGAGAAATCAGATAACATCAAAGTCAAGGAGATGAAAGTTCTTTTTTAGCTGTTCAGGCTTTTCATTCCCTTTTTCTTCAGGGCCCTTTAGTGTTTTCATGTACAATACCACAACAAGTAAGGGGGTGGGAGGAATATGGTCCTTCCTTCTCTGCAGGCTTGATCTTCAAGTCTGGGATCTAGCTGTCCACTATCAAGTGTCTCTCCGAGCTGTCTACATTCTTTCAGAGCAGAATCTAGTGGGAGACTCTGAGCAGGTCCAGCACACAGGCTCACAAATGGATGCTTCTCAGATTTGTGGACATTGTCCTTTGGTGGAGTATTCCTCAGGTAGATCTTTTTGCTTTCCCTCTAAACAGAAAACTGCATCTTTTCTGTTACAGAGTTCCAATTCCTCTGTCTTGGAAGGTGATTTTCTCAAGACTTTCCATCCCCTTCCCCTGATTCTAAGGGTTCTGCACAAAATCAAGCAAGACTCCCCTCAAAATCTTGCTGGTGACTGTGCCCAGACAACATTGGTTCCCCACTTCTTTCTCACTTAGTTGTGGGCAATCACCACAAGATGTTCTTCGTATTTCACTGTTGCAGTCATCCCATTTGGGTTATCTGCCTGCAGGTAGCCCTTAGCAGGCCTGAATACCAGAGTCTTCGGATTGCTGCGTTGGATGCTGTCTCTTCTTCCATAAAGTCAGGTCGTCAGGGGTATAAAACATGCAGCCGACACCATTACATCAGTCATTCTTGCCGTGCGGTGCCCGAAGCAGAAGCAGTTCACAAGTGCCGGTCGGCCGACTCGTGAAATTTTCTTTTTCGAGTTTCAGATCCGAAGTCTTCAAAAAAGATAAGTACCCCATTGGGGATCCTTTTTCTTGCTCCAACCGATGTCAGTAAAAGTTAACAATAGTCTTACCTGTGGAAAGCAAATACCTCATAGAGATTTTCATTCATACTGCATCCCCTGTTTAGGCCCAGACCATGACATCCCTCGCTCTCAGTTTTGTGCCTTGTTCAACCCCTGAACTATTCGTCGTCGGGCTATCTTTGCAGCAAATTATTTTCACACTCTGTCTCAGTACTCCAAAAGGGCTTAGTTAAGCCGTCCGACTAGTGATCTTCTGAAAAAATGTAAGGATAAAGACAGAGACAGACTGCATAGGTCCAAAACTGCAGACGACGCTTCCGTTAAGCTAGTCCGCCGGTACTCAGTGAGGCGCTTTCGCAGCCCTTGATACCCGCTACTTCAGATTCGCAGGCCTCTGAGACCCATTCAGAGTCTGGTATGCCGTGAGATGCTTCTTTGACTATGGAACCTACGGATGTCTCTTCCTTGGATGGGTCCGGAGCCGCTGTGCAGGCACCAGCTTCTGGGGGTGTATTCAGGCCTACAGACTTGCACTTTAAACTGACGCCATCGTCTTCATCCAGGCCTAAAACTCGCACCATGCCTAGAAAGCCGACATCCAAACCGCAGGCTCAGGCCCATAATGCTTAGAATGGCTGAAGACCTTATTACCTTAATTAGGGGAAGCCAGCCACCCCCCCCCCTCTAAGAGACCTAGAACTGATTTTCCTTCTGATTCTTCTAATCAGGAATCTGATATTTCTGTTCCTTCTGATTACCAGGATTTGCCCTTATCTACCTATGAGGATTCTGATGCAGAGGATTCCATTCCCTCTGCTTCCCCTCCAGAAGATTTTTCTTTTGGTGAAACCTTGCACACACGTATGGAGCATTTCTTCTGGGAAAGCCAGGATTACTCTGACTCAAAAAAGAGGCTTAGGGAATTCTTACTCCTTCCTCAACACAGGCCTTTAGCAATCCCTCCTGTTCTGGACATTGTAGATTATGCCTTCTTAGAATCTAGCCTATCCCCAGACACTTTACCTCCAGCTCCCAGAAGACCTGACAGATATTAGAGTACCTGACTCTCGCAAGTTCCTCTTCAGGAATCCTACTGCGGATCCAGAGCATTTCCCAAGGACTAAAGGGCATTAAGGCCACTGCTGCCAAAAATCCTACCCCTTCTGATAGAGATTCTAGAGCCTTAGACAGATGGGGTAAGAAGGTATACACTTCTGCTACTTTGGCCATTAGGGCTTTAAATTGCCAGTTTCATATGTTAAAGTATCGGCAGCATATTATGGGACTACTTAAACAGAAAATGATGTTGATTCCTGACTGTGCTGAACACAAAGAATTACAGGATTTAATGCATTCTGCAGAACAAGTTGATAAACATACTTTGCAGTGTGATTGTGACGCTTTAGAAGCATCTTGCAGGGCTGCTGTCACTGGGTCTGTACTTAGAAGGCATGCTTGGCTTAAGGAGCAAAACTTGCCAGATCATGGTAAAGCTAAATTACGGATGCTCCTTTAAACCAAGACCGCCTTTTTGGCAACAAAGCAGAAGTCGTCCTCAAAAAAGATGGAGGAAAAAGCTCAGTCTATGCAAACTGTTGATTTCCTACAAGTACAGCCTCCCAGATTTAGTAGGTATTGGCCTTCAAAGAATTGGTCCTTTCCAGTGTCTTCCAGGCCTTCAGTCCAAACCCAGGAACAGCACACCACCTAGGTTACAGTCCCAGGCTGCTCACAGGTCTAAGCAGTGGGGGGCTCCCACTTCCAAAGCAGGGAGTAGTAAGCCACCCCCCCTATAGAAAAATGGCGCAATGACTTGACCGTAAATCCTTCCAAGCCCTGCTCATCTGCCTGCTCCCTTAGGAGGACAGCTCACCCTGCATGCAAAAAACTGGGAACTCATTACCCAGGACAAATGAGTTTTGAACATAGTTTCCCAAGGATACAGATTCCACTTCCACACACTACCTACCCCAAATCAGTGGACAGAGGCCCAACAGCAGGTTCTCTCTCTTGTAAGTATCAGGGCTCTTCAACCTGTCCCAGCAGAAGGTTTTTATTCAAGACTTTTCCTGGTACCTGGAAAAGACCACTCCTGGCATCCTATCCTGGACCTCTCTATTCTCAACACCTTTCTGGTAATACCAAAATTCAAAATGCTAACACTCAACAACTTCTTCCTGTGCTAGGCAAAGATGCCTGGCTGGCAACTTAGACTTAAAGGAAGCTTATCTGCACATTCCAATAAGGGAATCTTGCAGGAAATACCTACGCTTCAGGGCAGGCTCCATCAGTTCTCTGCACTTCCCTTTGGCTTATCTACTGCGCCCAGGGTATTCACAAAGTGTCTAGCTCCAGCTATTGCATTTTGCAGGCAGAGAAATATTCAAATATACCCATACTTGGACGATTGTTTGATTCAGGCAGAAAGCCAGGACTTGCTATTACAACATCTGGCATTCATAAAGACACTTCTGACCTCACTGGGGTACACCATAAATGAAAAGAAGTCTCACCTAGTACCCTGCCAACAGATTGTATTCCTGGGAGCAAGCCTGAACACAATTTCCCAGATCGCTTTCCTCACCCCGGAGAAACAAGTTTATTTGACAACCTACTTCAAACTGTTGGACACAAAACCCCAGCTATCTGCAAGGAAAATTCTGCAAGCCCTGGGGTTCATGGCGTCTTGCATTCTACTAATTCCATATACAAGACTGCATATGAGGAAGCTACAATGGTATCTAAAAAGCCTATGGTGTCAACATTCTCAGGACCTGGAATCAATGTTTCCTATCATTCCTTGTATAAAGACAGAGATGTTCATCGTGTTACCCTGCTGCAGTCATCACACTTGGGTTATCCTGCCGTCAGGCGGTCCCGCAGTCGGCCCGAATTCCAAAGTCTTGGTCTGGGGTCGGTTGCTGTCACTTCTTCCCTGACGTCAGTGCACCAGGGGTATATGAGGCATCCAACGCCATTTTCTTCAGTCTTTCTTGCCGCGTGGTGCCCGAAGCAGCAGCAGTTCGCAAGTGCCGGTCAGCCGACACTTGAGATTTTCGATTTGAATTTCAGTCCGAAGTCTTCAATAAAGCTAAGTACCCCGTTGGGGAACCTTTTCTTGCCTCAGTCTGATGTCAGAAAGTTAACAATTGCATTTCTTGTGGGAAGCAAATACCTCATAAGGACTTCCATTCTTACTGTATTCCTTGCCTAGGCCCAGACCACGACGTCACAGGTTGTCAGTTTTGTGCTAGGTTTAGTAAACGAACTATCAAATGCCGTTTTGACTTCGCACGCCATTACTTTGGTAGGAAATTTAATTATGTCATGCCGTCGGAGGAGCAGACGACCGACATGCATAAAAAACGCAAGGATAATGACAGGCAGCCTAGGAACAAGCCAGACTCTGAGGCCTCTGCTGGGCCTGTCGCTGGTTCTCCGGTTTTAAGTGAGGCGCCTACGCATCCCCTGACGACCACAGAATTGGAGCCCCAGAGAGCTGCGGATTCTCAAGCAGAGTCTACTAGGCCGACGCAGCCATCTTCATTAGGCCCTTCCGACACCGGAGCCGAAGGAGACGCCGGTGCAGTGGAAACACCTTCGGTTGCCGAAAGTGTCTTCAGACCGACTACACTCACCATTAAATCTTATGCTAAGCTTAAAACTCCTTTAAAACCAAAAAAGACTGTACATGAGTCCACAGTTAAAGGCCCCATGCCTAAGAAACAGATGCTTAAGATGGCTGAAGATTTGATTACCCTAATCAGGGGTTCCCATCCCCCTCCAGATAAAAGACCAAGACAAGAGGAGGATTGTGCTTCCTCTGACCAGGTTTCAATTTCATCAAATTCTTCTGGGGAACAGGATTACATTTTTCCCCCTTATGAAGACTCTGATGCTGAAGACTGTATTCCCTCAGCATCTCCCCCTGAAGACTACTCCTTTGGGGAAACTTTACATACCATGAGGGAACATTTCCACTGGGAAGGCCAGGACTACTCTGATTCTAAGAAAAGGCTCCGAGAGTTCCTTTTACTACCCCAGCACAGACCTCGTGCTATCCCTCCAGTTTTGGATATTGTAGATGATGTTTACTTGGAGTCTAGTCTAAATCCAGACTCTCTACCTCCTGCTCCAGCCAAACCAGACAGATACTACAGATTACCTGACTCTCACAAATTCCTTTTTAAAAGCCCTGTGGCTGACCCAGAAACAATTTCCCAGGGTCCCAAGGGGACTAAAGCTTCTATGGCTAAAAATCCTGTGCCCTCTGAAAAGGGATTCCAGAGCCCTAGATAGATGGGGAAAGAAAATATACACCTCAGCAACTCTGGCTATGAGGGTATTAAATTGTCAGTTTCACATGCTGAAATATCAGCAATTCCTGATGTCTCAGTTAAAACAAAAAATGAGCACACACACTCAGAACAGCCTGAGTTCAAGGAAATGCAGGATCTGTTGCATGCAGCTGAACAGGTGGGCAAACATACTTTACAATGTGGATTTGATTCATTGGAAGCTTCCTGTAGAGCAGCTGTAACTGAGTCTGTCATACGTAGACATGCTTGATTAAAAGAACAAACCCTACCTGATCATGTTAAAGCAAAATTATTGGATGTACCTTTACAGCAGGATGTATTATTTGGTGTCAAAGCAGAAGAGGTTTTAAAGAAAATGGAGGATAAGGCAAAGTCTATGCAGACAGTCAAGGATTTTTTACAGGTACAACCCCCTCGCTTCAGCAGAAATTGGCCAACAAAAAACTGGTCCTTTCCAGCTTCTGGCAGATCACAGAGTGGCAAATACAGATGCCCAAGGGGCAGAGGTCAGTCACAAGGCCCTTACAAACCTCGCCAATGGGGTTCTGCTACCCAGAAAGGAGGAGAAGACAGGGCCCAAGCTAGCAGAAGACAAACACAATGACTCCATCCTCAAACTACCAAGCAAATTTCTCCTGGCAGCTCCTTGGGAGGAAAATTTGCATTTTTTGCAGACAACTGGCACATCATCACAAAAGACAAATGGGTCCTAAACATAGTCTCACAAGGATATAGATTCCACTTTCATACCTTGCCAAGGATAAAAGGAATGCCAAACCTGCCACCAAATCAATGGGCAGAGGCACAAAAACAAATTACAGCTCTCATGGACATGAGAGCCATTCAGCAGGTACCTACACAGGAGCAAGGACAAGGATTTTACTCGAGACTCTTTCTAGTCCCAAGAAAAGACTAAGCATGGAGACCCATTCTGGATCTTTCAATTCTGAACACCTATCTGCAAGTACCAAAATTCAAGATGCTAACACTACAGCAGCTTCTTCTCATGCTGGGCAAGAGTGCTTGGCTAGTAACATTGGACCTCAAGGAGGCATACCTGCATGTCCCTATCAGACAAAATTGCAAAAGGTACCTCAGATTTCTTGCAGGCTCAACCCATTATCAATTCTCTGCATTGCCCTTTGGCTTATCTACTGCACCCAGAGTATTCACGAAATGCCTGGCATCAGTAATTGCCTACTGCCGACTTCAAGGGATACAAATATATCCCTATTTGGACGACTGCCTGATCCAAGCGGACAGCAAGCACATTCTTCTGAAACATCTGGCTTATGTAATAATGTTATTGAATTCTCTGGGATACACAGTCAACAAAAAGAAATCAAGGCTAATACCCTCTCAGAAGATAATTTTCCTGGGTGCCAATTTGGACACAAACACCCAGATGGCCTGCCTCACGCCAGAGAAGCAAGGGCAGCTAATTCAATACTTCATAACACTAGCAAATTGCACCAGGCTGACTGCAAGGAAAATCCTGCAGGCTCTGGGATTCATGGCATCTTGCATCTTACTAATCCCATGTGCAAAGCTGCATATGAGGAAACTACAATGGTACCTGAAAAACATATGGTCTCAACACAGCCACAGTTTGGAAACAATAATACCACTAATTCCATGTCTGCAAAAGGAATTTCTGTGGTGGGCTCAAGCATGTCAAACAAACACAGGTCTTCATTCAGCAAGCCTCAAGCAAATCAAGTCATCACAACAGACGCCTCGGACTACGCCTGGGGGGCGCACATGACAGATCGGTGCATTCAGGGCAAGTGGTCCCAAACAGAAAAGCACCTTCACATCAATCAAAAAGAAATGCTAGCAGTAATAAATGCTATTATAGCTTTCAAGGACCTCCTACAAACCAGGTCAACTATTGATAAGAACGGACAACACCACATTTATGTGGTACATAAACAAGCAGGGAGGAACACATTCTTACCCCCTATGCAGACTGGCCATGTCACTTTGGAACATGACCATGGCCTTACAAATGGAACTACAAGCACAGTACTTGCCAGGCAAGGAAAACACGCTGGCAGACAACCTAATCAGGAATATGACAGACCCACACGAATGGAAGTTGAATCCAAAAGTTTTTACAGAAATAGTCCAGGAATGGGGAAGGCCAGACATAGATCTCTTTGCCTCCCACAAAAATCAATTGACAAAGTTCTGCTCAAGGATCTTACATCCAAAGGCCTGGAGAGTGGATGCTCTTTCTTTCAGTTGGACATCAATGACAGTTTATGCCTTCCCACCTCTTCCTCTGCTGCCCAAAGTTTTATTGAAGACCAGAGCAAACAGACCAAAGATGATCCTCATTGCTCCGGACTGGCCAAGGCAACACTGGTACCCACTCCTGAGGAGCCTGACGCATTCCCCACCATGGACCCTGCCTCTAATGCCTCTTCTTCTGACTCAGCACAGCTTCAAAACTCTTCACAATCAGCTAAAGACACTCAATCTAGCCGCATGGAAGATTCCTTAGCATCACAGCAGGCCCTACTCTCCAAGGAGGTGCAGGATGTCATTTTGGAGGCCAGAAGGCCATCAACTAGAAAAGCTTACTCCGCAAAATGGAAGCTTTTTGTGTCTGGAATGAGAAAAGGGCCAGGACCCTGGAAAACTGAATTTACCTCAAATACTACAATACTTGGCTGAACTGCTAAGCAGTGGACTTTCTTTCTCCTCCATCAAAATTCATGCCTCAGCCATTTCTGCAGAATTACAACACTGATCCACCTTTATTCTCTCACCCTCTCTTAAGACAGTTCCTCAGAGGGGCTAAAAATTTAAGACCTCCAAGGAAACAACCAATACCTGCTTGGGATCTTAACTTCATTCTGGAAAAACTGACCTTGCCTCCTTTTGAGCCAGCTGCCTCATCAGATTTGCAGTATTTGTCATGGAAAACAGCCTTCCTTCTGGCTATCACCTCAGCTCGTAGAGTTTCAGAACTACAGGCTCTCATGGCTGTCCAGCCTTTTATCATCTTCCATCAGGACAGTCTCCTTACGAACCAACCCGTCCTTTATGCCTAAAGTGGTATCCAGGGTAGCTTTAAATCAGGCCATACATTTACCTACTTTTTATGCTAATCCTCAAAACAAAGGGGAGAGATTACTACATTCCTTGGACATCCACAGACAACTGCGTTATTATTTGGACAGAACAAAGCCTTTCAGGAAATCAGAACAGCTCTTTGTGGCCTATGCGGTAGGAGCTCAAGGAAAGCCAGTCTCTAAACAGACAATCTCAAAATGGATAGCCCACTGCATACGCTTTTGCTATTCCTTTCATGGCAAAGCTGTACCTACAGGCATTAGAACTCATTCCACCAGGGCCACAGCCACCTCTGCATCCTTCCTCAGAGGAGTTCCTACCAAGGATATTTTGGAAGCAGCCACTTGGAGTTCTGTGCATACCTTCTCCAAGCACTACAACCTACCATTATACTCCAAATCTAGAGCAGGCTTTGCCACTGCAGTCTTGCAGGGCATTTTGGCTCCTCCTAGTTCCACCTAGTACCTACCAACCCTTTCTTAGCTTTGGGATTCTACCCATCTGTTATGACTGCAGCTGTATGCATGATGAACATAGTACAGTTTTGTACCTACCATAAATGTAGATGTTCGAGTGCTAATACAGCTGCAGTCCAGGTTTCCCTCCCTCCTTCCCCTCTTGGGACAGGCCTGTAGGCTAGCACATCCTCATACAACCTGATTGGGGTATTCTTTTATGATGTATTTGCTTGCAACTACTGTATTTTGATTATATTGCACTGCATTATTACACAAACTTATGTATTGCCTTCCTTCTGGGGGCACCTGACATCGAAAAACTGAAGAAAATGGCGTCTGCTGGTTCTTTTATACCCCTGTCGCGCTGACGTCAGGGAAGAAGTGACGACAACCGACGCCGGACCTAGATTTTGGAATTCGGCCGACCGAGGACCCGCCTGATGGCAGGAGAACCCATCTGTTATGACTGCAGCTGTATTAGCACTCGAACATCTACATTTATGGTAGGTACAAAACTGTACTTTGCCTAGGGTACACAGTAAACAAAAAGAAATGAAAACTGGTGCCCTCACAAAGCATAATATTCCTGGGTGCCAGCTTGAATACAGCGGCCCAGATGGCTTATCTCACGCCAAACAAGCAACGACAGCTGATTCAATATTTCAAAATAATGGCAACAAAGACCCAACTCCCTGCAAGAAAAATTCTGCAGGCCTTGGGATTCATGGCATCTTGCATACTACTAATACCATTTGCAAAATTGCATATGAGGAAATTACAATGATACCTGAAAAGCGTATGGACTCAGCACAGCCACAGCTTGGAAACAATGATACCACTCATTCCCTGCCTTCAACAGGAGTTTCTATGGTGGGCACAGGCATGTCACCTCAACAAGGGTCAGCCATTCACCTTACCCACAGCCAGGCAAACTATGACAACAGATGCATCAGACTATGCCTGGGGAGTACACATGGCAGGACAGTGCATTCAGGGCAAATGGACTACAGATCAAAGGCATCTGCATATCAATCAAAAAGAAATGCTAGCAGTACAGAATGCCCTAACAGCTTTCAAGGACCTCTTACACCCAGGACAACTAATAATAAAGACGGACAATACCACAGTAATGTGGTACATAAACAAGCAAGGGGGCACACATTCCTACCCTCTATGCAGGCAAGCAATGACCTTGTGGAACACGGCACTGTCTTACCAGGTTCGATTACAAGCACAATTCCTGCCAGGAAAGAAAAACACATTGGCAGATGGCCTAAGCAGAAACATCATGGATCCACACGAGTGGAAACTACATCCACAAGTATTTGCAATGATAGCTCAAAAATGGGAACGCCCAGACATAGATCTGTTTGCCAGCCCCCAAAAGTACCAATTTCAAAAATTTTGCACAAGGACATTCCATCCACAAGCTTGGAAAGTGGACGCCCTCTCATTCAGTTGGAAAACATTAACCGTGTATGCCTTTCCTCCACTGCCTCTTCTACAAAGGTACTGCTGAAAGTCAGATTAGAGAGGCCACAAATGATACTCATTGCATCAGACTGGCCACGCCAGCATTGGTATCCAATTCTAAGGAACATGACCCACGGCCCACCATGGATTTTACCACAAATTTCTCACCTGCTCACCCAGCGAGACAATCGGATTCTACACAGCCAGCTCAAGACTTTAAACCTGGCTGCATGGCAAATTACCTAAACAACCAGCCAACACCTCTATCCAAAGCTGTTATGGATGTCATTCTGGAGGCCAGGAGGCCCAGCACCAGGAAAACCTATTCAGACAAATGGAAAAGATTTTCCGCCTGGATCCAGGCTAAAGGCCAAAATCCCCTTGATCCAAATATTCCTCAGATTCTACAATGTTTAACTGAGATGTTGCACAAAGGACTTTCCTTTTCATCTATTAAGATCCACGCCTCAGCAATTTCAGCTCATTACAACACGGATCCTCCTTTATTCTCACATCCACTCCTAAGACAGTACCTCAGAAGGGTTAAGAACATAAGACCGCCCAGAGAGCACCAACACCTACTTGGGATCTCAACTTTGTTCTGGAAAAGCTTACACTGCCGCCCTTTGAACCAGCTTTTTCAGCTGATTTAAAATTTCTTTCATGGAAAACTGCCCTGCTACTAGCAATAACCTCAGCTAGAAGAGTCTCAGAGCTACAGGCACTAATGGCAGTGGAGCCTTTCCTCATTTTTCATCAAGACAGAGTATCTCTATGAACTAACCCTTCCTTTATGCCAAAGGTGGTATCCAGTGTGGCCCTAAACCAAACCATTCATTTGCCCACCTTTTTCCCAAATCCCCAGAACAAAGGAGAAAGACTCCTGCACTCTTTGGACATTCACAGGCAATTACGTTACTACTTGGATAAAACTAAGGTTTTCAGAAAAACTGACCAGCTCTTTGTAGCCTATGCTGCAGGATCACAAGGAAAAGCTATCTCAAAACAGACTATTTCTAAATGGATAGGACATTGCATACGTTTCTGCTACACGCATCATGGGAAACCGGTACCTGCTAACATTAGATCCCACTCCACCAGGCTACAGCTACATCAGCAGCCTTTCTCAGGGGAGTGCCAACCAAGGATATTCTGGAAGCTGCAACCTGGAGTTCAGTGCACACCTTCACCAAACACTATCACTTACCTCTATATTCTAAGACTAGAGCTGGTTTTGCCACTGCAGTTTTGCAGGGCCCTACTAGCTCCTTCTAACCCTGTTTAACTCCGCCACCCATTCTTAGTTTTGGGATTCAACCCAAGTGTGATGACTGCAGCAGGGTAACACAATGAACATAGTACAGTTTTGTACCTACCATAAATGTAGATGTTCGAGTGGGGCAAGAAAAACTGAAGAAAATGGTGTCGGATGCCTCTTATTATACCCCTGGCACACTAACGTCAGGGAAGAAGCAACAGCAACCGACGCCGGACCAAGACTTTGGAATTCGGGCCGACTGCAGGACCGCCTGACGGCAGGATAACCCAAGTGTGATGACTGCAGCAGGGTGAACACTCGAACATCTACATTTATGGTAGGTACAAAACTGTACTTTCCTTTGGTTGGCAGAGGCCTGCCACCACAAGGGGCTCCCTTTCACTCTACCCCCTTCCGCCCAAACCATAACAGACGCATCATAATGTGCATGGGGGGCTCACTTGGCAGGGCAGTGCATTCAGGGCAAATGGAACCTGAGACGGATGCACCTGCATATCATTCAAAAAGAAATGTTAGCTGTACAAAATTCCCGGACAGCCTTCAAAGACCACAGTCTTACAGGACAACTATTGGTAAAACCAGACAACACCAGAGTTATGTGGTACATAAACAAGTGGGGGAAACCCACTTGTACCCTCTCTGCAGACTAGCCATGGCTCTGTGGAACACAGCCTTGAGCTACCAAGTGCACCTACAAGCTCAATTCCTGCCAGGAAAGCTAAATTCACTGGCATACAACTTGAGCAGAAATCTCTCAGAGCCACACGAATGGAAACTAGAACCAAAAATATTCAACCTCTTGAGGAACAAATGGGGGGGACTCCAGAGGTAGACCCGTTTGCCTCACCTCAGAACTACCAATTGGACAAATTCTGCACAAGGGCTCCCCACAGTCAAGCTTGGAAAGTGGATGCCCTCTCCTTTACCTGGGAAAGCCTCTCAGTTTATGCCTTTCCCCCTCTGCCTTTCCTCTCGAAAGTTCTGCTAAAGATCAAACAGGACAAGCCAAGGACAATACTGATTGCACCAGACTGGCCACGCCAGCACTGGTACCCCCTCTTGCGCAGTATGACACTGCTGGAACCATGGCACCTGCCTCAGACCCCTTCCCTGCTGTCCCAGCAGGCGGGCTAGATT
This sequence comes from Protopterus annectens, assembly GCF_019279795.1. NCBI lineage: Eukaryota > Metazoa > Chordata > Ceratodontiformes > Protopteridae > Protopterus > Protopterus annectens. The sequence goes on from NC_056737.1 coordinate 1,181,348,318, forward strand.
CTGCACCCTCAGCTTCAAGCTCAGAACCTTGCAGCCTGGCTATTTCCTTGAGCTCTCCAATAGCATCCCTCAGTAAGCAGGTGCTAGATGTCATTCTGGAGGCAAGGAGGCCTAGTACTAGAATATCCTATGCTGAAAAGTGAAAAAGATACTGTTCCTGGAGCCAGACTCTGGATGGCACAACGGTGCCCAGCTTACCTCATATTCTTCAGTACTCCACAAGGGCCTATCCTTCTCGTCAATTAAAATTCATGCCTCTGCCATTTCAGCACATTATAATACTGAGCCACCCCTCTTCTCTCACCCCCTAAAACAATTCTCTCTTCTCTCACCCCCTAAAACAATTCCTTAGAGGGGCCAAAAATTTAAGACCCCCCCAGGTGAGCCCCCACTCCAGCCTGGGACCTTAACTTTGTATTGGAAAAACTCACCCCCCCCCCCCCTTGAGCCAGCTGCAACAGCAGGGTTGAAATTCCTTTCTTGGAAAACAGCCTTCCTTCTAGCCATCACTTCAGCAAGAAGAGTGTCTGAATTACAGGCCCTCATGGCAGTAGAACCCTTCATTATCTTCCATGCAGACAGGGTCCCTCAGGACCAAGCCTTCCTTTATGCCCAAGGTGGTGTCTAGTGTGGCCCTAAATCAGTCCATTCATTTGCCTACTTTTTTCCTCTAATCCACAAAACAAAGGGGAATGAATACTGCACTCTCTGGATGTGCACAAACAACTTATATTTTATTTGGACAGGACTAAGCCTATCAGAAAATCTAAACAGCTGCTAGTTAGCTTTGCTGCAGGGGCAGAGGGGAAGACCATTTCAAAGCAAACCATTTCCAAATGGATAGCCCATTGCATTAATTTCTGCTACAAGCACCATGGAAAACCTACCCCACAGGGGATAAGATCACATTCCACCAGAGCTGCATCTACCTCTGCAGCCTTTCTCAAGAGGAGTCCCTACCAGGGGCATACTAGAAGCTGCTACCTGGAGCTTTGTACATACCTTCACCAAGCATTACCACATGCCTATTTTTTCTAAATCCAGAGCTGGTTTTGCCACTGCAGTCTTGCAGGGCTTAATAGCTGGCCCTAATGCTCTCTAACTTCCTCCTCCCTTTCTTTGCTTTGGGAATCCACCCAAATGTGATGACTGCAACAGTGAAACACGAAGAACATAGTACAGCTGTGTACCCTTACCATAAATGTAGATGTTCAAGTGTATTCACTGTTGCAGTCCTGGTTACCCTCCCTCCAGCCCCCTGACTTCTCTTGGCTCTACCTTTCCTTCTTGTTTGGTATATTTAAGTTTTCTGGTGTATTTGCTTTTTGATGGAGGTGTACCATAACATATAATTGCTCCCCATTGTAGGGGCACCTGACATCTGGGGCAAGAAAAACTGATGTAATGGTGTCTGCTGCATGTTTTATACCCCTGACGTCATGGAAAAAGAGACAGCATCCGACGCAGGAATCCAAAGACTCTGGTATTCAGGCCGGCTGAGGGCTGCCTGCAGGCAGATAACCCAAATGTGATGACTGCAACAGTGAATACACTCAATATCTATATTTATGGTAAATGTACACAACTGTACTTTACCCCACCTAGTGGACCTTGCCATACAAGACAAGGGGTCTCTTATCCATCCTCACTTCTCCACTATTCATCTGATGTCATGGGAGATAGGGTGTTGATCCCTTTAAGACACTTTTTTTCTCGGGAAGTGTTTCATGTTCTGCAGTAGGCTAAGAGACACACTACCAGGAAATCATATTTGTCCAAATGGAAAATATTTTCTTTCGGGTGCTACTGTTGTAACCAGGATCCCTTTTCAGTGGGGATGCCTCTGGTTCTCTTACTATGCTGGTTTAGCATATGCTGTTAAAGTTCACCCCTCAGCTATTTCTGCTCATCTGCCTTTGATGACGACTCTACCCTTTAGATATGAGGTCAAGGAATTTCTGAAAGGCGTCCTTCATATCAGACGTCCCAGGAAGCCTGTTCCACCTTCCTGCAACCTCAGTTTTATTCTTGAAAAATTAACTCTTGCTCCTTTTGAACTTGCAGCTTCCTTGCAACATTTTACTTTGGAAGACTGTTATTTTGGCCTTTACTTCAGCTAAGAGACTGTTTGAACTTAAGGCTCTTAACATCTGTTCCTTTTTTTAGTTTTTCACGGGGACAGGGTGTCTCTTCATACTAATCTTCCTTTTATGCACAAGGTGATTTTTTTTTTCTTAGCCTATTAATTTTATTTATTTATTTTTTTCCTTCCTTGCAGTCTGCTAGTGAGAAGGTTCTTCACAACTTGGATTTGCTCCAATATTTGGATAAGGCTAAGCCCTTTTACACATCTGAGAAACTTTGTTTCCTTTTATCCCAGGTCTTTGGGTTTAGCAGTTTCTAAACAAACCACATCTTCTTGGATCTCTAAGGCCATTTTTTACTCCTATCATGATAAATGTCTTTCCGTCTTTGTAAAGGCTTATTCTAACAGAGTTGCTTCCTCTGGTGCCTTTTCCAAAGGCTTGGGTACCAATTCCATCCTTGAGGCTTGCTACTTGGACCTCTTTCCATAACTTCACTAAACATTATGAGTTGGGTGTTTGCAGAGCAGAAGCTGCCTTTGCTAGGGCTTTTCTGCATGGATTTCTAAAGGGCTCTTCAGTGCTTTCCTCCTCCCAAGTTTCCTCTTAAGCTTTTGTACTGTCCCTTGCGTAAGGAATGCGGCAACAGTAATAGAAAGGACACACAGTACAATTGTCAAATCTTACCATAACAGTAGATGTTCTTCTCTTCACTGTTGCAGTATTTGCTCGCACCTCCTCCTCTTCTTCTGCCCTATTTTTCTTAACGTTCGAGTTAGAGATTTTCTTTTTCTTCCTCCTGGATGCACATAATGTTCGTGTTTCACTGTTGCAGTCATTACACTTGGGTTATCCTGCTGGCAGGCTACGCACAGTCAGCCTGAATTCCAAAGTCTTGGTCCGGCGTCGGTTGCTGTCGCCTCTTCCCTGACGTCAGTGCACCAGGGGTATAAAAGATGTAGCCAACGCCATTTTCTTCAGTCTTTCTTGCCGCGCGGAAGCAGTTAGCAAGTGCCGGTCGGCCAACTCCTGAGATTTTTGAAATTTAATTTCAGATCCAAAGTCTTCAATAAAGCCAAGTACCCCATTGGGGAAACTTTTTTCTTGCTCCAGACCAATGTCAGAAAAAGTTAACAATTGTATTTCTTGTGGGAAGCAAATACCTCATAAGGATTTTCACTCTTACTGTATTCCTTGCCTAGGCCCTGACCACGACTTTGCTAGTTGTCAGTTTTGTGCTTGATTTAACCAACGCACTATTAAGCATCGGTACTTTTCATTACTTTGGCCGAAGGTTTAACTACATAATGCTGTCAGAACAGCCAACGACCGGAGTTCATAAAAAGCGCAAGGAAAAAGAAAAGTACAGGCATCCGAGGTCCAAAACTGACGATGAAGCCTCTTCTGGGACAGTCGCCGGTTCTCAGTGAGGCGCTTTCGCAGCCCCTGACACCCGCTACCTCAGAGCCACAGGCCGCCTCCGACTCCCACGTGGAGACAGCTAGGCCTCTGGATACTCAAGGTATTGGGCCTTCGGAAACTAATCCCTCAGATGGGTCTAGAGCCGCTGAGCAGGCATCGGCTTCTGAGGGTGTTTTCAGACCTGCACAGCTTTATATCAAGCCAACTTCAGCATCAAAGACAAAGACTAAAACAGTTTTAAAGACAAGAAAACAAGTACAGCATTCTCCAGGATAGACTTCCATGCCTAAGAAACAGATGCTCAAAATGGCCGAAGACCTAATTACTTTGATCAGGGGCTCCCATCCCCCTCCTGATAAGAGGCCTAGGCAAGACACTGAATGATTCCTCTGATCAGGTTTCCATTTCCTCTGACTCCTCTTCAGAACAGGGATACTCTATTCCTCCCTATGAGGGTTCTGATGCTGAAGAATCTGTTCCTTCAGCTTCGCCTCCTGAGGATTACTCATTTGGGGAAACCTTGCATACCATGAGGGAACATTTCCACTGGGAGAGCCAAGATTACTCAGAATCTAAGAAAAGGCTCAGAGACTTTCTTTTACTACCTCAGCACAGACCTCTTGCTATTCCTCCTGTTCTAGACATTGTAGATGATGTATTTTCAGAGGGCCTGTCTACCGACTCTCTACCTCCTGCACATGTTAAGCCAGACAGATAATACAGGGTTCCAGATTCTCATAAATTTCTATATAAAAACCCTGCTGCTGACCCAGAAACTATTTCACAGGGTCCCAAAGAGGTCAAGGCTGCTACTGCAAAAAACCTTGTCCCCTTGGAGATTTTAGGGCACTGGACAGATGGGGGATAAAAGTTTACACTTCTGCCACCTTGGCTGTAAGGGCTTTAAATTGTCAGTTTCATATGCTTAAATATCAGCAATACTTAATGTATCTGTTAAAACAGAAAATGTTGACAAATTCTGAATGTGCTGAGAACAAGGAATTGCAGGATTTATTGCATGCAGCTGAACAAGTGGGAAAACATACTTTGCAATGTGGTTATGATTCACTGAAGGCCTCTTGCAGGGCTGCTGTAACAGGCTCTGTCATTAAAAGGCATGCTTGGTTAAAAGAACAGACTCTGCCTGATCATGTTAAAGCAAAATTATTGGATGCTCCATTACAGCATGATACTTTGTTTGGTGTTAAGGCAGAAGAGGTGTTGAAGAAAATGGAGAATAAAGCTAAATCTATGCAGACAGTGAAGGATTTCTTACAGGTGCAGCCACCCAGATTTAGCAGGAACTGGCCTTCTAAGAATTGGTCCTTTCCCGTGTCATACAGGCCACAAAGAGGCAGATACAGACGCTTTAGAGGCAGACAACAGCCCCAGGGCTCATACAGGCCCAAACAGTGGGGTGCTTCTGCCTCCAAAAGCGGAGAAGACAAATCACAGCCAGATAGGAAACAGTCCCAGTGACTTCCATCTCCCAATGCCAAGCATTTATCTTTTGGCAGCACCCTTAGGGGGAAAGCTAGCAATTTTTCACAAAATTGGCACGATTACCCAGGACAAATGGGTTTTAAATATAGTCTCTCAGGGCTACAGGTTCCACTTTCACACCCTTCCAAAGGCAAAAGGTATGCCGGACCTGCCACACAATCAATGGACAGAGGCACAAAACCAAATTTCATCCCTCATGGACATGAGGGCTATTCAGCCAGTGCCACGACAAGAGCAAGGACAAGGATTTTACTCAAGACTTTTCTTAGTACCAAAAAAGGACAAAGCATGGAGACCGATTCTGGACCTGTCTATTCTAAATACTTTTCTGAACGTTCCGAAATTCAAAATGTTGACTCTGCAGCAGCTTCTGCCCATGCTGGGGAAAAAGGCTTGGCTTGTAACTTTGGACCTCAGAGGTATACCTGCATGTCCCAATCAGACAATCTTGCAGAAGATACCTCAGATTCATAGCTGGCTCAAAGCACTACCAATTCTCTGCACTGCCCTTTGGCTTATCTACTGTGCCCATGGTCTTCACAAAATGCCTGGCACCAGTAATTGCATTTTGCAGACAAAAAGGAATTCAAATATATCCCTACTTGGACGACTGCCTTATTCAAGCAGAGGCCAAAGACATTCTACTACAACATCTGGCGTTTGTAAAAAGATTACTAATTTGCCTAGGGTACACAGTAAACGAAAAGAAATCAAAACTAGTACCCTCTCAAGAGATATTTCTGGGTGCAAGCTTAAATACAACTGCCCAGATGGCTTATCTCACGCCAGACAAACAAAGGCATCTGACTTCTTCCTTCGAAAACTTGGCAACAAAGACCCAGTTATCTGCAAGAACAATTCTGCAGGCTCTGGGCTACATGGCCTCCTGCATTCTGTTAATTCCATATGCAAGACTGCATATGAGGAAACTACAATGGTACCTAAAAAGTGTTTGGACTCAACATTGTCACAGCCTGGAAACATTAATTACCCTCATTCCTTGCCTACAACAGGAGTTTCGATGGTGGACACAGGCCTGTCACCACAACAAGGGACAGACATTCACTTTGCCCACAGCCAGGCAAACACTAACAACAGATGCATCAGATTATGCCTGGGGGGCCCACATGGCAGGAAAATGTATTCAGGGCACATGGCCCCCAAGCCAAAGGCATCTACACATCAATCAAAAAAAGATGCTAGCTGTACAAAATGCCCTGACAGCCTTCAAGGACCTACTTCATCCAGGACAGCTGCTGATAAAGATGGACAACACCACAGTCATGTGGTACATAAACAAGCAGGAGGGCACACATTCCTACCCCCTCTGCAGACAAGCCATGATTTTGTGGAACACAGCATTGATTTACCAAGTACACCTGCAAGCACAATTCCTGCCAGGAAAAACAAATGCTCTGGCAGACAAACTAAGCAGAAACCTCATGGACCCTCACGAGTGGAAACTGGATCCACAAATCTTCAGAATGATAACAAGGAAATGGGGACACCCAGACATAGATCTTTTTGCCTCCCCCTCACAACTGCCAACTTCAGAGATTCTGCACAAGGACTTATCACAAACAAGCATGGAAAGTGGATGCCCTGATGTTCATCGTGCATACAGCTGCAGTCATAACAGATGGGTTTTCCTGCCGTCAGGCGGGTCCTTGGTCGGCCGAATTCCAAAGTCTAGGTCCGGCGTCGGTTGTCGTTGCTTCTTTCCTGACGTCAGTGCGACAGGGGTATAAAAGAACCAGCCGACGCCATTTTCTTCAGTCTTTCTTGCCGCGCGGTGCCCGAAGCAGAAGCAGTTCGCAAGTGCCGGTCGGCCAGCTCCTGAGATTACGAAAAATTTGGAACCGAAGTCTTCTTAAAAGCTAAGTACCCGTTGAAACTTTTCTTGCCTCAGACCGATGTCAGACAAAGTTAATAATTGTATTTCTTGTGGGAAGCAAATACCGCATAAGGATTTCCATTCCCTCTGTATACCTTGTTTAGGCCCAAACCACGACATCTTGCTCTGTCGCTTTTGTGCTACATTCAACAAACGCACTATTAAGCGTCGGGCGGAGTTCACCCAGCATTATTTTGGGAAAGCATTTAACTATACTATGTCGTCGGATACTCCGACTCCGGTTTTGTCTAAAAAACGCAAAGACAAGGACCGACACTCGAGGTCCGCAGCCTATACCGACACCACGCCAAAGCCGACTACACGTGGTCCGGTTCTCAGCGAGGCGCCTACACAGCCCCTGATTACCGACGACACATCTTTGGCGGTGTCTCCTGTACCCGAGGTCGCAGGCTCCTCGGCCCACACCCTGACTACAGATACCGACGCCACGCTTGGCGTTGAAACACAGAATGTGGACAGGTCCACTTCCACTCAAGGTGTCTTCAGACCTTCCTCTTCTTTCTCCATCAAGGCTTTCACCAAGTCTAAAGCTACCATGCACCCTAAGAGACCAGCTACACAGGGCCCATCTCCAGGCCCCATGCCTAAGAAACAGATGCTTAAAATGGCTGAGGATTTAATTACTCTAATCAGAGGTTCTCAGCCACCTCTGGACAAAAGACCCAGAGTGGAGGAAGATTCCCCCCCCCCTCTGATCAGGACTCTATTATTTCAGAGCACTCTGATTATCAGGAACAGTCCTACTCCCCTTTTGAAGACTCTGATGCAGAGGAATCTATTCCTTCTGTATCCCCCCTTGAGGATTACTCATTTGGTGAAACTCTGCATACCTTAAGGGAACACTTCCACTGGGAAGGCCAGGATTATTCTGATTCCAAGAAAAGGCTCAGGGAATTTCTTTTGTTACCCCAGCACAGGCCTCTGGTTATACCTCCTGTCCTGGACATCCTAGATGATGTTTACTCGGAGGCCTGCCTTAACCCGGACTCTTCCTCCAGCTCCAGTTAAGCCTGACAGGTACTACAGGGTTCCTGACTCACACCAATTTCTATACAAAAGCCATGCTGCTGACCTAGAAACCATCTCACAGGGGCCCAAGGGAGTTAAGGGCTCCATTGCCAAAAACCCATTGCCTTCCGAGAGAGATTCCAGATCCTTATACGTCTGCTACCTTATCCATGAGGGCCTTAAACTGTCAGTTTCATATGCTAAAATACCAACAGTTTCTGTTATCTCAGTTGAAAAGTAAAATGTCACAACCTGAACAACCAGACATGAAGGAGTTGCAGGATTTGATGCATAGTGCAGAACAAGTGGGTAAACATACCTTACAATGTGGTTTTGATGCTCTAGAGGCCTCATGTAGAGCTGCTGTTACAGGCTCAGTCATACGTAGGCATGCCTGGCTCAAGGAACAAGCCTTGCCTGATCATGTCAAAGATAAATTACTAGACGTCCCTCTTCAAAAGGATGTACTATTTGGGGCAAATGCTGAGGAAGTATTACGGAAAATGGAGGAAAAGGCTAAATCAATGCAAACTGTGAAAGAATTTCTGCAGGTTCAACCCCCACGTTTTAGTAGAAATTGGCTTTCCAAAAACTGGTCCTTTCCTGCCACAGACAGTCCCCAAAGAGACAGATACAGGCGCCCGAGGGGCAGAGGACAAACACAAGGCTCGTACAGAGGCAGACAATGGCAAGCTCCTACACACAGAGGTGGTGAGGACAACTCTCAATCTTTCAGAAAGCAAAACCAATGACTTTCCCCTTTGCATGCCAACCAGGTCTCAAATGGCAGCCCCCTTAGGAGAGAAGCTGGCACTATTCTCAAAAAATTGGCATATTGTCACAAAGGACAAATGGATCCTGAACATTATAAACAGAGGCTACAAATTCCATTTTCATACCCTTCCAAAAATGAAAGGCATGCCAAACCTGCCACACAATCAGAGGGCAGAGGCACAAAAGCAAATTTCAGATCTTATAAACATGAAAGCTATTCAAGAGGTACCTACACACGAACAAGGTCAAGGTTTTTATTCCAGGCTATTTCTGATGCCAAGGAAGGGAAAAGATTGGAGACCTGTTTTGGATCTTTCCATCCTAAACACATTCCTACTCGTACCAAAATTCAAGATGCTCACTCTACAGCAACTTCTTCCCATGCTGGCCAAGGAGTCTTGGCTGGTAACATTGGACCTCAAGGAGGCATACCTGCATGTCCCAATCAGACAAAATTTCAGAAGATACCTCAGATTTCTTGCAGGTTCAACCCATTATCAATTCTCTGCATTGCCCTTTGGTTTATCTACTGCGCCCAGAGTATTCACGAAATGCCTGGCATCAGTAATTGCCTACTTCAAGGGATACAAATATACCCTTATTTGGACGACTGCCTGATCCAAGCGGACAGCAAGCACATTCTTCTGAAACATCTGGCTTATGTAATAATGTTATTAAACTCTCTAGGATACACAGTCAACAAAGAGAAATCAAGACTAATACCCTCTCGGAAGATAATTTTCCTGGGTGCCAATTTGGACAAAAACACCCAGATGGCCTACCTCACGCCAGAGAAGCAAGGGCAACTAATTCAATATTTCAGAACACTAGCAAATTGCACCAGGCTGACTGCAAGGAAAATCCTGCAGGCTCTGGGATTCATGGCATCTTGCATCTTACTAATCCCATGTGCAAAGCTGCATATGAGAAAACTACAATGGTACCTAAAAAACATATGGTCTCAACACAGCCACAGTTTGGAAACAATAATACCACTAACTCCATGTCTGCAAAAGGAATTTCTGTGGTGGACTCAAGCATGCCAAACAAACACAGGTCTTCCATTCAGCAAGCCTCAAGCAAATCAGGTCATCACAACAGACGCCTCGGACTCACAGACCGGTGCATTCAGGGCAAATGGACCCAAAAAGAAAAGCACCTTCACATCAATCAAAAAGAAATGCTAGCAGTGATAAATGCTATTACAGCTTTCAAGGACCATCCACAACCAGGTCAGCTATTGATAAGAACAGACAACACCACAGTTATGTGGTACATAAACAAGCAGGGAGGAACACATTCTTATCCCCTATGCAGACTGGCCATGTCACTTTGGAACATAGCCACGGACTTACAAATGGAACTACAAGCACAGTACTTGCCAGGCAAGGAAAACACGCTGGCAGACAACTTAAGCAGGAATATGACAGATCCACACGAATGGAAGTTTCATCCAAAAGTTTTTACAGAAATAATCCAAAAATGGGGAAGGCCAGACATAGATCTCTGCCTCCCACAAAAATCATCAATTGACAAAATTCTGCTCAAGGATCTTCCATCCAAAGGCCTGGAGAGTGGACGCTCTCTCTTTCAGTTGGACATCAATGACAGTTTATGCCTTCCCACCTCTTCCTCTGCTGCCCAAAGTCCTATTGAAGTCCAGAGCAGACAGACCAAAGATGATCCTCATTGCTCCGGACTGGCCAAGGCAACACTGGTACCCACTCCTGAGGAGCCTGACACATTCCCCACCATGGACCCTGCCTCTAATGCCTCTTCTTCTGACTCAGCACAGCTTCAAAACTCTTCACAGTCAGCTGAAAACACTCAATCTAGCCGCATGGAAGATTCCTTAGCATCGCAGCAGGCCCTGCTCTCCAAGGAGGTGCAGGATGTCATTTTGGAGGCCAGAAGGCCATCAACTAGAAAAGCTTACTCTGCAAAATGGAAACGTTTTTGTTTGGAATGAGAAAAAGGGCCAGTGCCCTGGAAAACTGAATTTACCTCAAATACTACAATATTTGGCTGAACTGCTAAGCAGTGGACTTTCGTTGTCCTCCATCAAAATCCATGCCTCAGCCATTTCTGCAGAATACAACACTGATCCACCTTTATTCTCTCACCCTCTATTAAGACAGTTTCTCAGAGGGGATAAGAATTTAAGGCCTCCAAGAAAACAACCAATGCCTGCTTGGGATCTTAATTTCATTCTGGAAAAACTGACTTTGCCTCCTTTTGAGCCAGCTGCCTCATCAGATTTACAATATTTGTCCTGGAAAACAGCTTTCCTTCTGGCTATCACTTCAGCTCGTAGGGTTTCAGAACTACAGGCTCTTATGGCTGTCCAGCCTTTTATCATCTTCCATCAGGACAGAGTTTCATTACGTACCAACCCGTCCTTTATGCCTAAAGTGGTATCCAGGGTAGCTTTAAATCAGGCCATACATTTACCTACTTTTTATCCTAATCCTCGAAACAAAGGGGAGAGATTACTGCATTCCTTGGACATCCACAGACAACTGCGTTATTATTTGGACAGAACAAAGCCTTTCAGAAAATCAGAACAGCTTTTTGTGGTCTATGCGGTAGGAGCTCAAGGAAAGTCAATATCCAAACAGACAATCTCAAAATGGATAGCCCACTGCATACGCTTTTGCTATTCCTTTCATGGCAAAACTGTACCTACAGGCATTAGAACTCATTCTACCAGGGCCGCAGCCACCTCTGCAGCCTTCTTCAGAGGAGTTCCTACCAAGGGCATTTTAGAAGTAGCCACTTGGAGTTCTGTGCATACCCTCTCTAAGCACTACAACCTACCATTATACTCCAAATCTAGAGCAGGCATTGCCACTGCAGTCTTGCAGGGCATTTTGGCTCCTCCTAGCTCCACCTAGTGCCTACCACCCCTTTCTTAGCTTTGGGATTCTACCCATCTGTTATGACTGCAGCTGTATGCACAATGAACATAGTACAGTTTTGTACCTACCATAAATGTAGATGTTCGAGTGCTAATACAGCTGCAGTCCAGGTTTCCCTCCCTCCTTCCCCTCTAGGGGTCTTCTTTTATGGTGTATTTGCTTGCAACTACTGGTCTTTGATTATATTGCATTGCATTATTACATAATTTTATTTATTGCCTTCTTTCTAGGGGCAACTGACATCTGGGGCAAGAAAAACTGAAGAAAATGGCGTCTGCTGGTTCTTTTATACCCCTGTCGCACTGACGTCAGGGAAGAAGCGACGACAACTGACGCTGGACCTAGACTTCGGAATTCGGCCGACCGAGGACCCGCCTGACGGCAGGAGAACCCATCTGATGTCCTTCAAGAATGCAACTGCAGTCCTTACATATGGGTTGTCCTGCCTCAGGCAGCCCTCGGTCAGCCGGATTCCAAAGTCTGGGTCCGGCGCCGGCTGATGTCGCCTCCTCCCCGACGTCAGAGCGGCTGGGGTATAAAAGCATCAGCCGACGCCATCTTCCTCCATCTTTCTTGCCGCGCGGTGCCCGAAGCAGAAGCAGTTCGCAAGTGCCGGTCGGTCAGCTCCTGTGTTTTACTTATCCAAAGTCATCAACGAGCTAAGTACCCCATTGGGGAACCTTTTCTTGCCTCAGCCGATGTCAGAAAAAACTGAAAAAGTTAATAACTGTATGTCTTGCGGTAAACAAATACCTGATAAGGACTTCCATTCTTACTGCCTCCCCTGCCTTGGCCCAGACCACGACGTCTCGGCCTGTGCTGCCTGTGCTTGCTTCAATAAGCGCACACTGAGGCGCCGGGCAGAGTTTGCCGAAGACTTTTTTGACGATAAATACTCTTATAACATGCCGTCGGAACAACCGACACCACATATTTCCAAAAAACGGGAAGACCGGGACCGACATTCTCGGCCCGTGACTTCCACCGACACCACGCCAAAAACTACCACGAGTGCATCGGTCTCTTCTGAGGCGGTTGTTCCGCCGATCCGGACCGACGACACCGCTTTACCGATCACTCCGGCCTCGGAGCCTGCGCCGGTTGTTGATTTTCCTCCAGAATCTGAAGCTCAAGATTTACCTGACACCATACCGGTGGACAAGGTGACTCCAGCACGTGGGGCAGCTAGGCCCCCTATGTCTATGTCTATCAAGGCCTACACACGTGCTAAGGCTGCCAGCCAGGCTAAGTCTCACCCTCCTAAATCTTTGCCTCAGCCCAGTACTGATAAACAAATCATGACCTTAGCTGCAGATTTGATTTCCTTAATCCGAGGCTCTCAGGCCCATCCTGAGAGAGGTTCAGCAGGAATTGGCTGCTCATATGTAAGGACTGCAGTTGCATATCTATCGGACATCTACATTTATGGTAGGTACAAAACTGTACTTTATGACTGCAGCTGTATTAGCACTCGAACATCTACATTTATGGTAGGTACAAAACTGTACTTTTATTCAGCTGGAACAACCTTACAGTATATGCCTTTCCTCCCCTGCCTCTCCTCCCCAAGGTGTACTCCTAAAGGTCAGGCAAGAGAAGCCACAAATGATACTGATTGCCCCGGATTGGCCACGCCAACACTGGTACCCAATCCTGAGGAGTTTGTCCCAAGTCCCAGCATGGACATTACCTCAAATTCCTCCTTTACTGACCCAACAAAACCATCAGATCCTGCACAGCCAACTTGGAACTCTAAATCTAGCTGCATGGAGGATACTGTAACCATTCAGAATACACCTCTCTCTAAAGCGGTTATGGATGTCATTTTGGAAGCCAGGAGGCCCAGCACCAGAAAATCTTATGCAGAAAAATGGAAGAGATTCTGTGCTTGAAACCAGGCACAAGGAATTGAAACGCTTGTTCCAAATATTCCTCAGATTTTACAATATCTAACTGAGATGCTGGAAAAGGCCTATCCTTCTCATCAATTAAGATCCATGCCTCTGCCATTTCAGCTCATTACAATGCAGACCCACTTATTTTTTCATATCCATTGCTTAGGCAGTTCCTCAGGGGGGCCAAAAACATAAGACCTCCAAGGAGAGCACCAATTCCTGCATGGGACCTCAATTTTATCTTGGAAAAACTCACAATGCCTCCTTTTGAGCCAGCCAATACAGCTGACATAAAATTCTTATGGAAAACCACTCTGCTCCTAGCAATAACTTCAGCAAGAAGAGACTCAGAGTTACAGGCATTAATGGCTGTGGAACCTTTTATTATCTTCCATCCGGACAGGGTTTCTCTAAGGACAAACCCAACATTTATGCCTAAGGTAGTGTCCAGTGTGGCTCTTAACCAAACCATTCATTTGCCTACTTTTTACCCAAACCTGCAGAATAAAGGGGAGAGACTTCTACATTCTTTGGACATACACAGACAGCTACACTTCTGCTTTGACAAATCTAAAGCTTTCAGAAAGACTGAGCAACTTTTAGTGGCATATGCTGCAGGATCACAAGGAAAGGCTATCTCAAAGCAGACTATTTCAAAATGGATAGGACACTGCATTCGTTTCTGCTATTCACAACATGGTAAATCAGTGCCTAAGGGCATTAGACCACATTCTTCCAGGGCAGCAACCACCTCAGCAGCCTTCCTCAGAGGAGTACCAACCCAAGGATATTTTGGAGGCTGCAGCTTGGACTTCAGTGCACACTTTTACTAAGCACTACCACTTGCCTCTTTACTCTAAATCCAGAGCAGGCTTTGCCACTGCAGTCTTGCAGGGCCTTATAGCTACTCCTAATTCTATTTAGACCCCAGCCGCCCAACCTCAGCTTTGGGATTCAACCCAAGTGTAGTGACTGCAACAGTGAAACACGATGAACATAGTACAGTTGTGTATCTACCATAAATGTAGATGTTAGAGTGTATTCACTGTTGCAGTCCAGGTTACCCACCCACCATCCCCCTTTCTTTGCCGGGACTTATCTGTATTTCTCTATCCTATACAACCTATGTGGTGTATTTGCTTGTAGATGAAGGTATTGTTATTTTAGTGCATGCTTTTATTAGCAGTGTTTTTTAGCCTACCCTTCTGGGGGCACCTGACATCTGGGGCAAGAAAAACTGAAGAAAATGGCGTTGGCTGCATCTTTTATACTCCTGGCGCACTGACATCAGGGAAGAGGCGACAGCGACCGACGCCGGACCAAGACTTTGGAATTCAGGCCGACTGCGGGTAGCCTGCCAGCAGGATAACACAAGTGTAATGACTGCAACTGTGAATACACTCTAACATCTACATTTATGGTAGGTACACAACTGTACTTTCCTCCAGGTTCCTTGGGGCATTCTGTTCCTCCTGGGACTTTTCAGTTCTGAGGCATGTACATTCATGCATCACCTTTATGCCCCACGCCTTGCATGCGGGTGCATACGTGTCAAGTACAATGCCTATAAATTCGAAAGGCTTTGGTAGTTGAGATGTCCTTTGGCAGGAAATACCTTGCATAAGGAATACTCAACAGTGAAGACGATAATTACTCTGATGGTAAGATTTTACACAACTGTACAGCAGCAGCTGACACAAGACGATAATTACTCTTATGGTAAGATTTTACACAACTGTACAGCGGCAGCTGATGAAAGTTGGGAGGTTTTGAAATGCTCACTCATCACAAGATGACTGAAGACCCTGGGAATTAAAACCATGTTTGCTGAGTATAACAAATTTATTCACAACTCTGAACTGTCCAGTGTCTGTATCTGCCCTCGCCTGCTGAGTTTCATCTGACTTGCCAGCTTCAGTGCTGTTTTCCAATGTGTTAGAAGTTGAACTTGTGCACTTGAGTGGCTCAATAGTTAAGTAGACTGCATATCGGTTATTTGTAGGAGTTGTTTTACTGTGGTTATAACTAGTAGGATATTGTACACGTGGTTTCTACATTAACAGAGGTTCTGCACACCTCAACTCTTGGCAAGTGGTTCAGAACACAGGAGTGTTTGGTTATTCAATCTAATGTTTCGCTGTGACAGTTTGGAATCTGATTCTGTTTCACAGAAGATTGATATTTTGTCATCACTTTATTTTTCTTTTTATGAGTGCAGACGTACCCTGTAAACTAATAACATTTCCTATGTATTTTTTCAAAGGAGGGGCATATTTACATTATGTTAAAATAAACTGTATCCTGTGGTTTCAGTTATAGAAGGAGGTAATCAGAACTGTTACAATTTGCTGGAAAGTCTCCAAAATGCACACATGCGCTCTCATTCAAGGTTGGATTGTTTTTTCAGATAATATTTACTAAAGGATAAAACCATCTTTATTGTTGAGAATAACATCTTTATGTATGGAGATAACTTTTATTTGCAAACCTGGGGTGTGGCCATGGGAACTCCATGTGCTAACAGTTATTCAAACTTGGTCTTGGCTGAGTGGGAATTTAAAACAGTCTTCAGTGATGGAAATATCTGAAAGAATGAACTTGTCTGTTATGGGCGTTTTGTGGATGATGTTTTTTTATTTATGGAAAGGAGGCATTGACCAATTGGATCTTTTTGTCAGCTTTATTAACAACAGCACTGACTTCCTTGAGTTCAAAATGAAACACTCATCCTCAGTCATAGATTTCTTGGATGTCAAGATACGTTCACAAACAATTCAAGGTCTCTCTACTGGGGTGCATAGGAAAGAGACCTGGCAAAATCATTTCTTACACAGGCAGAGCATGCATCCAAGACATATTTTTGACAACATCTTTGACAACCATATCTTAAGAGTCTCAAGACTATGTACTGATGAATTCTTGGAAGAGCAGTTCAATCTACGTAGATATTTGAAGGATAGGGCCTACCAGGAAAATAATTTTCCACCAATATCACAGGTGGATAGAAAGCAAAAGAGGTCAACCTTATTACTCAGAGAGGTCTGAACAAGCTTCACGAAGACAGTCTAATGATACAACACCTCAACAACTTAGATGTATGCTTACTTACAGTTCAGACAATCGACAGGTCTGTGAAGTGGTCAGGAAATTTTGTCCGATTCTGACAGCGGATGATAAAATAAAGAACATCGTTGGAGAGAGACCTAGGTTTCTCTATAAGAATAAAAAGAACATCAAGAGATTACTATGCCATAAAGATGGCTTTAAACATGGTGATTCACTATCGGACCGCAAGGGTACTTTTAAATGCTGTAGATGCGAAGCTTGTTCTTACTTAGATACTAGTAATACTTTCCTCCACCCAGTATCTGGAAGTAACTTTCATTTCGATGTTTATGCTGATTGTACTACTAGCCACATTATCTATTTGGCTACCTGTCACAAGTGCCAAGCTTTTTATCTTGGTAAAACTGACCAACGACTGAAGGATCGTATTCTACGACATGTCAGAGACATTGATCAGAAAGTTCCACATAATGCCTTAGCGCACACGTATTGGTCCATCCTACGCATAATTTCTTGTTTAAAGCTGTGGAAGTGGTCACCCAAAACATCAGGGAAGGAGATGTCCACAACAGGACAGAATTAAGAGAGATCTTTTGGATCAATTTTAGAGCTAATCTACTCCCAGGTCTTAATACAATAGTACCTCTCAGACCTGTTCTAAAATCTAGAAGAAACCTACCCCATATCAATACATGATTCTAGCATTTTAACATTGAACTACTTTATAGGAGACAAATCTCCACTTTGAACATTTATTTTTGTCCTGTGCCTTTAAGAACACTAAAGACAATCCGCTACCAGCTCTTGATTGTGTTTCCTTTATAAACAGGAAGACCTAACCACATTTTTATACGATCTGAAGAAGGCATCTGCCGAAAGCGCTCATCGTTTGGACAATTTCATCTTTTCAGCTTTTTACGCTCAGCTATCAATTGTGCTTTTAAATGTGCTTTAACAACTTGAAGCCTAAAGTTGTGGATGTTAATCACTAGGCTAATTATTTCAGTGAAGCTTGCATTTTGTCAGCTTCTCTTTTTAAGCTTTCAATAAATTTGAGTTTTAACAGCCTGAAGTTTGAAGCTGTGGATGACAACAGTTTGGATACTCAACTATTTTCAGTTCATCATATTCTAATGAAGTTTACATCCTGTCAGCTTCACTTTTTAAGCGATTTATTAAATTGTGTTTTAACAGTCTGATGCCTGAAGCTGTGGACGACACCTAAGGTCTTTTTTCTTTATTGTTGGTCACCAGATGAGCTCTTGTTCCATCCTAAAGTAAGTCTGTTTGGTAAGCAAGGCTTCGTTTATGACCATGTTTGTGTGCACCTTTAGTAAATGGTGTTTATCCTGACAGCCTTTGAGATCTTTAATGTCAAGGCATCGCTGCTGGTCTTCTGTTATATAGCGAACAGCTTTCATTAAGAGTACAACCTCATCTAATGTTAAGGTCCCTATCTTTAACCTTAAACAAGTGTGTTAATGGGATGCTTCTAATGCCCTTAGCAATGGTTTCTTTTACTAGATGGTTTTGGAAAGTTTTCTGAAAGAGCGGCTGTTATTACCAAGTCATACATTGCTGTTCCAGCCGCACACTGACCAGTAATAAACAAAAGTATAACAATCAAAAGTCAGGCTAAAACTAACTTATTCAATATAAAACCTTCCTAGTACATTAATGTCTCAAGTAAACATTTGAATAGCACCTCTTGTTGGTGGTGGTAAGTAGTTCAGAACACTTCATTTATACATTTTAAAACTGGTGGGCGAAGCTGTTCCACTGAATATTTTAAATGCATGACTTGTATCAAAAAGTTATTTGCAAGTTTAAGCATAAATGAGACATGGTTGCAACATCAGTATTTAGAATGATTTAACTCCAAATGAGGTCAAATGTCCACACTTTTAGATTATGAATCCATGACAGTTACATGTCCTGGTTTGTTGTATAGTCACAGTTTAGTCAAACATAGGACTTTGTATGTTGAATTGCATATGCTGGTAGTTTTGATAGAATATTAATATATAATATCAACATCTGTGTAATTGCCTTAGTTTTTATACATATTCTCTACTCTCGGTGAACGGTGACATTTGTAGAAACTGGGCTTCTGTGCATGTTGTAGGCGGGACACTGAATTGTTCTTGTACTTGTTCTAAATCATGCTGAACTGAGCTACATAAATATGTAGAGCTAGTAGTCTCTTAGCAAATGTTCAGTGCTTATTGGTTGTAATAGCTGCAAACAAGGGATTTATTTATTTACTTTTGTTGACTGGAAGAGTCCGGCTGGATTAATGTCCATTTTCAGCGGAGACCCAGGGAGAAAAGCTCCAGCATACAATTAGTTATCCAAACAAAAGATACAGTTAGTCAAACAAAGATACAGTATTTATAAGACATATTACTTGTCATGTATTTATTATATACAACTGAGTAGAAAAATGTTAGTTTGTAGCTTTAGTCATAACTGAATTTGTAGAGGACATGTTTTCCAAGTGACACTGTATATTTATAAGACTGGAGGAAGTGGACACGATTCCTGGTGCGGAGATTATTCTATTGTGTTAAAAAGACGAGCCTCAAACTGTTCCTTTTTAAGGTCAGGAGCTGGAGAGGGGTATGGGGGGTATAGGAAAGAGGGAGTCCAAGATCACCCAGGATTAGCACAGGCGCTTGTCCAGTGGGATGTGAAGTAAAGTTTGAGTTTTTTCTTGAATTTAACCAATGAGGATTCCTGAGTTAGATCTGGTGGCAAATGGTTCCTGGTTTTGGTAATGTAATTGAGGAAGGAGTCGCCGCCAGCTGAGTTGCGGGATTTTGTAGTCTTGAGTAGTAGTTTTGCAGTGGATCTGAGTGGCTGTGCACTAGTGTAGGCAGTTATTAAAGATTTAAGAGCAGGTACCTTATCAGGGTGGTGAAGCACTTTATGAATTGTGTTAAGTTGATTGTGTAGGAGGAGGTTAGGAAATTCAAGCCAGTTGAGTAGTTTGAGGTTTTGACAGTGATGTGTATGAAATTTAGAGTTGCTGGTGAAACGGGCTATGTGATTGTAACAGAGTGATAGTTTTAGTTCCGCCTTAGCCAAGTTGGTAAGTACAGGGGGTGCGTAAGTGTTGATAGGAGATGGGAGCAGGCAATAGTGGATCTAGTTTCTTGGGTTAAGAGTGCCCTGTTCCTATACAGTGAACCAATTATTTTGTTTGTATTTTTTATAGTTTGGTTTCCATGGAGGTTGAATTTTAGATGGTTATCTATGTGCACCCCTAGCAGTTTTGTGTGGGTATCTGGAGTGATAATAGTTCCATTGTTAGAAATCACAGTAAAGGTTGTGGGAGGGGACCGCCGTGTTGGGGTGAATAGTAATTTGTTTTTTTTGGGGGGATTCAAGATCATTTGATGGTTGGAAAGCCAGATTTCAATGGTTTTAAATGTTTGGGTTATTGGAGTTTGAGTGGGGTGCAGGCAGTACAAATCAAACTGGAGTAGTCGGCGTACTGAATGTAGGTGGCATTGGGGATTGCTGTGGGGAGGTCATTTATAAATCTAGAAAAAAGTAGTTGTCCCAGGATAGAGCCCTGTGGAACCCCAAGAGTGACTGGGAGTAGGGAGGACAGGTTGTTTTGCCAAAGTACGGCCTGACTTCTACCCAGTAAGTAGTTTTGGAACCACTGAATGGTCAGCTGATTAAGGGACAGATTTTCCAGTGTGCAGGCAAGTTGGTGGTGGTTAACCATGTCAAAAGCCTTGGAGAGGTCAAGAAAGGGGGCTGATGACAATTGAGCATTATTGCTGTTATTGTTAATCGTAGTGGTGGTGAATGAGAAGGAGTGCAGGTGTTGCGCTATGATGGGCCTAATTCCATGCTGTGAGTTGGCTAGTAGTTTATGGGCAGGAAAGTGCATTAGCTGACTGTGAATGGAATGATGAGTAGGATGACTGAAATCAGGAAAATGCAAATATGGCTTCTCTCTTTTAAGTTCTCCAAATGTTTTTGGTTTCTAATACCATGACTGGAATGAACCCAATTCCTAAGTCAAAGAACGATTAAAGTTTATGAAATTAGTATTTCAATCTTTGTCAGCCAGAAGTGCTCTTCGCAGCACCTGCAGTGTGCCCAGATGACTCCTGCAATTCATATAGAGTTGCATGTATTGGTAACATATCTCAATATGATTGTACATTCTTTTTTATAAGACCAGTTCCTGCTACTATTGGAACTGTTTGGGTATGTATCTTCCACATTGTTCTCGTTTCTGCCTGCAAATCCTGATAGTTTGACTTTGTATCTCTCTGTACACAAGACACTGTAGTCACTGGGTGTGGCAATTTCAGTGATCAATGCTACTTTTGTCTTCTTTTCATAGGCTACTGCATCTGGTTTTCTAGCATCTGTTTCTAATGGATGATCCCACGTAACTTCTTCATTTTCTAGGATGCTTTGAGGCTCATGTTTCTGGTGTTTTACGGCCACTTCAGTACTATAATGTTTGACCAATCCCAAGTGCAGCAGTCTTGCCACAGTATGCCTTTCAGTATACAGTCCTTCTGCCATTAGTATGTCAAAACCAGCAACAAGGTGTGCAGCTGATGTTCTTCGTGTTTCACTGTTGCAGTAATTACATTTGGGCAATCTGCTGGCAGGTTGCCCTCAGCCGGCCTGAATTCCAAAGTCTTGGGTCCTGCGTCAGTTGCTGTCTTCTCTTCCATGACGTCAGGGGTATAAAACATGCAGCCGACACCATTTTCTTTAGTCTTTCTTGCCGTGAGGTGCCCAAAGCAGAAACTTTTCGCAAGTGCCGGTCGGCTGACTAATGAAATATTCGAATTTGAGTTTCAGAACCGAAGTCTTCACTAAAGCTAAGTACCCCGTTGGGGAAACTTTTTTCTTGCTTTTTACCGATGTCAGAAAAAGTTAATAATTGCATTACTTGTGGGAAGCAAATACCTCATTAGGATTTCCATTTATACTGTATCCCTTGCCTAGGCCCTGATCACAACGTGCCTGGCTGCCGGTTTTGTGCTAGATTTAACCAACGCACTATTAAGCGTCTGTATATTTTTGCATCATTTTGGAAACAGATTTAACTACCCAGAAATGTCATTGGATAGGAATCCGACTACCGGAGTACATAAAAAACACAAAGAAAAGGACAGAGAAAGGCAGTCGAGATCCAAAAGCGACGAAGCTTCTCCTAAGCCAGTCGCTGGTACTCAGTGAGACACTTTTGCAGCCCCTGATACCCGCTACCTTCGAGTCGCAGGCCTCTACCGACACCCATGTGGAGTCCGGCATGCCTCAATATACTCAAGGTATTGGACCGACGGATGTATCTCCCTTGGATGGGTCCAGAGCCGCTGAGCAGGCATCGGCTTCTGAGGGTGTATTCAGACCTCTACATTTATATATCAAACCGACGACAGCTGCAAAACCAAAGACACAAGCAACTTCTAAAACTAAAAAAACGACACATGAGCCATGTGCACAGGCCTCTATGCCTAAAAAACAGATGATCAAAATGGCTGAAGACCTTATTACCTTGATCAGGGGTATCCACCCCCCCTCCAGATAAGAGGCCTAGGCAAGACACTGATTATGAATCTTCAGATCAGGTTTCTTTTTCTTCTGATTCCTCTTCTTATCAGGAATTATCTATACCTCCCTATGAGGATTCTGGTGCTGAGGAGTCTATTCCATCTGCATCTCCTCCTGAGGATTATTCCTTTGGAGAAACCTTGCATACTTTGAGGGAGCATTTTCACTGGGAGAGTCAAGACTTCTCAGAATCAAAAAAGAGGCTCAGGGATTTCCTTCTCCCTCAGCACAAGCCTTTAGCCATTCCTCCTTTAGCCATTCCCCCTGTTTTAGACATTGTGGATGATGTGTTTTCGGAGTCAAGTTTGACCCCTGACTCCTTACCTCCAACTCCCAGTAAGCCTGACAGATTACAGGTTCCCTGACTCTCATAAATCTTTATTTAGAAACCAGGCTGCTGATCCTGAAACTATTTCACAGGGCTCAAAGGGAGTTAAGGCCTCAACAGCAAAAAATCCTGCCCCTTTGACAGAGATTCAAGGGCACTGGACAGATGGGGAAAAAAGGTTTATACATCTGCAACCTTGGCAATCGGGGCCTTAAACTGTCAATTTCATATGCTTGAGTACCAACAACATGTTATGGGATTGCTGAAACAGAAAATGATGATGTTGATTTCAGAATGTGCAGAAAATAAAGAATTGCAGGAATTATTCCATGCAGCTGAACAGGATGGAAAGCATACTTTGCAATGTGGTTTTGATTCTTTAGAGGCCTCCTGCAGGGCCGCTGTTACTGGATCTGTGATTAGGAGGTATGCCTGGTTAAAGGAACAAAATTTGCCTGATCATGTTAAAGCTAAATTGCTAGATGTGCCTTTACAGCATAATTCTCTGTTTGTTATTAAGGCAGAAGAGGTTTTAAAGAAAATGGAAGACAAAGCTAGGTCTATGCAAACTGTTAAAGACTTCTTACAAGTGCAGCCACCAAGATTCAGTAGACACTGGCCTACAAAAAATTGGTCCTTTCCTGTGTCAGACAGAGCTCAAAGGGGCAAATCCAGACACCCTAAGGGTTCCAGATACCAGGCGCAAGACCTCATATAGGTCAAAGCAATGGGGCGCATCCACCTCCAAATCTGGAGGAGATAAAGCGCAAACCTACAGAAAGCAATCCCAATGACTTCCCTCTGCTTACACCAAGCACTTAACTTTTGGCAGCACCCATAGGGGGAAAATTAGCACTTTTTGTTCAAAATTGGCAGTTAACCTAGGACAAGTGGGTACTAAACATCGTATCACATGGATACAAATTCCATTTCCACACTCTGCCAATGCAAATGGTTGGCCAGATCTGCCACAAAATCAATGGGCAGAGGCACAGAAACAGGTTATGTCACTAATGGATACGAGGGCCATTCAGCCAGTCCCAGAGCAGGAAAACAGGACAAGGTTTTTACTCAAGACTGTTCTTGGTACCCAGAAGGGACAAGACCTGGCGGCCAATACTGGATTTATCGATTTTGAACACATACCTGGACATTCCAAAATTCAAAATGCTGACTTTGCAGCAGCGTCTGCCCATGCTGGGCAAGAATGCTTGGCCGGTGACTTTAGACCTAAAAGAGGCATACCTGCATGTCCCAATAAGACAGTCGTTCAGAAGATACCTCAGATTCAAGGCTGGTTCAATGCATTACCAATTCTCTGCACTGCCCTTTGGCTTATCTACTGTGCCCAGGGTCTTTACAAAGTGCCTGGCACCAGTAGTTGCATTTTGCAGACAAAGTAGTATACAAATATATCCTTACTTGAACGACTGTCTTATTCAAGCAGAGAACAAGGACACTCTTCTTCGACACTTGGCGTTTGTGCAAAGGCTTCTAACATGCCTAGAGTACACAATAAACGAAAAGAAATCACAACTGGTACCCTCTCAAAAGATAACATTCCTGGGTGCAAGCTTGAATACAACTGCCCAGATGGCTTACCTCACGCCAGGCAAACAAAGGCAACTGACTACTTAGTTCAAACTGATGGCAACAAAAACCCAGTCTTCTGCAAGACAAATCCTGCAGGCTCTGGGCTACATGCCATCCTGCATCCTACTAATTCCATATGCAAGACTGCATATGAGGAAACGTAAATGGTACCTAAAAAGGTTATGGAGTCAACATTCACACAGTCTGGAAACAATGATTCCTCTCATTCCCTGCCTGCAACAGGAGTTTCTATGGTGGGCAAAGGCCTGTCACCAAAACATGGGGCGGCCCTTCACTCTACCCCCTGCCAGCCAAACCTTGACAACAGATGCATCAGATTATGTCTGGGGGGCCCACATGGCAGGAAGATGCATTCAGGGCATATGGGCACCAACTCAGATGCATCTACATATCAACCAGAAAGAGATGTTAGCTGTTCAAAATGCCCTAACAGCCTTCAAGGACTTACCTCATCCAGGACAACTACTGATAAAGACGGACAACACCACAGTCATGTGGTATATAAACAAGCAAGGGGGCACACATTCATACCCCCTTTGCAGATTGGCCAAGACACTGTGGGACACAGCTTTGACCTACCAAATACATCTTCAAGCTCAATTCCTGCCAGGAAAACAAAACACTCTGGCAGACGATTTAAACAGAAACCTTATGGATCCTCATGAGCAGAAACTAAATCCACAAGTCTTCAGCGTGATAACGGTGAAATGGGGGAGCCCAGACATAGATCTTTTTGCCTCTCCTCAAAATTATCAATTGAAAAGCTTCTGCACAAGGACTTGTTACAGACAAGCATGGAAAGTGGGCGCGCTCTCCTTCAGTTTATGCCTTTCCTCCTCTGCCTCTTCTACCCAAGGACCTCCTAAAAGTCAGACAAGAGAAGCCAAAGGTGATATTAATTGCCCCAGACTGGCCCCGCCAATACTAGTACCCAGTCCTAAGGAACTTGTTAAAATACCCAGCTTGGACCTTGCCTCAAAGACCACAACTACTGTCCCAGCAAAACAGTCACATCCTGCACAATCAGCTACAGACTCTGAACCTGGCAGCATGGCTAATCATGTAATCATACAAACGACACCTCTCAGTAAAGCTGTGATGGATGTCATTTTGAAAGCCAGAAGGCCTAGTACTAGAAAATCTTATGCTGACAAATGGAAGAGATTCTGTGCTTGGAATCAAGCGCAAGGAACTGATACAGCAGAACCACATATTCCTCACATATTGCAATACTTGACTGAGATGCTTGACAAAGGCCTATCTTTCTCATCAATCAAAATCCATGCCTCTGGTGGCTCTGTATTGTAATGAGCCGAAATGGCAATCTTTTCTCATCCTTTACTAAAGCAGTATCTTAGAGAAGCCAAAAATTTAAGGCCTCCTAGAAGATCACCATTACCTGCATGGGACCTCAACTATGTGTTGGAAAAGCTCACCCTGCCACCATTTGAACCAGCTGCTACCACTGATATAAAGTTCTTATCATGGAAGACTGCTCTGCTACTAGCAATTACTTCAGCAAGAAGAGTTTCAGAGCTACAGGCCTTCATGGCTGTAGAGTCTTTTATCATATTTTACCCAGACAGGGCATCTCTGAGGACAAATCCTACTTTTATGCCTAAGGTGGGTTCCAGTGTGGCTCTTAACCAAACAATTCATTTGCCAACCCTTTTTCCAAATCTGCAGAACAAAGGGGAGATAATTCTGCATTCCTTGGACGTACACAGACAGCTAAGATTCTACTTGAGCAGGACTAAAGCTCTAAGGAAAACTGTGCAATTATAGTGTCATATGCTGCAGGATCAGAAGAAAAGGCTATTTCAAAGCAGACCTTTTCAAAGTGGATAAGCCACTGCATCCGTTTCTGCTACTTACACCATGGTAAACCTGTGCCCAAGGGCATTAGGTCTCATTCCACCAGAGCTGCAGCTACTTCAGCAGCCTTTCTGAGAGGAGTACCAACCAAAGACATTCTAGAGGCTGCTACTTGGAGTTCTGTTCACACCTTTACAAAACATTACCATTTGCCTGTTTAAGTCCAGGGCGGGCTTTGCCACTGCAGTGCTGCAGGGCCTTCTAGCCGCACATAATGCTGTTTAGCTCCAGCCTCCCCAACCATAGCTTTGGGATTCTACCCAAATGTAATGACTGCAACAGTGAAACATGATGAACATAGTACAGTTGTGTACACTTACCATAAATGTAGATGTTCGAGTGTATTCACTGTTGCAGTCCAGGTTACCTTCCGCCATCCCCCTGTAATTCTAAAGTGTATCTTTCCTTCTCTATGTGGTGTATTTGCTTGTAGATGAAGGTAAAGTTTATGTATATATATATATATATATATATATATATATATATATATATATATATTTATTTATTTATTTATGTATTTATGTATTGCTACCTTTTTGGGGGCACCTGACATCGGGGACAAGAAAAACTAAAGAAAATGGCGTCGGCTACATGTTTTATACCCCTGACTACCTGACGTCATGGAAGAGGAGACAGCAACCAACGCAGGGCCCAAGACTTTGGAATTCAGGCTGACTGAGGGCAACCTGCCAGCAGATTACCCAAATGTAATGACTGCAACAGTGAATACACTCTAACATCTACATTTATGGTAAGTGTACACAACTGTACTTTTCCAATTCTGTTTTACAAAACCTACATTTGTCTGTTTCTCCCACATGTTCAGTGGACTTTGTAAATCAACGTGTACGTAGCCCACTATCTTGTGCCACCAATATTAATCTTTCATCTCTTGGTTTGAATTTGCCTCTCTCAACCATTCCTAAATTTGTGATCTACATGAGGTTCTTCCAGAAATTTTCTGTATTTGCAACTATATTTATGCATTTTCTACATTTCTTGCCTTCTCATCTGATCTTTCACCTTATATTCTTTCTTTTGTATTTTGGCACATTCAGTTGCTGCCTGATTTTTATCTACTTCTGGTTTGATTTCCATTACTGCTTGATGCCGATATGCTTCTGTTAGACTAAACAAGGATGCCATCTTAGATTAGCCTAAGCAGGGACGCCATCTTAGATTAGCCTAAGCAAGGACGCCATCTTAGATTAGCCCAAGCAGGGACACCATGTTAGATTTATTCTCCTCATACTTCAAAACTTTCACTACGTTTGGGTCTTGAGGTCAGCAGGTATGTGTGGAGTCCCACAATTGCAGATCTATACATGTAATCAATTTCAAGGAGGTCCATCCCTCCTTTGAAACGGAATATATAATCTTGGTATACACTGATTTTTATAAATCATGTGGTGCGCATGAAGCATCCTTCTTTTCCTGTCTAATCTGTCCAACACGTTTTGGAGGCAGTCAGTCTCTCCAAAACTGTAAGTCAGGACAGGAAGAACAAACTGGTTTATAGCTTGGATTTTGTTCCTAGAGTTCAGTGCAGTTTTTAAGATTAATTTAAGTCTTCTAAAGTATTCACCTTTATATGCCGTATACTGTGTGTGGGGAGCATGTGTGTGATGTACAGTGTCTATAAGATCTAAAGGCTCTAGTATACAGGTTGGATGTTGGGCTATCCTTGGCAGGAGATCCTATATGTAAAGAATACTGCAGCAGTGGTAAGGAAGGACATCCATGCAAACATACCAATTTTTTTTTAGTTTTCTGTTTGATTTCCACTCCATAACTCTAACTTTCCTTAAATGTCTGTTGATTGCCACTCCATAACTCTAACTTTCCTTAAAAATCTGCATGAGATGATTGTTTTTCTTCCTGTATTTATTCTTTTCGATTAATACTTTCACATCTCTGTTTACCTACCTTCACAATTTTTACTTTTCATCTTTCTTTTGCAGTGGTTCAACATCATTACAGTCTTCCAAGGCCCTACCCAATCAACCCATTTGTTCCCTGTGAGGGGACAACAATTCTTTCGTGGACCCTAGTGACAGCTACCAGGGCATTCATTCCACACTACAGCCAGAGTTGGGTTGTGGAGGCAGATCATTCTGATTAAGATGCTCCCTATCGAAAAATTCTTCTACTCCTGTGGCAGCTGGTATCCAAACTACATGTTGGTGCTCTAATGGAACCCCAAGGTTGAACCCTCATCTGCCCCTGACCAGCACCCTATTTGGGCAGCAAGACATACATTTCACTGCTTGCTGTCTGCAGTAGCTCATCCTTCTGGTTGATATCAGAGGTGGAGTGGGCAAACTGCCTCCCCATCCTCATGGGATGGGTGAGTTGGTGTTGGCTACTTTTGCCCACTGTCACCTGCTAATGTCCTTCCATCAGTATGCTCCAATAAACAAAACTGAAAAGGCAAGGAGAAGAAAGTACCCCCCACCCCAGCATGCTTCACCTCGAAAAACACAAAGTAAAGGATACAAATGGAAGGGGCACCAAAAAATACATGTTTTAAGTAGAGTGCGCCTCACTATCAACGTCTGCAACTGCACCCTTTCAATAGCTCAAGCAGACAAAGCCGATAGACACCTGCGTCTGAAACAAAACTGCAGTCGTGCAGCTGCAGCCAGCAAAAATCCAAACAAGCAATTTTCACAGGAAGCAAAAGCCTTCCTACAACTCTGCAATCCCAGTTAGTGTGATAACCTCCCTCTGAGGTCACTGCACCTTCACAATTCTGTTAGTGTTATATTCTCTTTCCATGGTCACCGCACCTCCGCACTTCCCCTTAGTGTTCTCATTTTGAAATCACTGCAACTCTGTACTCCCCTTAGTGTTAGTCTCACTCCAAGGTCACTATAACACTGCACCCCCTTAGTGTTAGTCTCACTATGAGGTCTCTGTAAGTAACACTGCACCCCTTTTAATGGCATATTCTCACTCTGAGGTTTCTGCAGCCCAAACAAAAATCAGTAAAACAAGCAAAAGTACAAACTTTCAAGTTGGTATTGAGCAATTGAACGAATTGCCCCCCCCCCCCAAAAAAAGCATGCAGAAAGTGTCTGAGAGAGAACAGACCCCCCCCCAAAAAAACAAACATGCAGAAAAAGACTGAGAGAAAAACGGACTGCAACACTCCTTTTACCAGCATTAAGCAGTCAAGGGTCATTCTCAGTCTGCATCAATTATCCTGGTTCTATACAACATGAAAAATGACATGAGGCTGTCCAAAGATCAATGAAGGTTGCTCATCTGAATGTTAACATTACTAACATCCTTCCCCCTTACCTGACAGCTCACTTATTCTACACTGTGAACAGGTCCACACCTTTACATGCAGTACTGCAGAAATAATGCACAGGAGGGTGTGCTCATGGAGATGACTTCTGTATTCTGGGTGCAATGACCCCCTCCCCCACTTCTGGTTTACCCTGACAAGAAATGTTTAGTCCACTGTGCAAGATGTGTAATGCCTGCTCTGACCTTCTGTTTTTCTTGAAGTTTTGAAACAAGGCCAAGTTAAATCCACAGCCAGCACATTTTAAATCTCTATGATTTACTACTCAGTTAATGAGTGACAAAGAAAAATGTCACCTGATGCTATGAATTATAAACATGTACACAGATTTGAAACCAAACTATCATCAGACTGCAACATCAGAAAACGGAAAAGATGGCTGAAACTATTTCTTTAGTTCCTAGACACGAAAAAAAGAAAACAGAGGCACTACCAGTCAGTCCACATTTCACCATGTTCTCTGGTTGGACGTGAGGGTCTTCTTTTTTTTTTTTTCTTTTTTTAAATCTGGCTTCCTAGTAGAAATTACAAAGCTGTAAGATGCTCCTATGAATGCAGTTGAGCTTGAACTTTCGAGCCGCAGTCAGGAAACTGATGCGCTTACATGTTCTGAATGCCTCACCAGAGCAAGGACCAATCCTGATGAGCAAAGGATAGAAGGAAAAGAAGCAATTCTGAAAGAGAAGTCGGTCCTTCACAAAATGCACACATATATACACCCATACCCAACCACACACCTATGGACAATTTAGATTACTGTAAATTTACCAACTGGCATGTGTCTCAGTTGTAGAGGGAAACTGGAGACCCATCAAAGATCTGTGCAGCCACAATGACAACAGGCAGAATCTTAAGGGGCACCCTAAAAAGGGACTCAAACAAGTAAGGGCTATAAGTCATTGGTGCTCCACTATGCCATCCTGAAATAAGTGTGAGCCTAGCAGAAATAAAATGCAGATGTCCTTCAAGAATGCAACTGCAGTCATAACATATGGGTTGTCCTGCCTCAGGCAGCCCTCAGTCGGCCGAATTCCAAAGTCTGGGTCCGGCGTCGGCTGGTGTCGCCTCCTCTCCGACGTCACAACGGCTGGAGAATAAAGGCATCGGCCGACGCCATCTTCTTCAGTCTTTCTTGCCACGCGGTGCCCGAAGCAGAAGCAGTTCGCAAGTGCCGGTCGGTCAGCTCCTGTGTTTTCAGTACTGAAGTCATCTAAAAGCTAAGTACCCCGTTGGGGAACATTTATTCTTGCCTCAGCCGATGTCAGAACAAATTGAGAAAGTTAGTGATTGTTCGTCTTGTGGTAAACAAATACCTCATAAGGACTTCCATTCTCTCTGCCTTCCTTGCCTGGGCCCAGACCACGATGTCTCGGCCTGTGCTGCCTGTGCCTGCTTTAATAAGCGCACTCTCAGGCGCCGGGCAGAATTCGCCGAGGACTTCTTCGGTGAATCTTTTGCGTACACCATGCCGTCGGATCAACCAACAACCCAATCTGCTAAAAAACGCAAGGACCGGGACCGACATCCTCTGCCCGCGTCCAGTACCGATCTTACTCCTAAACCCTCTGCTAGCGCTCCGGTCCCTTCGGAAGTGGTAAATCTACCGCTCCAGGCCGACGACACAGCGTTAACACGACCTTCGGTCTCTGAGACCTCTCCGGTGCCGGTTGTTGATTTTCCTCCGGAAACCCAAGTTCTGGATCTACCCGACACCATTCCTGTGGACAAGGTAACGCCTGCACGTGGGGCTGCTAGGCCTCCTGTATCCATGTCCATCAAGGCCTTTGCACGTGCTAAGGCCGCCAGTCAGGCCAAGGCCCATCCTAAACCTGCCCAGGCCCCTTCATCTGATAAGCAGATCATGTCTCTGGCTGCAGATCTTATTTCCCTTATCAGGGGGTCTCAGCCTCATCCGGACAGGGGTTCTCAGCCACCTGCAGAGAAGAGGCCTAGAACTGAGCAGGCGGACGACCTCTCCTCGGATGAAGCCTCTGGGGATTCTGAGCATTCTGATACTCAAGAAGAACCCTTCCAGGCCTACGAGGACTCTGATGCTGAGTAATCAATTCCCTCTGCCTCCCCTCCAGAGGATTTCTCATTTGGGGAAGTTCTGCATTCCATGAGGGAACATTTTCAATGGCAGGGTCAGGAATTCTCTGACTCCAGGAAAAGGCTTTGTACTTTCCTCAAGCTTCCCCAGCACAGACCTTTGGCTGTCCCTCCAGTTATGGATGTTTTGGATGATGTTTTCTCTGACTCCAGTGCCAACCCTGATTCTCTTCCTCCTGCTCCTGTCAAGCCGGACAGATATTATAGGGTCCCTGACACTCACAAGCACCTTTTTAAGGCCCACTCTGTGGATCTAGAAACTATTTCACAGGGCCCCAAGGGAGTGGCTTCCTCCTCTGCTAAAAACCCACTGCCAGCTGACAGAGAAGCAAGGTCCCTGGAGAGATGGGGTAAAAAAGTATATACCTCTACTACCCTAGCCATGAGGTCTCTTAACTGCCTTTTTCACATGTTTCAGTACCAAGATTTTCTCCTGGATAATTTACAGAAAAAGTTAGCCTCTCCTGAGCCTATTGATAAAAAGGCACTGCAGGATCATATACATAACACTCAGCAGGTTAATAACCATTTTCTGCAGCGTGGTTATGATGCACTGGAAGCTTCATGTAGGGCAGCTATGACTGGGGCTGTGATGCGTAGACATGCTTGGTTGAAGGATCAGTCTTTGCCTGACCATGTTAAAGTAAAGTTACTGGATGCACCTTTGGAAAAACAAAAGCTTTTTGGTTCTACTTCACAAGATGTATTGAAATCCATAGAGGAAAAAGCAAAGTCAGTACAGACAGTCAAGGATTTCCTTCAGGTTCAGCCACCCAAATTCAGCAGAAACTGGCCCTCAAAGAATTGGTCCTTCCCCGGCTCTGACAAGTTTCAAAGGGGAAAAAGCAGACATGCCCGAGGTAGAGGGCAATACCGAGGATCTTACAGGGGCCGCCGCTGGCAACCTCCAAATCAAAGAAGTGGCGCAGACAGTTCAGCTGCACCACAAGGACAATCACAATGACTTCACTTTCGTACCGCCTACAAAGGTTCAAAGAGAAGCACCTTTGGGCGGAAAATTAGCCTTATTCTCACAAAACTGGCATATCTTAACCAAAGACAATTGGATTCTGGATTTGATAGACAAAGGTTACAGATTCCACTTCCACACATTACCAATAAGACAAGGCATGCCAAACCTGCCACATCATCAAAGGGCAGAGGCACTCACTCAAGTTTCCAAGCTATTAAGTATAAAAGCAATAGAAAGGGTTCCTCCTCAGGAGCAAGGCCAGGGATTTTATTCAAGACTGTTCCTTGTTCCAAGAAAAGAAAACAAATGGAGACCCATACTGGACTTGTCAAATCTAAACACTTTCCTCATTGTGCCAAAGTTCAAAATGCTGACGTTGCAGCAACTTCTTCCCATGCTGGGCAAGAGGTCTTGGCTGGTCACTCTGGACCTCAAGGAGGCATACCTGCATGTCCCAATCAGACAAAGCTGCAGAAGATACCTCAGATTTCTTGCAGGGACAGAGCATTATCAATTCTCAGCATTGCCGTTTGGCTTATCTACTGCGCCCGGAGTGTTCACGAAATGCCAGGCATCAGTAGTGGCACACTGCAGACAGCAGGGGATTCAAATATACCCCTACTTGGACGACTGCCTCATACAAGCAGACAACAAACAAACCTTAAAAGGGAATTTGGACTATGCCATGCATCTACTCCAGGCCTTGGGATACACAGTCAACATTCAGAAGTCAAAATTACTACCATCCCAACAGATTACATTCCTAGGAGCCAAACTGGACACGGAAACCCAAATGGCCTACCTCACAGAGTACTTCAAAGGCCAAGCAAAGCTTTCCCAGCTGACTGCAAGGAAAATCCTGCAGGCCCTGGGTTTCATGGCATCTTGCATCCTTCTGATACCTTTGGCAAGACTTCATATGAGAAAGCTGCAATGGTATTTAAAAAACTTATGGTCTCAACACAACAACAGCCTAGAGGACATAATCCCACTTATTCCATGTCTGCAGAAGGAATTTCTATGGTGGGCTCAAGCCAGTCAACTAAACAAAGGCATGTCTTTCAACAGACCTCAAGTAGGCCAAATGATTACAACTGACGCCTCAGACCATGGATGGGGGGCGCACATGGAGGGCAGATGCATACAAGGTCTGTGGACGCCAAAGGAAAGACATCTGCACATAAACCAAAAGGAGATGTTGGCAGTGATACATGCCACCGAGACTTTCGAAAAATCACTACAACAAGGACATTTGCTAATAAGGACAGACGAACACCACTGTCATGTGGTACATAAACAAGCAGGGAGGCACTCATTCTTATCCCCTCTGCAGACTAACAATGCTTCTCTGGGAAAAATCCCTGAGCCTGAAGATACATTTACAATCCCAGTTTGTACCAGGCAAGGACAATGTACTGGCGGACAATCTGAGCCGAAATTTCATGGATCCACACGAATGGATGCTGCACCCTCACATTTTCTCTCAACTGACAAGGACATGGGGAAGACCGGACGTAGATTTTTTATTTATTTATTTATTTATTTATTTTACATTTGTTGACCGGGCTAGTCTAACTGGATACATGTCCATTTTCAGTAGAGGCCCGGGGAGAAAAGCTCCAAGCATAAGAATAACAATATAACAAATGCAAATAAGTAAAATAGAGTAATAAAGCAACAGTACCATAGTAACATAGGTAAAATGAGAAAAGCAAATGGGACTAACAAACAGTGACTAGAAAACATTTAGGCAAAAGCCAGACCAGACATAAACAAGCAAATGCACTAGACAGCACCAGGGCAATTGCAGAAAGAACAAAGTTCCCAAATCCTATCAAATTACTAAGAATAAAACAAGAGGAGAGAAATAAGTTTTGGAGGCAAGAGGGAGGGATAGGGTTGAAATAGGAGTGAAATACAGGTTTCAGTCTGGGTTAGCACAAGGACAGAGCCACTTAGTTTTTAGATGTTCTTTTGTTTGGTTTTTGAATTGAGAAGTAGATGCTAGGGTAGATAGTTCAGGAGGGAGCTGATTCCATTTTTTTCCTATAGTGTTTGAGAAGAGAGTCACCAGCTTTGTTGTTTGATTTAGTTAAGGAGACAAGTAGTTTATTTGCAGAACGTAGTGTAGCCAGGTTTTTATATGGAGATATCAGATTAGAGAGGATGGGGGTATTGTTTGGGTGGTATAGGATCTTTTGTGTCATAAGTAACTGTTGACAGAGTATATGGTT
Source organism: Protopterus annectens (assembly GCF_019279795.1). Taxonomy (NCBI): domain Eukaryota; kingdom Metazoa; phylum Chordata; order Ceratodontiformes; family Protopteridae; genus Protopterus; species Protopterus annectens. The sequence continues at coordinate 1,181,382,944 of NC_056737.1, forward strand.
CTGTAATTCTAACCATCCTAGTTGTTTAAGGTTAAGGCAGTGGTGTGTTTTAAAGGGAGAGCATGTGATGAATCTAGCAGTACTATTATAGCAGGTAGATAGTTTGGAGATGTTGTTTTTTGAAAGGTTGGTATATATAGCAGAGGCATAGAAAAGGGTAGAAATGAGGTGAGTTTGTGCGATAGTTTGCCTGGCTGAGGGTGTAAGGAAGGGTTTGATTCTGTAGAGGGTACCAAGTATTTTGTTAAGTCTTTATGGTGGAGTTAATATGGTCATCAAAGTTAAGATGATTGTCGATTGTGACACCTAGTAAGCGGGTGGTAGTATCTGGTGCTATATTAGTAGCATTATTGGAGGTTATAGAGAAGAATGGAGTGGGTGACTTATGAGTTGGTGTAAAAAGTAGTAGTTTTGTTTTCTTTGGATTCAGGAGAAGACGATGTTGCATGAACCAGTTTTCTACTTCTTGGAATACAGTTTGGGTTAGGGATTGGAGTGAGAGTATATTATTGGTAGTACAGATTAAGGTAGAGTCATCTGCATATTGGATGCAAGTGGCGTGGGGTATGTTCAAGTGGAGATCGTTAATAAATATGGAAGAAAGAAGTGGACCTAAGATCGAGCCTTGAGGGACTCCAATATTAACAGGAAGTAAGGAAGACAAATTGTTATCCCAGAGTACAGCTTGCTGTCTATTTTGAAGATAACATCTGAACCATTGTAATGCTTGTAGGTCGAGAGCAAGGTGCTTAGTTTTTCAAGAAGTAGGGTATGATTAACCATATCAAAGGCTTTTGACAGGTCTAAGAATAGTGCAGAGGAAAAGGAGTTATTATTGCGGTTTTTGTTTATAGTGTCAGTGAAGGAGAGAAGAGCAGTAGTAGTACTATGAAATGGTCTAAAGCCATGTTGGCAGTTGGCTAGTAGGTTGTTTTGTAGAAGGCGGTTAAGTATTTGTTTGTGAATACATTTTTCCATTATTTTGGCTAATGGGGAGAGTAAGGCAATAGGTCGGTAGTTAGAGAGGTCAATTGAAGTTCCACCTTTGTGTAGAGGGATAATATGTCATATTTTCCATAAGGTAGGGATTTTGCCTTCAGTGATGGTTCTGTTAATCAGGATAGATATGGGGTAGTCAATGGCTTGTGCAGCAATTTGTAGGTATTCAGATGGGAGATGGTCAGCGGATGGGGTACAAGGTTTTAGTTTGGTAAGAAGTTTGTAAAGAGATGTTGGAACAGGGTGTAAATGAAAGGTTGGGGAAGAAGTATTAGAGGTATTCAATTGTGAAGCAGGTAAAGGTGGTAGAGAGTTTGTTAGAGATTGAATGGCTTCTGTAAAGTATTTATTAAAGGCATCAGGGATTAGGTTGGAATTATTTTGGTTGAAACCTACAGGGGTGGGAGTAGTAGTGTTTCCTGGCTGAAGAAGTTTATCTTTTTGCTTCCCACTTAAATCATCACCTGGAAAAGTTCTGCACAAGGACTCACCACCCTCTAGCTTGGAAAACGGATGCTCTGTCCTTCAGCTGGAATTCTCTAAAAATTTATGCATTCCCTCCCCTGCCTCTGCTGACCAAGGTGATACTGAAGATCAAAGCAGAACAACCAACAGGCATCTTGATAGCTCCAGACTGGCCAAGGCAACAGTGGTACCCTTTGCTATTGACCATAACTCGGACCAAACCATGGCCTCTGACCCTATGGCCCCTGCTCCTAACGCAACACAATTACAGGACTGTACGTCAAGACCTGAAAACATTGCATCTGACAGCCTGGAGGCTACCATGACTTCAACACCTAACTCTCTTTCCAAATCTGTTCAAGAGATCTTGCTGGAAGCACGCAGACCTTCCACCAGAAAAACTTATTCAGCCAAGTGGAAGAGATTCAGCATCTGGAATGCCAAAAGGGGTCAGGACACAGCATTACTGAGTATACCTCCGATATTAGAATACTTGGCAGAACTATTTCATACTGGACTCTCATACTCCTCAATAAAGATCCATGCCTCAGCAATCTCAGCAAAATACAACTGTGACCCTCCAGTGTTTTCGCATCCTCTGCTAAGACGGATGTCCTTCAAGGATGCATCTGCAGTCATAACATATGGGTTGTCCTGCCTCAGGCAGCCCTTCGGTCGGCCGGATTCCAAAGTCTGGGTCTGGCCTCGGCTGATGTCACACTTTCCCCGACGTCACAGCTTCTGGGGTATAAAGGCATCAGCCGACGCCATTTTCCTCATTCTTTCTTGCCGCGCGGTGCCCGAAGCAGAAGCTGTTCGCAAGTGCCGGTCGGTCAGATCCAGAAATTTCAGCTACCGAAGACTTCGAAAAAAGCTAAGTACCCCGTTGGGGACTCTTTCTTGCCTCAGCCGATGTCAGACAAAGTAAGTAATTGTTTAACTTGTGGGAAACAAATACCTCATAAGGATTTCCATTCTTACTGCCTTCCTTGCCTAGGCCCAGACCACGACATATCAGCTTGTTTAGCCTGTGCCTCCTTCAACCAACGGACTCTTAGACGTCGGTCGGAGTTTGCAGAGGAATTTTTTGGAACCGCTTTTGCATATAAAATGCCGTCGGAGACTCCGACTTCGCATATGGTCAAAAAACGCAAGGAAAAGGACAGACACTTGCGGCCCGCGGTTTCGGCTGAAACTACGGCTAGGCCTACCGCGAGTGTCTCGGTTTCGGCTACTACCGAAACCATTCCTCCGACCACCGAGGCCAGAGAGGCCCCAGCCGAGTCGGCCTCAGAACTCCCTACCGAAGCTAGTGCTCAAGACTTGTCCGACACCATACCTTTGGACATTTCTACTCCTTCACGTGCGGCAGCTAGGCCCCCAGCTTCTATGTCTATTAAGGCCTTCTCCAGGGCAAAAGCTGCCAAGCTTTCAAAAACTTTGCCTGCCAAATCTACGTCCCAGAGGCCTTCCTCCAGTTCTCAGATCCTCAGTCTTGCTGAGGACCTCATTTCATTAATTAGAGGTTCCCAACCTCACCCAGACAGGGCCTCCCAACCTCCTCCAGACAAAAGGCCCAGGACTGATCCCTCTGAACCTCTCTCCTCAGATTACTCCTCGGATGGATCTGATTTGTCAGACCATCAGGAAGGGGCCTACTCGCCTTATGAGGATTCAGATGCAGAAGATTCTATTCCTTCGGCCTCCCCACCAGAAGAATTTTCCTTTGGGGAGACTTTACACTCCATGAGGGAGCACTTTCAATGGCAGGGTCAGGATTTCTCTGATTCTAGAAAAAGATTAAGGACCTTTTTACATTTGCCCCAACATAGGCCCTTAGCCATACCTCCTGTTCTGACCGTAATTGATGATGTGTACATTGATGTCGGTACTGCACCTGATTCTCTTCCCCCGGCCCCTGCCAAACCTGACAGGTATTACAGGGTCCCGGATTCTCATTTCCACCTGTATAAAGCTCATGCTGCAGACCCAGAAACTATTTCTCAGGGCCCTAAAGGGGTTGCAGCTGCTACTGCCAAGAATCCCCTACCCTCTGAAAGAGAGTCTAGAGCATTAGAGAGATGGGGAAAAAAGGTATATACATCTGCTACTCTTTCTGCCAGGGCATTAAACTGTCAATTCCATATGATACAGTACCAAGAATTTTTGTTAGACCAGCTGAATAAGAAGCTTTCTTCTCCTGAACCTTTAGACCGTAAATCCCTTCAGGATTTGGTACACAACTCTCAGCAGGTCAGTAATCATTTTTTAAAATGTGGCTATGATGCACTGGAGGCTTCATTTAGATCAGCTATGACTGGGGCAGTAATTCGTAGGCATGCCTGGCTGAAGGAGCAATCTTTGCCAGACCATGTCAAGGCTAAACTCCTTGATGCTCCAGTGGAGAAACAAAGTTTGTTTGGCTCCCCTGCACAGGAGATTCTAAAGAAGGTGGAAGAAAAAGCAAAATCTGTACAAACAGTAAAGGAATTCCTGCAGGTCCAACCTCCGAGGTTCAGCAGAAACTGACCTACAAAGAATTGGTCCTTTCCAGACACCTCCAGAGCACAGAGGGGCAGGAACAGACGCCCTAGAGGCAGAGGTCAATCTAGAGGTGCCTACAGGGGCTGTCAGTGGCAGCCTGCCAACCAGAGGGGTAGTGCCACAGCTACAACTACAACCACTACCACAGGACAGACCCAATGACTTGACTCTGATTCCGCCTACCAGGGATCAACTGGAAGCTCCCTTGGGCGGAAAACTGGCTTTATTCTCCAAAAACTGGCATTGCATTACAAAGGATACATGGACATTGCAAACAATAGACAAAGGATACAGGTTTTACTTCCACACTTTGCCAAAAAGAGGCGGAATGCCAAACCTTCCACCAAACCAGAAGGCAGAGGCTTTAAGACAAATCAGCAAACTACTTCAGATGAAAGCTATAGAAAGGGTACCATCTACAGAACAAGGCGAAGGATTTTACTCCAGATTATTCCTGGTACCAAGAAAAGAAAGCCAATGGAGGCCTATTCTCGACCTGTCCGCGCTCAACACTTACCTTATTGTGCCAAAATTCAAAATGCTGACCCTACAGCAACTTCTTCCCATGCTGGGCAAGGAGTCTTGGCTGGTGACTCTAGATCTCAAGGAGGCATACCTGCACGTCCCTATCCGACCAGATTGCAGAAGACACCTCAGATTTCTTGCAGGATCAGAGCATTATCAATTCTCAGCATTGCCCTTTGGCTTATCTACCGCGCCCAGAGTATTCACAAAATGCCTGGCATCAGACTTCAGGGAATTCAAATTTATCCATACCTGGACGACTGCCTAATACAAGCGGACAACAAGAAAAAATTGTTAAAGGACTTGGCCTATGTCATACTCCTGCTACAGGCCTTGGGATACACAGTCAACATCCAAAAGTCAAGACTAGTGCCGTCCCAAAGGATAACCTTTTTGGGTGCGGATCTGGACACAATCACTCAGATGGCTTTTCTCACAGAAGAAAAACAAAAACAACTTCCAGATTATTTCATGATTTTAACAAGACAAACCCAGCTTACTGCAAGGAAAGTCCTGCAGGCCCTGGGTTACATGGCATCCTGCATAATCCTAATTCCACATGCCAGGCTGCATAGGAGAAAATTGCAATGGTACCTAAGGAATGTATGGTCTCAACACAGTCACAGCCTAGAAACCATGATACCAATCATTCCATGCCTTCAAAAGGAATTCCTATGGTGGGCTCAGGCCTGCCAGTCCAACAGAGGGTTGCCTTTCAACAAACCAAAAACAAGGCAGACCATCACCACGGACGCCTCAGACCAAGGATGGGGAGCACACATGGAGGACAAATGCATCCAAGGCCTATGGCCTCAAGGGCAGCTAAGCATGCACATAAACCAAAAGGAAATGCTGGCAGTGAGGCATGCAATCGAGGCATTCAAACCATTCCTCCAGCAAGGACATCTGCTAATAAGGACAGACAACACCACGGTCATGTGGTACATAAACAAACAGGCACACATCCTACCCTCTATGCCGGATGGCAATGAATCTGTGGAACCTATGCCTGAATCTCAATATCCAGCTGCAGGCCAAATTCGTACCAGGAAAAGAAAATTCACTAGCAGACAGTTTAAGCAGAACTACCACGGATGCACACGAATGGAGGCTGCATCCAGACATCTTCAAACTCATAACAAAGAAATGGGGAGTGCCAGAGATAGATCTGTTCGCCTCCCCACTCAACCACCAACTGAAGAAATTCTGCTCAAGGACATACCACCCACAAGCCTGGCGAGTGGACTCTCTCTCTTTCAGCTGGAATGCCCTAACAGTATATGCCTTTCCACCTCTCCCATTGATGTACAAGGTCCTACTAAAGATCAGGGAGGAACAGCCAAAGGTGATACTAATAGCTCTGGACTGGCCAAGGCAACACTGGTATCCGCTACTGAGAAGCATGTCTCAGGCGAACTCATGGCCTCTTCCCCTATGGCCTCTTCTTCTAACGCAGAACAATTTCAAGACCCTGCATCCAAGCTTGAAAACATTGAAACTAACTGCCTGGAAAACTCCTTAAAACCAAAACAAACTGTTTTATCTCAGAGGGTGAAGGACATTATCCTGGAGGCTCGCAGACCTTCCACAAGGAAGACATACTCAGCTAAATGGAAAAGATTCCTCATTTGGAGCACATCAAAGGGCACAGATGTCTCAGTGGCAAACCTAGCACACATCCTAGAGTACTTAGCAGAATTGTTCCACAATGGCCTGTCTTACTCCTCCATTAAGATTCATGCTTCAGCAATTTCAGCAGAATACAATATGGATCCACATATCTTCTCTCACCCTCTGCTCAGACAATTTTTGAGAGGGATCAAAAAGGAGACCCCCTCTACCTGCATGGGATCTCAACTTTGTGCTGGAGAAATTGACACTACCTCCTTTTGAACCAGCAGCATCAGCAGACCTACAGTTTCTATCTTGGAAAACTGCTTTTCTTCTGGCAATCACTTCAGCAAGAAGAGTATCTGAATTACAGGCATTAATGGCAATGTAGCCTTTTCTTATTTTCCACCAGGATAGAGTGTCACTGAGAACCAATCCTACTTTCATGCCAAAGGTGGTATCCAGGGTATCCTTGAACCAAGCTATTCATTTGCCTACTTTCTTCCCTAACCCACAGAACAAAGGAGAGAAACTTTTGCACACCTTGGATATACACAGACAGCTACGCTACTATCTGGACAGAACTAAAACCAACAGAAAAACTGACCAACTTTTTGTAGCATATGCAACTGGGGTGCAAGGAAGAGCAATTTCCAAACAGACAATTTCAAAATGGATAGGAAATTGCATTCGTTTTTGCTACTCCTTTCATGGAAAGACAGCTCCTGAAAATATCAGGCCTCATTCCACAAGGGCCACAGCCACCACTGCAGCTTTCCTACGAGGGGTGGCTACCAAGGACATTTTAGAAGCTGCTACTTGGAGCTCCGTGCATACATTTGCCAAGCATTACAATCTACCTTTATACTCCAGATCCCGAGCAGGGTTTGCAACTGCAGTTCTGCAGGGGATTTTGACTACACCAACATTCTCTTAGTACCTCCTCCACCAGTTTGGCTATGGTATTCTACCCATATGTTATGACTGCAGATGCATCCTTGAAGGACATAGTACAGTTTTGTACCTACCATAAATGTAGATGTCCGATAGGTATGCATCTGCAGTCAGGATTACCCACCCTCCTTCCCCTCTGTGGTTTTACTAGGGTGCTTACTACTCTTTCAGATAACTGGGGGAATCTATTATGGTGTATTTGTTTGTTTGTTTATATATATATATATATATATATATATATATATATATATATATATATATATATATATATACATATTTATGTATATAATTTGCTACTGTTTGGGAACTTTTCAGCTTTATCCAAATTTAGTCTTCCTAGAGGGCACCTGGCATTTGGGGCAAGAAACACTGAGGAAAATGGCGTCGGCTGATGCCTTTATACCCCAGAAGCTGTGACGTCGGGGAAAGTACGACATCAGCCGAGGCCAGACCCAGACTTTGGAATCCGGCCGACCGAAGGGCTGCCTGAGGCAGGACAAACCCATATGTTATGACTGCAGATGCATACCTATCGGACATCTACATTTATGGTAGGTACAAAACTGTACTTTTCTAAGAGGGATAAAGAATATCAAACCTCCCAGAAAACAGCCAGTACCTGCATGGGACCTCAACTTTACTTTCTTCACTCTGGGAAACCCTCTACTCCTACCCCTTCTAAACTTACTGGTAAAGACCCAGATGAAATAGCCAATAAGCTTAACTCATTTTTTACTGAGACCATCCAGTCCCTAGCCGGCAAGTTACCTTCCTTCTCACCCTCCTCAACTAATCCTACCCCCCTCACAGCCAATTCAGCTGGTAAATCTCCACCTGCCTTTAACCTTCAACCAATCTCAACCTCCTATATTAGCTCACTATTAAAGAAACTTAAACCATCCAGCTTATCAGCCGATCGACTCCCAGCTGAATACCTACAAATAGCATCAGAGGTTATAGCCTATCCTATCTCCATTCTGATAAATAGAAGCATTACTGAGTCTAAAATCCCCACAATGTGGAAGATATCATATGTCATCCCACTTCACAAGGGCGGTGCCTCCATGGAAATATCCAATTTTAGACCTATAGCAATAATGTCCCCAATAGCAAAAATTATGGAAAGATGTGTTCATAAGCAACTCCTCCACCATCTAACCCTAAATAATCTTTTGTCTAACACCCAACATGGCTTTCGCCCCCATCACAGTACAACCATTGCCCTTCTCTCCTTTGTTGACTCAGTCAACTGTAACCGTAATAATAAACTAATTACCTCTGCGCTCTTTCTGGACTTATCAAAAGCTTTTGATATGGTTAATCACCAAGCACTGCTCCATACCCTGAAAACATTTCACCTTGACTACTCAGCCCTAAGCTGGTTTGAAGACTACCTGTCAGGGAGACAACAAGCTGTCCAGTGGCAAAGCAAGCTATCTCAATTACTACCAAACACCATAGGAGTTCCCCAAGGGTCTATACTTGGTCCCCTTCTTTTTTCTGTATTTATAAATGATCTCTATACAGTAATCCCCAATTCAACATGCATTCAATATGCAGATGACTCCACCCTGATCTGCTCCGACGCCTCCCTCCATAATCTCCAAGTAATTACCCAAAACTGCTTTGCTGCAATAGAAACATGGTTCATTGAGAAGAAACTTATCTTGAATCCAACAAAAACTAAGCTACTACTAATTTTCCCCACCTCAGCCTCTTCCTTAGCACAACACCCTACACTTACTAATAATACGACCTTCCGAGTTCAGTCTACAAATGGTACCATCATAGAGCCCGACACTAATGCCAAACTACTTGGAGTAACTATCGATCACAAGCTCAAATTTGACATGCACATTAGCCAAACTATAAAAAATGTAAACAAAAAACTAGGCTCTATGTATAGAATTAAAACTTTCTAACCCCTACTACCAAACTAACCATTGCACGTACACATCTTCTCTCCACCCTACTGTATGCCTCCCCAGTATTCTCCTTCCTTAATAAAGCTGAGCTCAACAAACTCTCTATGACTTATAATCATATTGCCAAATTTGTAACAGGAGAACCGTACCATACTCATCACTGCCTAAACCTAAAAAAACTAGCCTGGTTAGAACTCCCAAATCTTCTTAAACTTAATCAACTTACTGAAGCATTTAAAATAATCAAGGAACCTCATAAAACCCCCTCTTTAAACAAACTGTTCATCCCCTATTCTAATCTCAGCTGCCTTAGATCCTCCAACAGTGAACTAATACAAACAATCAAAACTAATAACTTAGGTGGGGATGCTCTTTATGCCAATTCCATTGGAAAACTATGGAACTCCCTTCCCAGTGACCTAAGACTAACTACCTCCCTGAGCAAGTTCAAAAGCAACCTCAAATCTTTCCTAAAAGAGCATTGGCTATGTTCCTGTACCAAACCTGACTAATCCTAAAAATACCAATACTACCCATACTATCTCCCGATGCCTTTTTTCTCTCTTTTTTACTACTGCTGTTCTAAACTATAGTACAGGATCTCCTCACTGTAACACCCCTAGCTATGAACTTCCACGAGCATATTACTCGATATTTTCTTACCGATATATGGAGCCTATAATATCAGCTTTGATAATGTCCAAAGATCATATGTTTTTATTAATCTACTTATCATATGAATTACTTAAGTTATAGCTAATTTTTAACATGATGTCTCTTCATACTAGAAAATCTAAAAACTGTACATATGTAACTCAAACCTAAACCTTGTCTCAATTATGTATATGTTTTCCTTTTTTGCCTGGAACTTTTTTGCAACTGTTATGTCTCTACTTCGTACTACCTTACCATGTTATTATGAAATTGTTGAAATGTCAAACCTAAACCTTGTCTCAACTATGTATATGCTTTTCTCTTTTTTCCCTGAACTTTCATGCAACTGTTATGTTGAAACTTTTTATATCTTACCATGTTATGTTGCCATTTTTGAAATGTAACTTAAAACCTGTTGTACTGTGGAGCTTTTCTCCCCGGGTCTCTACTGAAAAGGGATATGTATCCAGTTGGACTAACCCGGTAAACAAATGTAAAATAAATAAATAAATAAATAAATAAACTACGTGTCGGAAAAACTAACTCTTCCTCCATTTGAGCCAGCAGCAACCTCAGAAATGCAATTTCAATCATGGAAGACGGCTTTCTTATTGGCATTCATTTCTGCAAGAAGAGTTTCGGAGATACAGGCACTCATGGCAGTGCCCCCCTTCCTCATTTTTCATCAAGACAGAGTCTCTAAGAACCAATCCTACATTCATGCCTAAAGTTATTTCCAGGGTGTCTCTAAATCAAGCTATTCATCTACCTACATTCTTCCCCAGTCCTCAAAATAGGGGGGAAAACTACTGCATACTTTGGACATACACAGACAACTATGCTACTACTTGGACAGAACTAAGGCCACCAGAAAGTCTGACCAGCTGTTTGTAGCCTATGCTGCTGGAGTACAAGGAAAAGCAATATCCAAACAAACAATTTCAAAATGGATTGGACATTGCATCAGATTTTGCTATTGTTTTCATGGAAAAGGTGCGCCAGCCAATATTAGGCCTCATTCCACCAGAGCTATAGCCACTTCCACAGCTTTCCTAAGAGGAGTGGCAACAAAGGACATTTTAGAGGCTGCTACATGGAGCTCCGTGCATACATTTGCCAAGCACTACCACCTGCCCTTATACTCCAGATCCTGAGCAGGCTTTGCTTCGGCAGTCCTGCAGGGGATTTTAGCTACACCATCCTTATCATAGTTCCATCCACCCCCATCTTGGCTATGGTATTCAACCCATATGTTATGACTGCAGTTGCATTCTTGAAGGACATAGTACAGTTTTGTACCTACCATAAATGTAGATGCCCAATAGATATGCAACTGCAGTCGGATTTTCCCACCCTCCTTACCCCTCTGTATCCTTCTTTTTGGGTCCCTACCCCTTTTCCCTTCAGCTGGGGGTATCTCGTATAGTGTATCTGTTTATTACTGTTGTGCATGTTTGGGATTATTTTTATCCATTTACCAAATTTAGCCTTCCTAAGAGGGCACCTGGCATCTGGGGCAAGAAACACTGAAGAAGATGGCGTCGGCCGATGCCTTTATACTCCAGCCGCAGACGCCGGAGAGGAGGCGACACCAGCCGACGCCGGACCCAGACTTTGGAATTCGGCCGACCGAGGGCTGCCTGAGGCAGGACAACCCATATGTTATGACTGCAGTTGCATATCTATCGGACATCTACATTTATGGTAGGTACAAAACTGTACTTTTGCAGTGGTGATAAAAAGATGCATGAGCGTTAGAATGCATCTCATTGTGTTACACAACACCATTACAAGCAGAGGAGGAGAACGGCAGGAAGCGCATGCAACCAACCTGCAGGTCTAGCCTCAATGCGGCAGGCGTACTCACTGCTTTATACAGCGAGCGGCTTTGTAAGAGAAGGTTCATGGCCTGCAATGCCTGAACTTGTACTGCATTCTGTTACATGTTTCACCAAAACAATGTTCTCCTGTATCGACAGGGACTCTGCCTCATATTACAGTTGCTCCAAGGCAAAAGGAGACAGTAAGCCTAGCTATTTTTTTCCATTTTAAGCTCTCTCGTATTTTTTTCTTTCCTCCATCCCTACCCTCACCTTCACAAGTTTTCTGTCTGCCCCATGACTTTTTGAGTGCCTCCATGGATCCCTGCTCTACCACCCATTCTGGTAGACCATTCCAGGAGTACCAACCTTATTTGTGGAAAAGTATTTTTCAACAGTCGGGGAGCAGTCACGTCCCTACAAACTACTGCTGCGCTCCCCCTCCTCATTAATTCTTTTTGTTCTGAATCACTCCATCACATTTTCCTGACATGATCTTGTGCACTAATATCACATAATCCTATCTGAAGTGAGAAGAACTTGATACCTTCTATAGCCCTTGGTTATATTCCTTCCACTACATGGATCTTTTCTGGTGATTTTTCTCTGAATCCTTCAAGCTCTCTGGTGCCTTCTTCCTGTTATGGCCTCCAAAACTGCAAATCTGGCTTAAGGCGTGGTTCTGACCTAGATGCTGTACAGCAGTAGCGTTTTCTTTATGCTTCTGGAACCCCTCTACCTGGCTATACACTCCTGTATTGTTTATTACTACTACACAGAAATTAACTTTCATCCAGTAGCATTCCAGTAGTGTTCTACCTATAAAACCCTAGTCACTTCTACAGTTTTCCTAAAGATACATTGCTTCTTTCATGTTAGCTATTCAGGGTCTGAATGGAGAGAGAAGTCAGCAAGCAAAGGAGAGTAGTATTGCTGAAAGTGAATTCATCCTCAAGTCTTGAGTACCGTCACAAGGAAGACCCTGTTTTCTTGCAAAATCTCAATAAGACAACACTGATATATAGACTGTATTTATGTAGCATATATCATGGACAGAAGTAGCTCAAAAATTAAAAACAAATATTGGGTGCACAAGACCCATGATAAAAAAAAGTGCCCGATCCTTGTAGACGTACTGGTGCCAGGACTGGAAGAAATGACAGTGTAGACTCCTCAAAATACGGAAATATTCCTGCAGTGGGTCCAGGCCAGGCCCAGGAGGGAGGATGGGCCCCCCTGTTGTAGAACGAAGCAGCAGTCCACAACAAATCACAAAAAATGATAGGCCAAAGAAGAGCTATAAAGATGATAAAGTGGACTGCTGAGGATAAGAAAGAAATTATGTATTGTTACTATTACGCAAAAATCCCATAATTTCCAGACATAAGATGTACAAAAAGATTGAGAGCTATTAGAGGGAAAAAATGCTTCCACAAGAAGTTAGAAGCTTCAAATAAAAAATCGTGGTCATTAATACAACAGGTTTGTGAAAAACAGTATATAACAAATCTGTTTGGAAAACGAAACATTTGAGGAAGTACAAAAATACAGACAATCTATTTTTTGAAAAATATAAAGAAATATGGAGATGGGAAAGAGAGAGAGGTTTGATATGATGCAATATTTATGCAAAGGTGAAAGCCAAATTAATCAACCTAAAGAAGGCAGACTCAAAGCTATTCTAAGAGAAATACAGGCAAAAGCATCCAGACGTGGACAATTTCACAATAAAAAAATATATCACAAAGAGGGAATGTAGAAAAGAAGATCAGTAAAGTAGAAGTGAAAAAAATATAAAATTAAGTTATGGAGTGCCTGCAAAGGGAAGGATTTGTTGTGGAAGGTCTAACACAGGTTACATTACAATATGATGGAACGAGTCCCCAATGTAAGGAGAAACAGGAAAATCAGAAGACATCTGAAGATGAATTATGGACGTGAGAGAAAGAGAGATTTAATATGGTGTAATATCTATGCAAAGGAGAAAGCAAAACTAACCAATACAAAAAGAGCAGCACCAAAGATATACGAATAGAAATACAGGCAAAGGAATCCGGACATGGAAAAGTGTACAATACAAAAAACAAAAAGACAAAGAGAAAAGGTAGGAAAGGAGATCAGTGATGGAGAAGTTAGAAAGAGAAACTGAGTTTATGGAGTGCCTGCAAAGTGAAGGATTCGGTGTAGAAAATCTAATGTAGAAAGCACTACAACAGGACAGAACAATGGACCTCCAAATTAAGGGGAAACCAGTGGAACGGGAAGCAATTGGTCAGGTGCCATATGAAAATATTTTGTAGCCTTCCCACAGGAAACCAGTGTAACCATCCACTTGAAGCTGGACAGCAGGGGAAGGAACAGGAAACTGGAAAGTCTGATGCAGTCAATGTTGAGGAGTGATAGGCTGGTGAGTTCCCATATGACAGAGCAACGGATGGCACAGGATGAAATCGAAGAGAATGTGCCACAGGAAGATGCTATAGAACTTTCTATGGAATGCCCTCAGTTTAGAAGAAAAAGAGCTACGCGAAGAGTTGCTTGATTTAATAGAGATAGACATATTAACATCAATGGATGTAGGTTAGGCTGTGCCATCTAACGGGTTGGCTACAATTCAGATATTGTATGGATTGGAGGAAATGTTTCTTGGAAAGTGTTTGAACTGTGACAGACTCTTTCTCAAAATTTAGAAATGCATGAAGTTTATACAGTTTCACTTGAAGAAAAGAACTTGGAGATTTATGCAGCTTTTATGTTTGTTTTATAGATATGGACACAAGTCTGGTTTGTAGATCTTAGTTGTTAGTTCATTTATTTTATTTATTTACTGATTAAACCAATAGGAAGTGTCCAGATGTTATGACTCTGGAACCAATAATGATGAAAATACTTTAATAACAAGGTTAAAATCCACACAGAAAAAACACTTAAAAGGTTAAGTGCTTTTGTCAAGAAAGATTATCAGAACCTTTGAATAACCATATATAATCCAGCAAATAAAAACAGGTAGTGCAAGTCCACACCTCCAAAAACTACCAATTGAATCATTTAAACTGAGTAATTGTTGAATAAACCTACAAAAAGTTTTTTTCTGTGTGGATTTTAACCTTGTTGTTAAAGTATTCTCATCGTTCATGGTTCCCAAGTCATAACGTGGACATTTTTTATTGCTTTTTCGACTTTTTTCCATTCCAGTACCAGTGGGCTGCCTACTCTTTGGATATTTATTAATTTGTTGTCTGGGTAAGTGGACTGGTGTACCCTTTTCAACTTCTGCCTGAGGCACGACTATAAGTTACAGTAACTGCTTGACAGTAAAATATATTGCACCAAATGTCCTTTCTCATCATCATAAAGGGAGTAGAATTAGAAACTGTTAGGTACAGATACAAACTAGTGTCCTAACAAAACCAGCAGCAGCTGGTGTCCTGTTACAAAGCCAGCAGCAGCTGGTCTCCTGCTACAAAGCCAGCAGCAGCTGGTGTCCTGCTACAAAGCCACCAGCAGCTGGTGTCCTGCTACAAAGCCACCAGCAGCTGGTGTCCTGCTACAAAGCCAGCAGCAGCTGGTGTCCTGCTACAAAGCCAGCAGCAGCTGGTGTCCTGCTACAAAGCCAGCAGCAGCTGGTGTCCTGCTACAAAGCCAGCAGCAGCTGGTGTCCTGCTACAAAGCCAGCAGCAGCTGGTGTCCTGCTACAAAGCCAGCAGCAGCTGGTGTCCTGCTACAAAGCCAGCAGCAGCTGGTGTCCTGCTACAAAGCCAGCAGCAGCTGGTGTCCTGCTACAAAGCCAGCAGCAGCTGGTGTCCTGCTACAAAGCCAGCAGCAGCTGGTGTCCTGCTACAAAGCCAGCCGCAGCTGGTGTCCTGTTACAAAGCCAGCCGCAGCTGGTGTCCTGTTACAAAGCCAGCCGCAGCTGGTGTCCTGTTACAAAGCCAGCCGCAGCTGGTGTCCTGTTACAAAGCCAGCCGCAGCTGGTGTCCTGATGTTCTTCGTGTTTCACTGTTGCAGTCATTACATTTGGGTAATCTGCTAGCAGGTTGCCCTCAGTCGGCCTGAATATCAAAGTTTTGGGTCCTGCGTCGGTTGCCGTCTCCTCTTCCATGAAGTCAGGTCATCAGGGGTATAAAACATGCAGCCGGTGCCATTTTATTCAGTCTTTCCGCGCGGTGCCAGAAGCAATTCGCAGGTGCCGGTCGGCCGACTCCTGAAATTTCCGCATTCGAGTTTCAGAACCGAAGTCTTCAATTAAAGCTAAGTACCCCGTTGGGGAAACTTTTTCTTGCTCCTTACCGATGTCAGTAAAAGTTAATAATTGCATTACTTGTGGGAAGCAAATACCTCATAAGGATTTTCATTTGTACTGTATTCCTTGCCTAGACCCAGATCATAACGTGCCTTGCTGTTGGTTTTGTGCTAGATTTAACCAATGCACTATTAAGTGTCTGTATATTTTTGCTTCAAAATATTTTGGATCCAGATTTAATTACCCTGAAATGTCGTTAGATAGCAATCTGACTACCGGAGTTCACAAAAAACGCAAAGAAAAAGACAGAGACAGACCATCTAGGTCCAAAACAGATGACGAAGCTTCTCCTAAGCCAGTCGCTGGTTCGCCAGTACTCAGTGAGGCGCATTCGCAGCCTCTGATACCCGCTACTTTTGAGTCGCAGGCCTCTACCGAGACCCATGCGGAGTCCGGTATGCCGCGAGATTCTCAGAGTATTGAACCCGCAGATGTCTCTCCCTCAGATGGGTCCGGAGACGCTGAGCAGGCACCAGCTTCTGAGGGTGTTTTCAGACCTCAACATTTTTATATAAAACCGACGCCAGCGTCAAAAACAACTTCTAAGTCTAAAACACTGATGCATGAGCCCACATGCTCAGGTCCCTATGCCTAAAAAACAGATGATCAAAATGGTTGAGGACTTAATTGCCTTGATCAGGGGTTCCCAACCCCCCCTGCTAAGAGGCCTAGGCAAGGCACTGATTATGAATCTTCAGATCAGGTTTCCATTTTTTCTGATTCCTCTTCTGATCCAGAATTTTCTATTCCACCCTATGAGGATTCAGATGCAGAAGAATCCATCCCATCTGCATCTCCTCCTGAGCCATTATTCTTTTGGAGAAACCTTGTATACTTTAAGGGAACATTTAATTGGGAGAGTTAGGACTTCTCTGAATCAAAAAAGAGACTTAGGGATTTCCTTCTTCCTCAGCAGAGGCCTTTGGCTATACCTCCTGTATTAGACATTGTTGATTATGTGTTTTTGGAATCAAGCATGGCTCCTGATTCCTTACCTCCAGCTCCTAGTAAACCAGACAGATATTACAGGGCTCCTGACTCCCACAAACTTTTATTCAAAAATCCTGCTGCTGATCCTGAAACTATTTCACAGGGTCCCAAAGGTGTAAAGGCCTCTACAGCCAAAAGTCCTACCCCCTCTGATAGAGATTCCAGGGCGCTGGATAGATGGGGAAAGAAGGTTTTATATGTCTGCAACCTTGGCAATTAGGGCCTTAAACTGCCAGTTTCATATGCTTAAATATCAACAGCATGTTATGGCCTTATTGAAACAGAAAATGATGTTGATTTCAGATTGTGTGGAAAATAAAGAATTACAGGAATTTTTGCATGCAGCAGAACAGGTTGGAGTGCAGCCACCCAGATTCAGTAGGCACTGGCCTACTAAAACTTGTTCCTTTCCCGTGTCCAACAGAGCCTCACAAGGCAAATCCAGGCACTCAAAAGGCTCTAGATACCAATCACAGAGTTCTTACAGGTCAAAGCAATGGGGTGCCTCTACCTCAAAATCTGGAGGAAACTAAGCACAACCCTACAGTAAGCAGTCCCAATGACTTCCCTCTTCCATCACCAAGCACTTATCTTTTGGCAAAGCCAGCAGCAGCTGGTGTCCTGTTACAAAGCCAGCAGCAGCTGGTGTCCTGTTACAAAGCCAGCAGCAGCTGGTGTCAAATGCAAGAAGGAAGGAAGGAAAGTTTTTGTGGTGGTTGTTCGCCTGATGACGGAAGCCTTTGTTGCCCTGCAGATGCTTAAATGGGAAGACTAGCTTGTTCTTTGGCTAGCTGTTACGACTCTTGTTCTGAAGCTTTTTTAAGGGATTTTATTGTGCTGTATGCAAGGGGGGCAGTTCCTGTTGATACGTATTCCCTCACTTAATCTTTGCAGCCTTAATTTGTACCCGTTTGTTTACAGATTGTGTTAGACTTACCAGATGAGGTGGCCTTAAGTGCATCACTACAGGAGGCAGAAGTTAGTAGGAGTAGTAAAACAATTATTTGCATTTCCAGGATCCTTGAGCTGTGCAGTACACCAATGATATGTGTGACTTGTAAAATTATTGTCTTGTATATTGTATTCCCTTAGCTGTTGAATTCAGTTTTGGTCATTACTCGAATTTTGCATAATTTGCAGAATGCACTGTAATGAGGTGCATTCCCCATCACTGGGGTTAGTCAGCCATGAGTGGCTGTTATTTATGAAGCCATTTCAGGTGGTTCAAAAATTTTTCTTTTTAGGCCTACCATCCCCTCAAATCCCTGGCTTGAGGAACTAAAGAAGGGCATATGGTGAGCTGTCCGCACTGGTAATCCCTCACATTCAAAAGGGATGTTAAAAGCAAGCAGCACCTCGCCTTCCCTACAATGAGAACTGGTTTCCTTGGTCTGTACCAGAGAAATCACACTTCTCTTCATACTCCCGGAGTACTAAGAAGTGGTTTCCTTGGTCTGTACCAGAGAAGTTTCACTTCTCTTCATACTCCCGGAGTACTAAGAAGTGTTTTCCTTGGTCTGTACCAGAGAAGTTTCACTTCTCTTCATAATCCCGGAGTACTAAGAAGTGGTTTCCTTGGTCTGTACCAGAGAAGTTTCACTTCTCTTCATACTCCCGGAGTACTAAGAAGTGGTTTCCTTGGTCTGTACCAGAGAAGTTTCACTTCTGTTCATACTCCCGGAGTACTAAGAAGTGGTTTCCTTGGTCTGTACCAGAGACGTTTCACTTCTCTTCATACTCCCGGAGTACTAAGAAGTGGTTTCCTTGGTCTGTACCAGAGAAGTTTCACTTCTCTTCATACTCCCGGAGTACTAAGAAGTGGTTTCCTTGGTCTGTACCAGAGAAGTTTCACTTCTCTTCATACTCCCGGAGTACTAAGAAGTGGTTTCCTTGGTCTGTACCAGAGAAGTTTCACTTCTCTTCATACTCCCGGAGTACTAAGAAGTGGTTTCCTTGGTCTGTACCAGAGAAGTTTCACTTCTTCATACTCCCGAGTACTAAAAAGTGGTTTCCTTGGTCTGTACCAGAGAAGTTTCACTTCTCTTCATACTCCCGGAGTACTAAAAAGTGGTTTCCTTGGTCTGTACCAGAGAAGTTTCACTTCTCTTCATACTCCCGGAGTACTAAGAAGTGGTTTCCTTGGTCTGTACCAGAGAAGTTTCACTTCTCTTCATATTCCCGGAGTACTAAGAAGTGGTTTCCTTGGTCTGTACCAGAGAAGTTTCTCTTCGCTTCAGATTTCCTGAGTACCTGCTGCCCTCTTCGTCCCCACAAGAGGTGAGGAGGCCGCGGCCCTTCACTCCTATATCTTGATGCTAGGCTTCCCCATTGCTAGAGCTGCTAATTGAATCCCACTTGCCTGAGTTGCAGTAAGGGTTTCATCTGTATCTGCTCCAGAGCCAGGCTATGACTGTTACAAATGTTAACATTTCTAATCTTCATTTAGAAGTGCTTATTGCACATGGCTAAGCTCTAAGAATGTGTCTGACTCAACAGAAAAGCTTTTGGAAGCCATATTGCCATAGTTGCTTAATTCAGAAGTGGTGATCAATTCTGAGAGAACTTTGCATGATTCACGGGGTCTGTATTACATCATCGAAAAGTCAGTTCAGTGAACAGCACTTATATCAAACATGCCGTTCATCAAATTCCACTCGTGGGGGGCGCCCACCGTTAATAATATATACCAACTCCGAGATCGCACTACAGTGAGGAAAGGGCAAATTTTCCGATCTCCACCGTACCATGATCTCACTATGAACGGTTCAATGAACAGCATGTTCAATGTAAGTGCCATTTGCTGAACTGACTGACTGATTTGATAGGGACCCTGATTCACTAGGTGCCCTGCAATGAGAATGAGTGTATATTATCCTCAGAATCTTTGCTGCTGGAATCCCAGTTCTCTAATGGAGCCACTGACTGGTGAACATAAGTATGCAGTGTGTTGTGCTGAGATAATTTGGTATTAATGTTTTGGAGTGAGTTTAATGTAATGGTTAAGGTCTTTATCTCTTGGACACAAGGTACAGAGTTTGATTCTCACCTTGGGGTATTGGCTAGACTTAAAATGGTCCTTCAGGGCCGTTAACCTTGTATTCACCTGTGAACCTTTAAAAAGTATTGCTTTCAGTTTAGGTATATTGCAACTCTTCAGATTGTTTTTCTGGGGTGGGGGTATTGGAAGACTGGTCTTCAGTGAGTTTTAGATTATTCCAGTGGAATAAATTACATTGTGTGTCAGTTTGCTATGTGTTTTTATGTTGCTGGTCTTTCTCAGATAGGCTGTTGTAGCTGAACAAGAAAAGCCATGAATCTGGAAAGAGAAAATAATCATGTAATTTTAGGGAGGTAGGATTCTGGGTGTTGTAGTTTTATTTAGAAATTTATAGTCTAAGCAACCTTCACTGCTTTCTCACAGTTCTTAATAATCTAGCTGTTCCTTTACAGATGTTATGCCAGTTTAATGTAGGCTGATTCAAACTTCTCAGAAATTGCATTGAATATTTTGTTTCACCAAAAAGTTAATTTAGTGAACACAAAGCTGTTGAGCCCTCAGATTACCTACATTCATCAAAGCATCTAACTGTATGTGTTTATTTGAGAAATGAGACTGACAGTGCTTAGGTAAACAAAGAGAAGGCCTAGCAAACATGAATTACTGGAAGTGGTTTGTCTTTAACTTGAGCATGTTTTTTTTTAAGTTGGTGGATTTACTTATGGGCAATCGGTATAAGTTGGGTTAAGTTTTATATTTTAGCAGTGTGGTATCAGAGGTGATATTTGTTCAGATTTAACGATCATTGCAAAAGATCTCATGGCACTTACAGTAGAGGAAGTTTCCTGGTGCCCTGGCCACATTTCCCCGAGTCGGTAATTATACTACCTCAGGTCTCACCTGAAGGAGACCATTGGTCTAGTGGGACTAGTGTAGTCAACAAAGTGTAAATAAGTAAAATACTAGTTAATAAATCTGTTGCATGTTTAATTAGTGGGACTAGTGTAGTCAACAAAGTGTAAGTAAGTAAAATACTAGTTAGTAAATCTGTTGCATGTTTAATTAGTGGGACTAGTGTAGTCGGCAAAGTGTAAATAAGTAAAATACTAGTTAGTAAATCTGTTGCATGTTTAATTAGTGGGACTAGTGTAGTCAACAAAGTGTAAATAAGTAAAATACTAGTTAGTAAATCTGTTGCATGTTTAATTAGTGGGACTAGTGTAGTCAGTGTAAATAAGTAAAATACTAGTTAGTAAATCTGTTGCATGTTTAATTAGTGGGATGTTTAATTAGTGGGACTAGTGTAGTCGTCAAAGTGTAAGTAAGTAAAATACTAGTTAGTAAATCTGTTGCATGTTTAATTAGTGGGACTAGTGTAGTCAGCAAAGTGTAAATAAGTAAAATACTAGTTAGTAAATCTGTTGTATGTTTAATTAGTGGGACTAGTGTAGTCAACAAAGTGTAAATAAGTAAAATACTAGTTAGTAAATCTGTTGCATGTTTAATTAGTGGGACTAGTGTAGTGAAAGTGTAAATAAGTAAAATACTAGTTAGTAAATCTGTTGCATGTTTAATGGGACTAGTGTAGTCAACAAAGTGTAAATAAGTAAAATACTAGTTAGTAAATCTGTTGCATGTTTAATTATATTTATAGGTGCTAAATTGATGATTTTAGTGTATTTTTAAAACTGGATGCACTTCTTCTTTCGGCTGCTCCTGTTAGGGGTCACCACAGCGGATCATCTGTTTCCATTTCCTCCTGTACTCTGCATCTTGCTCTGTCACACCAACCACCTGCATGTCCTCTCTCAACACATCCATAAACCTTATCTTAGGCCTTCCTCTTTTGCTGTTACCTGGTAGCTTCATCCTTAGCATCTTTTTCTCAATATACTCTGCATCCCTCCTCAGCTCATGTCCAGACCAACGTAATCTTGCCTCTCTGGTTTGTCTCCTAACCGTCCAACCTGGGCTGACCGTCTAATATACTGATTCCTAATCCTGTCCATCCTTGTCACACCCAGTGCAAATCTTAACATCTTTAACTCTGCCACGTCAAGCTCTGACTCCTAAATTTTTGTTAATGCCACTGTCTCCAACCCATATAACATAGCTGATCTCACTACCCTGTTGTAGACCTTCCCTTTCACTCTTACTGGTACTCGTCTGTCACAAATCACTCCTAACACTCTTCTCCACCCACTCCATCCTGCCTGTACTCTCTTCTTCACCTCTCTTCCACACTCACCATTAGTCTGAACTGTTGATACCAAGTATTTAAACTCATCCACCTTCACCACCTCTACTCCCTGCATCCTCACCATTCCTCTATCCTCCCTCTCATTCACACACATATATTCTGTCTTAGTCCTGCTGACCTTCATTCCTCTTTTCTCTAGAGCATATCTCCACCTCTCCAGGGTCTCCTCCACCTGTTCCCTACTCTCACTGCAGATCACAATGTCATCTGCTGCACTCCAGTGTTGAATGTACCTCTTGAGTCTGAATAAAATGGTGGGTTAATAAGCCTTGAAGGGTCGTTGGGTCACCTGAGTAAGAAAAGCAGTACTCTGTACTATAAGCAGATGTTGAGATTTGTTTACCCAAGGATCAGTGCTGTACTACTTTACATTTAATTTAAACCTGATTCTAACACACAACTGATTTGTATGGGTCTGCTGTAGTAACACTGTGCTACTGACCGCAAGCTGAGTGGTGATGGTCACTCAGCGTAAGACAAACTGAGTTCGCCATATATGTGGATTAGTGTTTTGGAAATGCCAAACCAAAGGGTCCCAAAACTGAGTCTTGAGGAACCCCGCTGATCATCTTTTACCTTCTGAGATTACACCTGCTCCTTTAACTAGATTGTTTCTGTCTATCAGACAGTTTGCTGTCTATCTTACAGGATTATGGGTCTGCATTTAGGCCATTACATATAGTTACAGTATTGAGAGTAACTTTGGCTATATTCAGAGATGATGTATGAACTACATGACCACTATCTACAGATTACTAACTTAAGTATGCATGATCTCCCTTTGACAAAACTAGTAGAGTGGCAAGACTTTTTATACTGAAGCTTATGTGAAATCAGATATAGTGCATTCTGTGGTTTTGTAAGTGGCGTGAAATCAGATATAGTGTGGCGTGAAATCAGATATAGTGCATTCTGTGGTTTTGTAAGTGGCGTGAAATCAGATAATAGTGCATTCTGTGGTTTTGTAAGTAGCTTCTTATGCTGATGAGCCTGTAATTCCCAGGATCTGAGCTGGGGGGGTCTCATTTTTGGAGTAGCATAACATTACCTATTTTCTGTACTTTGGGAACATAACTATGTGGCTGTTCCTAAGCTGAACGGTTTTAGGAAACCTTCAGAGAAAGCATGTCTGGTAATGTTAACAAGCCACCATGAATATTGTCAGCGCCCAGAGAGGGTGGTGTTTTTAGCTGTAGAGAGAATGTGTAGGACATGTCCCATTGTAATCTTGAGAGGAATAAAGGGATTTGGCAGTTTCTAGCAATTCAGTAATTGCTGTTTAAAGCTGGTACTAAATTTATCTGCAAGCGTATTAGCAATGTCTTTAGGTTTGGAGTGCGTAGTACCATTGTGAATTAATTCAGGGAACTGCTCAGTGCTATTTCCTAAGCATCTAATGTAGTTGAAGGATTTATGCTTAGTCTTAGCTTCTTGCCCTTGTCAAGCAGTGAAATGTTTGGAAATCGGGATCATTTTCTTGCTTAATGCAAACATGTTGAATTCCATGTTGTTTTGGGTGTTAACCTCCAAGTGATAGTCACATGGTATTACAAAGTTATTTTTCCTCTGTCCTAGAATCCTTCAACTACACCCCCTCCCCGTATGCAAAGAATTTAAGTTAAAGGTCCTGAAGTATGTTTATTTTCAAAGTCAAAGTGAACTTTGTCATTCAGACTGCACAACAAAGCAACTGAACGAAATTGCGTTACTTTGAATTCAATGCGCATACAACATATACTGATAATTAACACAACAATAACACGTATACTAATGCTAATCCAACAGTAACAGTAAGACATTTATGCGTGCAGTAACAAGTACACAATGACATGACATGCACGAAGACTATTCCACTTACATGTCTTCGTCAGTACCCAAAGTATTGCACAGATAATATATTGCACAAATCAAAATCACAGATTTCAAATTGCATGGAATGTTAACTTGGCATCGTTAATATTGCACATGAGGTACAAGATTGTACTTTTATCGAGTTATTGCACATGTCTGTGAATTACTTCAGCGCTGTAACTCCAGACCTCCATGATTAGCATGATGCATGTTATTACTGGAGTTAATTAGTCTGGCTTGTGGAAAAAAGCTTCTATTAAATCTGGTGGTTTTACAACATAAGCTGTGGTATCTCCTGCCTGAAGACAAACAAGAACAGACCATGGGCAGCGTGACTGCAGTCTTTGACTATTTTCATGGCTCTGCTGAGGCACCGAGCAGAGTGCAAGTCCTGGATAGATGGGAGTGTGGACCTGATAATTCTCTCCACCACTTTCACCACTCTTTGGAGAGATTTACGATCTGAAACCGTGCAGTTTCCATACCACACCGAGACATTACTAGTTAGGATGCTTTCAATGGTACCCCTGTAGAAGGTTGTGAGAATTTAAGGTGGTAGTTTTGCTCTCCTCAACCTTCTTAGAGAGTGTAGATACTGTTGGACCTTCTTGACATTGTGATTAATGTTTATTGACCAAGACAAGTCTTCAGAGATATGCACCCCCAGGAACTTGGTGCTCTTCACCCTTTCCACTGTTTCTTCTTTGATTGTGACTGGAGAATGAGCCTTGCATCTCTTACTGAAGCCTATTGTTATCTCCTTTGTTTTATCCACATTGAGAGCCAGGTTGTTGTTGTCACACCAGACAATCAGTTGGTTCACCTCTTCTCTGTAGGCTTTTTCATCACCATTGCTGATGAGACCCACCAGTGTAGTATCATCCGCAAATGTAATGTGGTTTGTGTTGTACCTAGCGATGCAGTCATGTGTCAGCATGTGAACAACAGGGGACACAGAAGACATCCTTGAGGTACTCCAGTGTGATGCTCATCGAGGTGTTGTTGCCTATGCATAACTTTTGTGGTCTGTCAAAGGTCCAGAAGCCAGTTGAGAGTGCTAACACACCCAGAGATGGACCAGTTTCTCAGTCAGATGTTGGGACCATGTTGAAGGCCAAGCTGAAGTCAATAAATAATATGCGGACATAGCAGTTTTTGTTCTCCAGGTGTGCAAAGTAAGTGAAGTGCCAGTGAGGGTACCTGCCGTAGAGCGACTGGATCTATAAGCAAATTGGAGTGGGTCCAGTGTTGCAGGAAGACTTGATGTTAAGTAGTCTTTGACCAAGCTCTCAAAGCAGTTCATTACAGTAGAGGTGAGAGCTACTGGATGATATTCATTCAGGCTTGAGGGTGGAGACTTCTTGGGCAGTGGTATAATGGTTGCATTCTTCAAGCACTTGGGTACTGTGGCTTGATGCAGAGAGATGTTGAATATGTCTGTGAGAAGAATAGTTAATTAGTCAACGCAGTCCCTGAGCACCCACCCCAGAATATTGTCAGGACCAGCTGCCTTTCTTGGGTTTAGCCATCGTAGCACCCTTTGAGCGGTTTCAGGGTGAAGGCGGAGCACTTCATTTTCTTGGTTGGTGGGCAGTTTCATTGCTGTAATATTGTTTCCTTTCTCAAACTTGCTGAAGTAGGTGTTGAGCTCATTGAGAAACTCCATGTTGTCATCACATTGAGAAGGTAGGGACCTGTAGTTTGATATAGACTGTATACCTTGCTACAGACGCCTGGAGTCTCTTAGGTCTGAGAAATTAGCCTGAATTTTCTCTCCGTAGGCCTGCTTAACCTGTCTTATTCCTCTATTTAGCTTCACTCTGGTTTCCCTAAGGGCATCTTTGTCTTAAAGGCAGCATTGCGTGCCTTCAAGAGCTCCACTTGTGAGCCAGGGTTTCTGATTTGCTCATGTGATGCTGTTAACTGTCATATCATCCACACACTTCGATATGTAGATCATCATGGACTCTGTGTACTATCCAGGTTAATTTTTCTGGTCCATAATAGCTGCCTCCTGAATATATTCCAGTCCATGCTTTCGAAGCAGTCCTGAGACTGCTTCCTCTGGCCATACCCTTATTCCAGTCCGTGCTTTTGAAGCATTTCTGGGGTGCGGAGACTGCTCCCTCTGGCCATACCCTTATTCCAGTCCGTGCTTTCAAACCAGTCCTGGAGTGCTGAGACTGCTCCCTCTGGCCACACCCTTATTCCAGTCCATGCTTTCGAAGCAGTCATAGAATGCTGAGACTGCTCCCTCTGGCCATAACCTTATTTGTTTGCTAGATTCCAGTCCGTGCTTTCGAAGCAGTCCTGGAGTGCCGAGACTGCTCCCTCTGGCCACACCCTTATTCCAGTCCATGCTTTTGAAGCAGTCCTGGAGTGCTGAGACTGCTCCCTCTGGCCCACACTCTTATTCCAGTCCGTGCTTTCGAAGCAGTCCTGGAGTGCTGAGACTGCTCCCTCTGGCTACACCCTTATTTCTTTCCTGGTTGGCTTTCCTCTGATTAACAATGGCCTGTATGCTGGTAGTAGCATAATGGAGAGATGATCTGAGTTACTCAGATGTGGATGAAGTACTGCATTGTTTGCTAGCTTGACATTGGTGCAGACCTTATCCAGAATGTTTTCTCCCTCGTTGCAAAGACCACATGTTGGAAGTAATGAGGTAAAACTGTTTTCAGAATTGCTTGGTTAAAATCACCTCCTTTTATGTGAGCAAACTCTGGATTCTGATTTTGCAGCTCACTGACTGGTAAAGTGTATTCAGTGCCTCTTTGGTGTTTCTCACTGGAGGGAATATACACCACTGAGATGCCCACACCATCGAACTTCCTTGGCAGATAGAAAGGTCTGCATTTCATTGATATGAACTCGATATTTTGAGAGCAGTGTTTAGTAACCAACTCATAGTTGGTGCACCAGTTATTGTTGACATAGATGCAGACACCCCCCTCCCCTTGATTTTCCGCAGAGTCCTTGGTTTCTGTCTGATCTAAATAATGTAAGCCCTTCTACATAGACTGCACTATCATTTATATTATTGTTTAACTATTTCTGAGTAAACTTAAATACACAGCTCTTTCTCATCTTGCTATGAGTGGTTAACTCCATCTTATGTAGTCCATTTTGCTGTCCAAGGAGCGAACACTGGCCAGTAGCAAGGATGGGGAGTACAGGCCTGTATGGATTAGCTTTTAACCTGGCAGAGAGTGCAGCAGGAGATCTGTGCTTCAGAGAGTCCAGCAGGAGATCTGTGCTTCAGAGAGTCCAGCAGGAGGTCTGTGCTTCAGAGAGTCCAGCAGGAGATCTGTGCTTCCTTGTTCTTTCGTGTCTTTTCCTTCTTTTTCACTTCCTGTATGTGGTAGCAGACAACTTTACTTCAACAAGGCAATTTGGACCAAGTTTGAGTACAATTTCTAGTTCTATAGTTCGTGGAGTGTTGTAGGGCTCACAGGCCGTGCAGACAGCAGCTCATCAGTCCTTCTGCACTGTGAGCTTAGGTGTCGAATTTCCAGTAAGCTCTGTCATAACTTAGGTTTCTTTCTGTACTTGCCCCGGATTCTTGGGGGTTTTTTGACATAAAGCAAGACTGGTAATGCGCATTTTCCTGTTAAGCTGAAGCAGCAGCTGACACACAGGTGCCACCATTTTTTTTATTTTAATGATATTCCTGTGATTTCTGCACAATTTAAACATTAAATCTTTCAGTGAAACAAACATTTTAGTGAAGGGTCATTCTTGGTACATGCCCTCTGTGCTTGGAATGATCAGTATAAGGTCAAAAGGCTAAAACCTATAATGACAAAATTTATGTTCCGTATAGCGTATTAACAATGATTTGGTGAGATTCCTTATTTGTGTGAACGTAGACCATCACCGCTTAACTGTGTGACTGAATTTAGAAAGAGTGTAATGTGTGTGTGTATTGTAAATGCTGTGCGTTACTGTGTATGGGTGCATTTTTTCTTGTGCATAACCAAGATCATTATTAAAAAATGCCCTTGGGTTCCTATTTATTTAGCAGTATAAATTAAATTAAAACAAAAAATTAGTTTGACAGCTGCAGTAATTGCACAGCCTATGTGCGAGCACACAGACGCACGCACGCAAGCATATGTTTGTGCATTTAGGTTCATAGGTTGGTACTAGGGTATCGGTCCTAAGGCCTATGCAAGCCTAGCCATAACAATTCCCTGGAAATTTCTTCCCACAATATTTACTTCTCTGGGCCCCTGTCTAGCAGGGTGACTGACCAGATCCCCGGGGTGAATTTCCTATTTCCCATCCAATCATCAAGGTTCCTTTTGAAGAGGGCCAATGAGACGCTCTGCTTGACATGTATGGGCAGTCTATTCCAGAGTATGGGGAGTCTCTGGGTCAGGGACCTATCCCTCCAGCATGTTTTGTTCATTGTGATGATAAGGTTTAGATCCCTGGAGCGTGTGGCTCTGAGGGATTGGCATTTCTTTAAGTGGAGCATGTCTAACAGCTCAGGGTTTGACATGGCCTTGTTTGTTAAGCAGAGATCCCCTCTGAGTAGACGATATACCACAGAGTATAGCTGGAGTTTTTTTTAGACGGTCAGCATATGGCATCTGCTTTAGGCCTGTGATTCTTTTAGTGAGGTATTTCTGTGGCCTTTCCATCTGTTGCAGATGTCTTGTGAGGTACATACAAAATGGGGCATTATACTCTATAATGGGTCTGAGGGATGAGTACAGTGGGACAATGACCTCTTTTTTTTTTTTTCTAGATGAAAAGCCCTTGGTGATGAGGTGTGCCACATAGAAGGATTTCCTGACTGTTGTGGCGATGTGGTTATCGAAAGTGAGACCACTGTCCACTTGTGTCCCTACGTCTCTCATCACACTTTCGATGTTTAGTGTCCTGCCATCTATGTGGTAGTTCATGGGTACATGTTTATTTCCAAAGGGGATAACTATACATTTCTTGGCATTGAGCTTGAGCCCATGGCTCTGGCACCAGGCATCTGTTTCTGTAAGGCCCTTTTGTAGAGTATCCACATCATTTGGGGATTCAATAATGGCTCCCAGTTTGCAGTCATCTGCAAACTTTGTTAGCCAGAGTCCCTTAGTGTTGGCCTGTACTTCAGAGAAGTAGATGCCAAACAAGAGTGGTCCCAGGACTGAACCCTGAGGTACTCCACTTGTCACTTGTCTGGAGCTGGATTTGGATTTGGCTACTTTTCAGTCTGGGTTCTGTCAGTAAGCCAGTTGGTAACCCGTCGAGTGACGTGGGGATTTATGCCCAGCTTAGTAAATTTATCTATGATTCCAGAGTGGGGGATGGTGTCGAAGGCCTTGGCAAGGTCCAGATAGGCTGTGTGGACCCACCTTACCCTCGTCCACAGCTCTGGAGACCGATTCAAAGAAGTCAGTCAGATTCAGGAGACAAGATCGGCCCGTCACGAACCCAAACTGGGTGGGGTCCAGTGTCTGAAGGTTGCAGGCCCTTCACAAACCCAAACTGGGTGGGGTCCAGTGTTTGAAGGTGGTAGACTCGCATGCTTGTCTTCATGCCCATTTAGCCCGATGGTGTAAGTTTCTTGCTTTGAGTGCAGAATGGATTGTTCCAGAAGGACAGTCTTAATGGCATTTTGTGTTGATACACAAAATTCAGATAACCCATTACTCTGTGTATATTTTATATTCCAGACATACACCACTATTTATTTATTTATTTATTTTTGTTAACTAACTAGCTAATTTAGTGTCATGAAAAGTGCTTCTTTTAAGTAACTGGTCTGACCCTGTAATATCCACCTGGTTTCACATTTCTTCTCTGAGGAGGTCTCCAAACAGAAGCCATGAACCCTGCATGATCTTTGAACAGATGGACATTATGAGCTTTTGTTTTTATTTGAGGACCAAACCCCCACAGGACCATTGTTTTTAAGTTGGTAATAAACCTTGCACACTGCAGCTGCGTACACCTGTGAGCTTTATCACTTGTCTACATGTCGTCTTATGATAAATGGGGCTGCATTTAGTGTACTGTTTGTGTTTGCTTGCTTTGTAAGAATGGCGTTGATAACTACTTCATAGTTTCTTGTCTCTACATTTTACTTTTTCTTTGCACTTTTGAAGTCACCCTTTTAACTGAAAAACTACATTTTGATAAATCTTCGGGTTATATTGTCTGATCACATAGCTGTGCAGTTCTCAAACGCAAAGAGATGAACCAGGATTCAGTTTAACTACCAGTGTGTATTTGTCCAGCAGTGGGTTCGAATCCCACCCTGGAATATTCTGTGGCTTTTAATGCCCATTGTTTGCCAATAGAGAATTAACAGAACATGAATAATTAAGTAAGGAAAGCAGAATGGTAGTTTAATGCATGCATTTTCTGATTGAATTAAGTAAGGAAAGCAGAATGGTAGTTTAATGCATGCATTTTCTGATTGAATTAAGTAAGGAAAGCAGAATGGTAGTTTAATGCATGCATTTTCTGATTGAATTAAGTAAGGAAAGCAGAATGGTAGTTTAATGCATGCATTTTCTGATTGAATTAAGTAAGGAAAGCAGAATGGTAGTTTAATGCATGCATTTTCTGATTGAATTAAGTAAGGAAAGCAGAATGGTAGTTTAATGCATGCATTTTCTGATTGAATTAAGTAAGGAAAGCAGAATGGTAGTTTAATGCATGCATTTTCTGATTGAATTAAGTAAGGAAAGCTGAATGGTAGTTTAATGCGTGCATTTTCCGATTGAATTAAGTAAGGAAAGCAGAATGGTAGTTTAATGCATGCATTTTCTGATTGCAGGTTTTTTTCCTCATTTACCTTTTTGCTTGCTGTTTTGTGGCAGCCTGTGCTTAATGGCTCATTAACAGAACATAGTCTTTACCCCACAGTGCTGAGTTGCTTTGTGAGGTCCATGGTTTGATTCCCTCAGCTTTCTTTTGCTTAGCTGTATTACTGAACAAGTTACATAACCCATGAGTGCTGTTGGTCCGAGTCTGTAAAAGGACCGTGTGAATCAGTGATGTAACCTAGTTAACAAATACAGATAAATTAAAGCATGCTACTTCCAGATTTTCTGTCTGCTACCTTCTTTGACTTTCAGGCACACCAGAAGTCATTTTAGTGGGGAAATAGTGTGGCTGACCACACAGATCGTAGTGCAAAGAGGGTCTTAAATAGACAGATGTACAGAGTAGAATGAATTTCTACAAACCAAAGCAGTCACCATTAAAGGCTGAACGTCAGGGTTCATTTTTATGTATACATTAACAACGTTAAGTGTTAGTTCAGGTTTTGTTTTATTTTCAAATTGTGTTTGCTGTTTGACTGAAGGGAAGACTGACATTTTGGGGGTAGCTTGTTCACAGAGGGTAAACGTAGCTGCACTGATTGCCTCTGGCAGGTAATCTAGTTATGCTATACTTCACTTTGTGCCTTCTAAAATGATTTTTACACATCTCAAAACTAAAGAACAGAACTGTTGTAGCTTACTGGGGTTAAGTGAATATGTTTTCTCATTATTATTTTTATTTCATTAAGAGGGGTGAACACAAAAGTAAAACTGGCCTACAAAGCACTACCTTATCCACACCTGGGCAACTCAGACTATCTGTCCATCCTGCTGCTTCCTGCATACACACCACTGCTGAAAAGGGGCAAACCCACAACCAAACAAGTAAGGATATATGGCCTGAGGGAGCAGGCTTGGCACTTCAGGACTGCTTCGAATGTACGAACTGGTCAGTGTGTAGAGATACAGCTGTAAAGAACAGCCGTACTGATAAAGGGACAAATGCTGCATTTAAATCAAAAGACAAGGATGCCCTAAGAGATTACAGAACAAATCTAAGCAGAGGTATAAAGGAGGCTAAGCGTACGTACAGACGTAAAATTCAGGGACACTTCTCTGACCAAAGGAACTCCAGATGTGTCTGGCAAGACATTCAAACCATAACCGACTGCAGGCCTGCATCCTCCCCATGTGATGACTCTACAGAATTTCTAAACAAACTAAGCACCTACTTCAGCAGGTTTGACATGGACAACAGCACTGCCAAATGAGCTCCCTGTCGAGCAGGGTGAGGAGGTGCTATGTCTAAGATAATCTGATTTTCTGAGGACCCTAAGGCGAGAAAAGCAGCTTGCTCTGATATTATGGGAAGGGTTGTAAGAGACTGTGCTTACCCAACTAATAACTGTACTAACAGATATATTCAACACATCCCTGTAACTAGCCATTGTACCCAGTTGTTTCAAAAATGACAATCATTCCCTTACCCAAAAAATCCCAACTGACAAGCCTGTTCTTGCATCAACGATAATGAAATGTTTTGAGCAGTTGATAAAGAACCGTATCTCTTCAAGCCTACCTGCAACAATGGATACATTAGTTTGCTTATAGATGTAACCACTGCATGGCTGATGCAATAGCTATAGCACTTTATGAATCCTTGGCACATCTAGAGAACAAGAATTGCTATGTCAGAATGCTGTTAATCGATTTTAATTCCCCCTTTAACATTGTCATCCTTCAGAATCTGATATCGAAGCTGATCCAGTTGGGGATCAACACCCCCCCCCCCCCCATGTAACTGGATACTGGACTTTCTCATCAACAGACCCCAAAAAGTATGTGTGGAAAATAACAGTTCATTCAGTATTACATTGAGCATGGGTGTCCCTCTGGGCTGCGTCCTGAGTTCTCTGCTGTTCATCTTGTTGACACACGACTGCATGGCCAAGTATGAATCCAACAAAATCATCAAGTTCGCAGATGATACCACTGTTGTAGGTGTTCTCAGAAATGGTGAGGAAACTGCCTACAGGGATGAAGTGGAGCAGCTGATAGGCTAGTGTGACTGCAATAGTCTGGCCTTAAATGTAAGCAAGACCAAAGAATTAATAGTGGACTTCAGGAGGACTCAGGACATGCATCATCCTCTGGAAATTAGGGGGGTGGCAGTGGAAAGAGTCAAAAACACCAAGTTCCTCGGGGTGCACATCGGTCAACTCATATTAGCCACACAGTGAAGAAGGCACAACGTCTGCACTTCTTACGGAATCTGAGGAAGGCAAACCTGTCTCAGTCGATCCTCAAAGCCTTCTACAGGGGGACCATTGAAAGCATCCTCTCAAATAACATAATTTGATATGGTAACTGTAAAGCATCTGACCGCAAGGCTCTACTGAGGGTAGTGAGGAAGGTGGAAAAAGTCATTGGATGTTCTTCGTGTTTCACTGTTGCAGTCATCACATTTGGGTTAATCTGCTTGCAGTAGCCCTCAGTTGCCTGATTATCAAAGTCTTGGGTCCTGTGTCGGCTGCAGTCTCATCTTCCATGATGTCAGGTAGTCAGGGATATAAAGCATGCAGCCGATGCCATTGCATCAGTCTTTCTTGCCCTGCGGTGCCCGAAGCAGAAGCAGTTCGCAAGTGCCAGTCGGCCGACTCCTGAAATTTTCATTTTCCAGTTTCAGAACCGAAGTCTTAAACTAAAGCTAAGTTCACTGTTCGGGAAACATTTTCTTGCTTTAAACCAATGTCAGTAAAAGTCAATAATTGTATTTTTTGCTGAAAGCAAATACCTCATAAAGATTTTCATTCATACTCTATTCCTTGCCTAGGCCCTGACCATGCCTTATTTAAACTACAAACTGTTCGTCGTCTGTATATTTACGCTTCTAAATATTTTGGTACTCTGTTCAATTACCCAGATATGGCTTTGGTGCACCACCCGACTACCGGCATTCCGAAAAAACGCAAAGATAAATATAGAGACAGGCCGCCTAGGTCCAAAGCTGCCGACGATGCTTCTTCTAAGCTAGTCACCATTTCGCCGGTACTCAGTGAGGCGCTTTCGCAGCCCCTGATACCTGCTACTTCAGATTTTCAGACCTCTACTGAGACCCATTGGGAGTCCGGTATGCCGCGAGATGCTTCAACTGTGGAACCTGCGGATGTCTCTACCTTGGATGGGTTCTGAGCCACTGTGCAGGCACTGACTTTTGAGGGTTTATTCAGGCCTACTGACTTGCGTATTAAGCTGACGCCATCTTCTTCTTCAAGGCCTAATACTCGATCCATGCCTAGAAAACTGACGCCCAGACCACGTGGTCAGGCCTCTATGCCTAAAAAACAAATGATAAGAATGACTGTAGACCTTATTACTTCAATCAGGGGAAGCCAACCTTCACCCTCTGAGACCTAGGACTGAATTTGCTTATGATACTTCTGACCAGGAATCTGAAATTTCTGTTTCTTCTGATGACCAGGATTTACCCTTATCTACTTATGAGGATTCTGATGCTGAGGACTCTATTCCCTCTACTTCACCCCCCCAGAGGATTTCTCTTGTGGTGAAACCTTGCATACTCTTAGAGAGCATTTTTGCTGGGTAAGCCACAATTACTTTGATTCTAAAAAGTGGCTTAGGGATTTCTTACTCCTGCCTCAACACAGGCCTTTAGCTGTCTCCCCTGTACTAGACATTGTTGATGATGCCTTTTCGGAATCCAGCTTGGCCCCAGACTCCTTACCTCCTGCTCCCAGAAAACCAGATAGATATTACAGGGTTCCTGACTCACAAGTTCCTCTTTAAAAATCCTACTGTGGATCCTGAGACCATTTCACAGGGACCCAAGGTTATTACGGCTACTACTGCCAGAAATCCTACCCCCTCTGATAGAGACTCCAGGGCGCTGGATAGATGGGGTAAGAAGGTATACACTTCTGCAGCTTTGGCCAGTAGGGCCTTAAACTGCCAGTTTCATATGTTAAGCAGCACATTATTGGATTGCTTAAACAGAAATTGATGTTGATTCCTGACTGTGCTGAAAATAAGGATTTACAGGATTTAATACATTCTGCTGAACAAGTTGGAAAACATACTTTGCAGCGTGGTTTTGATTCACTAGAGGCATCTTGCAGGGCTGCTCTCACTGGGTCTGTACTTAGAAGGCATGCTTGGCTTAAGGAGCAATCTTTGCCAGATCATGTTAAAGCTAAATTGCTGGATGCTCCCTTAAACCAGGACCGCCTGTTTGGCAACAAAGCAGAAGTACTTAAATAGATGGAGGAAAAAGCTAAATCTATGCAAACTGTTAAAGATTTCCTGCAAGTACAGCCTCCAAGATTTAGTAGGCATTTTCCCTCTAAGAATTGGTCCTTTCCTGCCTCTTTCAGGCCTTCTCAGTCCAAACCCAGAACCAGCAGAACACCCATAGTTCATAGATTTATAGATATTTCGGTTCGTAGATTAGTACTAGGCTAACTGCCCTTGCAAGCCATTTTAAGCCTAGCCAATTATCCCTTGTGAGACTCAAATCCTGCACTTTGTGTTTGTAAGGCAAACACCTTAACCATTAGGCCACCATCCCATCTAGGCTTCAGTCCCAAGGTACGCACAGGACTAAGCAGTGGGGGGCTCCCACTTCCAAAGCAGAGAGTAGTAAGACACCCCTCCCCATGGTAAACTGTCTCAATGACTTAACTTTAAAACTTACAAGCCCTTCTCTACTAACTGCTCCTTTAAGGGGAAAGATTGCTCTGCAGGCAAAAAACTGGGAATTCATTACCCAGGACAAATGGGTTTTAAATATAGTTTCCCAAGGATACAGATTTCACTTCCACACATTACCAACCCTAAATGGTTGCCCAGATCTACCCCCAAATCAATGGGCACAGGCTCAAAAGCAAGTTCTTTCTCTAAGTATAAGGGCTGTTCAAACTGTCCCAGAAGAGGAAAGGCGATAAGGTTTCTACTCAAGACTTTTCCTGGTGCCCAGAAAAGACCACTCCTGGCGTCCTATCCTGGATCTCTCTCTATCCTAAACACTTTTTTGGTGATCCCAAAATTGAAGATGCTAACTCTTCACCATTTGCTTCCTGTGCTAGGCAAGGATGCCTGGTTGACAACACTGGATTTAAAGGACGCCTACCCTGCACATCCCAGTCAGGGAATCTTGCAGAAGGTACCTACGCTTCAAAGCAGGTGACATGCACTATTAGTTCTCTGCACTGCCCTTTGGCTTATCTACTGTGCCCAGGATATTCACAAAGTGCCTAGCTCCAGTCATTGCATTTTGCAGGCAAAGAAATATTCAAATATACCCATACCTGGACGATTGTCTAATTCAGGCAGAAAGCCAGAATATACTTTTGAATCATCTGGCGTTTGTACAAAAGGTGCTAACTTGTCTGGGGTACACCATAAACGAAAATAAATCACATCTTGTACCCTGCCAACAAATTGTATTCCTGGGAGCACGCTTGAATACAACTTCCCAGATGGTTTTCCTCACGCCAGAGAAACAAGTTAATTTGACAGCTTACTTCAAACTAATGGCCATAAAGACCATGCTATATGCAAGACAAATACTGCAAGCCTTTGGGTTCATGGCCTCCTGCATTCTCCTAATTCCATATGCAAGACTGCATATGAGGAAACTGCAATGGTATCTAAAAAGCCTATGGTGTCAACATTCTCAGAATCTAGAAGCTATGATTCCTATCATACCTTGCCTACAGTTAGAGTTCCTTTGGTGGGCAGAGGCCTGCCACCAAAACAAGGGACTGCCATTCACTCTAGCCCCTGCCGCCCAAACCCTAACAACAGATGCATCAGACTTTGCATGGGGAGGGGCTCACTTCACAGGGAAGTGCATTCAGGGGAAGTGGAATCCAAGTCAAATGCACCTGCATATCAATCAAAAAGAAATGTTAGCTGTACAGAATGCTCTAACAGCCTTCAAGGACCACATTCTTCCAGGACAATTAATGGTAAAGACGGACAATACCACTGTTATGTGATACATAAACAAGCAGGGAGGAACCCACTCATACCCTCTCTGCAGACTAGCCATGGCTCTGTGGAACACAGCCTTAAGCTACCAAGTGCACCTACAGGCTCAATTCCTGCCAGGCAAGCTAAACACACTGGCAGACGACCTGAGCAGAAATCTCATGGACCCACACGAGTGGAAACTGGAACCAAAGATATTCAGCATGTTGAGAAACAAATGGGGGAGCCCAGATAGAGACCTGTTTGCCTCCCCCCAGAACTACCAATTGGGAAAATTTTACAAAAGGGCTCCCCACAGACAAGCTTGGAAAGTGGATGCCCTGTCCTTCACCTGGGAAAACCTCTCAGTTTATGCCTTTCCCCCTCTGTCTCTCCTCTCCAAAATTCTACTAAAGATCAAACAGGACAAACCAAAGAACAATACTCCTTGCACCAGACTGGCCACGCCAGCACTGGTACACCCTCTTGTGCAGTGTGTCACTGCTGGAACCATGACACCTGCCTCATACCCCTTCCCAGGAGGGCCAGATTCTGCACCCCCAGATTCAAATCCTGAACCATGCAGCCTGGCTAATTACCTGCACTCTCCATTACCATCCCTCAGTAAGCAGGTGCTGGATGTCACTCTGGAGGCAAGGAGGCCTAGTACTAGAAAATCCTATGCTGAAAAGTGGAAAAGATTCTGTTCCTGGAGCCAGACTCTGGATGGGCACAACATTGCCCAGTTTACCGCATATTCTTCAGTACTTAACAGAGATGCTTCACATTGGCCTTTCCTTCTCTTCTACTAAAATTCATGCCTCTGCCATTTCAGCACATTTTAATACAGAGCCAATCACCCACTGCTGAAGCATTTCCTCAGAGGGGCCAAAAATGTAAGACCATCCAGGAGAGCCCCTACTCCTGCCTGGGACATTAACTTTGTATTGCAAAAGCTCACTCTACCTCCCTTTGAGCCAGCTGCAACTTTAGAGTTGAAATTCCTTTCTTGGAAAACAGCCTCCCTTCTAGCCATCACTTCAGCAAGAAGAGTGTCTGAATTACAGGACCTCATGACAGTGGAGCCCTTCATCATATTCCATGCTGACAGGGTGTCCCTCAGAACCAATCCTTCCTTTATGCCCAAGGTGGTATCCAGTGTGGCCCTTAATCAGTCCATTCATTTGCCAACCTACTTTTTTAATCCACATAACAAAGGAGAATGAATACTGCACTCTTTGGACGTGCACAGACAACTTAGATTTTATTTGGACAGGATTAAGTCTCTCAGGAAAACTGAACAGCTGCTAGTTGCCTTTGCTGCAGGGGCAGAGGGGAAGGCCATTTCAAAGCAAACCATTTCTAAGTGGATAGGCCATTGCATTCATTTCTGCTATAAGCACCATGTAAAATCTACCGCACAGGGAATAAGATCGCATTCCACCAGGGCTGCATCTACTTCAACAGCCTTTCTCAGAGGTGTTCCTACCAGGGACATCCTAGAAGCTGCTACCTGGAGTTTTGTTCATACCTTCACCAAGCATTACCACTTGCCTACCCCAGATTGAGGCTTTAATGTCTTAGATTTTTCTCTAATATACTGTATATTTTGCAGGCTTCATCAACTATCCCTTTTTATTGTCACTTGATTTTTCCCTCACTATGTCTACTCCTAGCTAAACCACTGTTTACCTTTAGGGTATTTTATCCCTGCTCATCCTTGTTGGCACTTCTAATCTCTCTACTTAAATAGTCCAGTCCCAGCTGTAGCAGTTGCTTGGGTATTTTTAAGTTAAATTTTGACTTTGTAACTCTTGCCCACCTTATTTCCATATTTCTCAGATGACTGTGAAACTTTATAATGCTGTTTACAGCCCATTGCATTTTATTCTGTCAGATTACATGGCCTTTTTCTGTGCTGCTTCAGACATTCCCTAACTTTCATTTGCAGGCTCCAGGTGTATTTACACACCGATACTAGCTTGTTTTAACTGTACGTGCAAAAGTCTTGGAGCCATATTTTAATTATCTTGGCAGCCTGTCTGACCAAGAAATAAAATGTTAATTCAGATTAGTATGAAAGTAGCTTTATTTCTGATCTGCGTGAATTGTGTTTACCGTTCTTTTTTTCTCCCTGTAGGTTTTCTTTTTCTGTTCTACTGTCTGTTTCCTAATTCCAGGGGTTCACAGATTTTCTTTCTTTTGGCACTAAGTTTCTTGTTCTTATTTGACTTGGTAACTGTTGATGTTCTTAGTGTTTCACTGTTGCAGTCCTCACATTTCGGTTACCTGCTTGCAGGTAGCCCTCAATTGGCCTGATTATCAAAGTCTTGGGTCCTGCGTGAGTTGCCGTCTCATCTTCCATGATGTCAGGTAGTCAGGGGTATAAACCATGCAGCCGATGCCATTACATTAGCCTTTCTTGCTGTGCGGTGCAGTTTGCAAGTGCCGTTTGGCCGACTCCTGAAATTTTCGTTTTCGAGTTTCAGATCCGAAGTCTTCAACTAAGCTAAGTACCCCATTGGGGATCCCTTTTCTTGCTCTAAACCGATGTCAGTAAAGGTTAACAGTTGTATTTCTTGTGGAAAGCAAATACCTCATAAAGATTTTCATTCGTACTGCATTCCTTGCTTAGGCCCAGACCATGACATACCTCTCTGTCGGTTTTGTGCCTTATTCAAACCTCATACTATTCGTCGTCTGTTCATTTTTGCATCTAAATATTTTGGTACTCTGTTCAATTATCCAGAAATGGCTTCGGTAAGCCACTTGACAACCGGCATTCCAAAAAAACGCTAAGATAAAGACAGAGGCAGACCGCATAGGTCCAAATCTGCTGAAGACACTTCTCCTAAGCTAGTCGCCAGTTCGCCGGTACACATTGAGGCGCTTTTGCAGCCCCTGGTACCTGCTAATTCAGATTTGCAGGCCTCTACTGAGACCCATTCAGAGTCCGGTATGCCGCGAGATGCTTCTTCAACTGTGGAACCTGCAAATGTCTCTACTTTTGATGGGTCTGGAGCCGCTGTGCAGGCATTGGCTTCTGAGGGTGTATTCAGGCCTACTGACTTGCATGTTAAACCGACGCCATCTTCTTCAAGGCCTAAAACTCTATCCATGCCCAGAAAACAGACGCCCAGACCACATGGTCAGGCCCCTATGCCTAAAAAACAAATAAGAGCGGCTGAAGACCTTTATTACTCTAATCAGAGGAAGCCACCCTTTTTCTTCTAAGAGACCTAAGACTGATTTTCCTTCAGATTCTTCTGATCAGGATTCTGAAATTTCTCTTTTCTCTGATGACCAGGATTTGCCCTTATCTACCTATGAGGATTCTGATGCTGAGGACTCCATTCCCTCTGTTTCCCTGCCAGAGGATTTCTCTTTTGGTGAAACTTTGCATACTCTTAGGGAGCATTTCCGCTGGGAAAGCCAGGATTACTCTGACTCTAGAAAGAGGCTTAGGGATTTCTTACTCCTGCCCCAACACAGGCCTTTAGCTATCCCCCCTGTACTGGACATTGTTGATGATGCCTTTTCAGAATCTAACTTTGCCCCTAACTCTTTACCTCCTGCTCCCAAAAAACCTGATGGGTATTACAGGGTTCCAGACTCTCACAAGTTCCTTTTTAAAAGTCCTACTGTGGATCCTGAGACTATTTCACAGGGACCCAAAGGCATTAAGGCTACTACTGCCAAAAATCCTACACGCTCTGATAGAGATTCGAGGGCACTGGATAGATGGGGTAAGAAGGTATACACTTCTGCAACTTTTTAGTGCCTTAAGCTGCCAGTTTCATATGTTAAAAGTATCAGCAGCATATTATTGGATTGCTTAAACAGAAAATGATGTTGATTCCTGACTGTGCTGAAAATAAAGACTTACAGGATTTAATGCATTCTGCTGAACAAGTTGGAAAACATACTTTGCAGTGTGGTTTTGATTCATTAGAGGCACCTTGCAGGGCTGCTGTCACTGGGTCTGTACTTAGAAGGCATGCTTGACTTAGGGAGCAATCTTTGCCAGATCATGTTAAAGCTAAATTACTGGATGCTCCCTTGAGCCAAGACTGCCTATTTGGCAACAAAGCAGAAGTACTTATAAAATGGAGGAAAAAGGTAAATCTATGCAAACTGTTAAAGATTTCCTGCAAGTACGGCCTCCCGGATTTAGAAGGCATTAGCCCTCTAAGAATTGGTCCTTTCCTGCCTCTTCCAGGCCTTCAGTCCAAACCCAGAACCAGCTAAACACCCAGGCTTCAGTCCCAAGGTACTCACAGACCTAAGCATTGGGGGGCTCCCACTTCCAAAGCAGAGAGTAGTAAGACTCCCCCTATGATAAACTGTCTGAATGACTTAACTTTAAACCTTCTAAGCCCTGCTCAACTGACTGTTCCTTTAGGGGGAAAGATCGCCCTGCATGCAAAAAATTGGGACCTCATTACCTAGGAGAAATGGGTTTTAAATATAGTTTCCCAAGGATACAGATTCCACTTCCATTCCTTACCAACCCCAAATGGTTGGCCAGACCTACCCCCAAATCAGTGGGCAGAGGTCCAAAAGCAAACTCTCTCTCTTTTAAGCATCAGGGCTATTCAACCTGTCACAGAAGAAGAATTGGAGGCAAGGTTTCTACTCAAGACTTTTCCTGGTACCCAGAAAAGACCATTCCTGGCATCCTATCCTGGACCCGTCTATCCCAAACACATTTTTGGTAATCCCAAAATTCAAGATGCTAACTCTTCATCAGCTGCTTCCCATGCTATGCAAAATGCCTGGTTGGCAACACTGGATTTAAAGGAAGCCTACCTGCACATCCCAATAAGGGAATCTTGCAGAAGATACCTACGCGTCAGAGCAGGCTACATGCACTATCAGATGTTCTTCATCTCACATTGCTGCAGTCCTTACACTTGGGTATAGCGCTGTCCTCGGTCGGCCCGAATACCAAAGTATATGGCTGACGCCGGTCATGGCGCATTAAACTGACGCCAGGACGCCAGGGTATAAATGCGCATGACCGACGTCATATCCTCAGTCTTTTTTGCCGCGTGGTCCGATGCAGAAGCAAATTTGCGAGTGCAGGTTGGCGTCCTGAGATTTTCCGAAACCGGAGTTTCAGACCGAATCCAAGTTGGCTAAGTACCCCGTTGGGGAATATTTTGGTTTTTTCTTGCCTCAGTATTTTACCGGATGTCAGAAAAAGTAAATAACTGTATTTCTTGCGGGAAACAGATACCACATAGGGACTACCACAGCTTGTGTATACCGTGTTTAGGGCCTGAGCACGACGTTGTTGGGTGTTCCTCTTGCGCTAGATTTAACAAACGTACCATAAAGAGGAGATTAGACTGCGCTAGGTTAGTCTTCGGTAAGCGGTGCAATTACAAAATGCCGCCGGATGCTCCGACGCCGCCTCAAGAAGCGCAAGGACAAAACACCTAGGCCTAGGTTAGAGGCACCAGCCGACCGGACGCCGGTTCTTTAGAGGGCACGGTTTTGCCAGAGGCCCAAACAGAAGTTTCCCTAGAGTCCCAGGGGAGACTTTGTTGTTACGATGTGTCTTCACAGGAGGTAGGCCAGGCTGAAGGGGCTTCTCAGGTAGCTGTTCTCCCTCTCTGCCTAAGGTGGTTAGGCCTTCCCTACTGTTACAAAGGCTTCTTCCAAGAGTAGGCCAGGTTCAGCTGTAGCAGGTGCTCCTCCTAGTACTTCAGGCCCTGTGCCCAAGAGACATATGCTTAAGATGGCTGAAGATTTAATTACTCTGATTAGGGTTCTATGCCCCCTCCTGACAAAAGGCCTAGGGTGGATCCTGAATTTGGGAATTTTGAACAGGATTCTGATATTTCTGAGTCTTCGGCTGAGGATTTACAGGAGTTTTCTCATTATTCTGATTCTGATGTGGATGACTCCACCCCTTCTGCTTCTCCTCCTGAGGATTTCTCATTCTCAGAGACTCTCCATGCCATGAGGGAACATTTTAAATGGGAAGGTCAGGATTTCTCTGATTCCAGGAAAAGACTAAGGAGATTTTTGTTTTTACCTCAACATAGGCCTTTAGCTATACCCCCTGTTCTTTCTGTGGTGGAAGATGTTTTTGCAGAGGCTTCCCTTAACCCTGATTCTTTACCTCCCGCTCCTGTTAAACCGGACAGATACTATAGGGTGCCTGAAGCTCCCAAGTATCTTTTTAAAAGCCCTAGAGCAGATCCAGAGACAGTTACTCAGGGGCCTAAAGGGGTTAAGGCTTCTGTGGCTAAAAATCCAGTTCCTCAGGACAAAGAGGCAAGAGCTTTAGACAGATGGGGTAAGAAAGTGTATACTTCCTCAACTTTAGCCATGAGGGCTTTAAATTGTCAATTCCACATGCTGAGATATCAAATCTATCTCCTTTCACAGTTAAAGTCTAAGGTAGATGCTCTGGCAGAAGGTATTGAATGTAAGGAGTTACAAGATCTGGTACATGTGTCTGAACAGGTGGGTAAGCATTCCTTACAATGTGGTTTTGATGCTGTACAGGCCTCTTCCAGGGTGGCTGCCACTGGTACTGTCCTTGAGGCACGCCTGGTTACGGGATCAGAATTTAGCTGAACATGTTAAGTCAAGGATCTTGGATGCCCCTTTACAATCTGATGTGTTGTTTGGTTCGCCTGTTGAAGCAGTTTTAAAGAAAATGGAGGACAAAGCTAAATCTATGCACACTGTTAAAGAATTTTACAGGTTCAACCACCAAAGTTTAGCAGAAACTGGCCAAGCAAGGCGTGGACATACCCTTCTTATGATTCCCAGTCTAGGGGTAGGTCTAGGCGTGCTAGGGGCAGAGCTCAGGGTTCCTTTAGATCCAGGACAGTGGCTCACCTGCACAGTCTTCAGGGGAGGGCAGGGGTCAGCCCTTTCGTAGACAGACCCAATGACCTACCTTTTCAACTGCCAGAACCTTCACGTCTCGCAGCACCTTTAGGAGGAAGACTGACACTTTTCAAAGAGAACTGGAGTTTAATTACCCAAGACAGATGGGTATTGGATATCATTCACCACGGTTACAGATTTTATTTCCATACCTTACCACCGTTCAAGGGCATGCCAGATATTCCGCCCAACACAAATTGGAAGCTCACAGACAAATATCCATATTGACACAGATAGGGGCCATACAACCGGTGCCTATGGCAGAAAGGGGCCTAGGATTTTACTCTCGCCTATTCCTAGTACCAAAAAGGGGAACACGTGGAGACCAATTCTGGATTTGTCTATCCTCAACACCTTTCTGGACATCCCCAAGTTCAAGATGCTGACATTGCAACAGCTTTTACCCCTCCTGGGCAAGGATCACTGGATGGTAACTTTGGATCTCCAAGAGGCTTACCTTCATGTCCCTATCACTCTAGGCTGCAGGAAGTATCTGCGTTTCGAGCTGGAGATTCACACTATCAATTCTCTGCATTGCCCTTTGGCTTATCCACTGCACCCAGAGTATTCACAAAGGTCCTGGCTCCAGTGATAGCTTTTTCAGACGGAAAGGAATACAGATTTACCCTTATTTGGACGATTGCCTGATTCTGGCTCAGGGCAAGGACGAACTTCTACAGCATTTAAAGTATGTGATAACAGTGCTAAGATGCCTAGGGTATTCTGTGAACGAAACAAAGTCCAGTCTAGTACCCTCTCAGGACATGTGCTTTCTGGGTGTGAGACTGAATACAGCAGCCCAGATGGCCTTCTTGACCCCGGACAAACAAAAGAATCTTTCCCTTTACTTCCAACAACTATCACATCAGTCCGGGCTGACTGCAAGGACAGTCCTTCAAGCCTTAGGGTTCATGGCATCTTGTATTCTGGTGCTTCCCAATGCCAAACTGCATATGAGGAAGCTACAATGGTATCTCAAGAATCTATGGACACAGCACTGCCACGATCTGGACACTGTCATTCCAATAATACCTTGCATCCAAAAGGAATTCTTGTGGTGGGCTCAGCAATGTCACCTAAACAAGGGACTTTCTGTGACCCGGCCGAGGCAAGTCAAATTCTAACAACAGACGCCTCAGACAAAGCTTGGGGGGCTCATCTCAATGGAAAATGGATACAGGACAAGTGGCCTGCCAGACTACAACATCTACA
This sequence comes from Protopterus annectens, assembly GCF_019279795.1. Lineage (NCBI taxonomy): Eukaryota > Metazoa > Chordata > Ceratodontiformes > Protopteridae > Protopterus > Protopterus annectens. The sequence goes on from NC_056737.1 coordinate 1,181,427,725, forward strand.
TATCAACCTAAAGGAGATGTTAGCAGTCCAGTTTGCATTAACAGCTTTCAAGGAATTACTTCTTCCAGGACAGGTGTTGATTCTAACAGACAACACAACCGTCATGTGGTACATCAACAAGCAAGGGGGTACACATTCTTACCCTCTATGCAGACAAGCAATGATTCTATGGGAAACTGCTCTCAGTCTACAACTGGATCTTCAGGCAAGGTTTCTGCCGGGGGTGCAGAACTCCTTAGCAGATGTGTTAAGCAGGCAAATCATGGATCCCCAGTGGAAACTGGATCCTCAGGTATTTCAGCAAGTAACAGTGTCATGGGGAACACCAGACATAGATCTGTTCGCTTCTCCTCTAAACCACCAGCTGCCAAAGTTTTGCACAAAAGGATACACCAGGCAGCTTGGAAGGCGGATGCTCTTTCTTTCAGTTGGAAAAATCTTCATGTATCGCCTTTCCACCACTTCCTCTACTTCTAAAGGTTCTGCTAAAGGTAAGCCAGGACAAACCAAGAATGATCCTGATAGCTCCAGATTGGCCCGACAGCATTGGTACCCACTACTGAGAAATCTAATAAGGAAACCACCGTGGCCCCTGCCTTTGATTCCTCAACTGTTATCTCAAAGGACGGTCATTTACTCAATGTCAAGCTTCACTCTCTTCATCTCACAGCATGGCATATCCTGTTTTAGCTCATAGCAGGGCTCAACTTCCTCAACAAGTTTTGAATGTGATTATGGAAGCTAGGAGACCTAGTACAAGGAAAGTGTATGCGGACAAGTGGAAGAGATTTTTGCTTTGGAGTGCAGCAAAGGGTGTGGATGTTTCTGAGCCTGAATTAAGTGTGGCTCTTCTATATCTTACTGAGTTATTGGACAAGGGTTTGTCCTTCTCTTCCATTAAAATTCATGCTGCAGCAATTTCAGCTCACTATGACTGTGATCCACCTTTGTTTTCTCATTCGTTGTTCAAGCAATTTCTCAGAGGGGCAAAGAACATAAGACCTCCACGAAGAGCTCCTACTCCAGCTTGGGACCTCAATTATGTGTTGGAAAAGCTCACTCTGCCACCTTTTGAGCCTGCAGCTACGGCTGAGTTAAAATATTTGTCATGGAAGACTGCTTTTTTGTTGGCCATTACCTCTGCAAGAAGGGTTTCTGAGTTGCAGGCCCTTATGGCTGTTGAGCCTTTCTTGATCTTCCATAAGGATAGGGTATCTTTACGCACTAACCCTTCCTTTATGCCTAAGGTGGTCTCAAGTGTGTCCTTAAACCAGTCTATTCATTTACCTACCTTTTATGCAGACCCCCAAAACAGGGAGGAAAAGATCTTGCATACTTTGGGCGTGCACAGACAGTTACGCTACTACTTAGATAGGACTAAGGGTTTCAGGCAGTCGCAACAGTTGTTTGTTTCTTTTGCTTTAGGTACTCAGGGCAAGCCTGTGTCAAAGCAAACTCTTTCTAAATGGATTGGGTTTTGCATTTCTTTTTGTTATTCTCAGCATGGCAAGCAGATCCCAACAGGGATCAGACCTCATTCCACTAGGGCTACTGCCACCTCTACAGCCTTTCTAAGGGAGTGTCAACTAAGGACATTTTGGAGGCAGCTACTTGGAGTTCAGTACATACTTTCTCTAAGCACTACCACCTTCCCTCTACTCTAAATCTAGGGCTGGGTTTGCCACTGCTATTCTACAGGGCATTTTGACAGCTCCTGCTTCTATTTGATTTGCCATCCTCCCTTACCTCTGCTTTGGGAATCTACCCAAGTGTAAGGACTGCAGCAATGTGAGATGAAGAACATAGTACAGTTTTGTACCTACCATAAATGTAGATGTTCAAGATCCACATTGCTGCAGTCCAATTCCTCCTCCGTCCCCTCTGTGTTTAGGGGTGGTTGTGTGGTTAGCTTAGTACTTTATTAGATAATTGTTAGAAGTTGTACATAGTTTGGGTGTGGGCGTGTTTAGTGTTTGGTAATTTTTTGATTTTACCCTGTTTAGGGTCTTCTGACATCTGGGGCAAGAAAAGACTGAGGATATGACGTCGGTCATGCGCATTTATACCCTGACGTCCTGGCGTCAGTTTAATGCGCCATGACCGGCGTCAGCCATATACTTTGGTATTCGGGCCGACCGAGGACAGCGCTATACCCAAGTGTAAGGACTGCAGCAATGTGGATCTTCGAACATCTACATTTATGGTAGGTACAAAACTGTACTTTCTCTGCACTGCCCTTTGGCTTATCTATTGCGCCCACGGTATTCACAAAGTGCCTAGCTCCAGTCATTGCATTTTGCAGGCAAAGAAATATTCAGATATACCCATACTTGGAAGATTGTCTAATTCAGGCAGAAAGCCAAGACATAATATTAAATCATCTGGCATTTGTAAAGAAATTACTAACTTCTCTGGGTACACCATAAACGTAAAGAAATCATCTTGTACCGTGCCAACAAATTGTATTCCTGGGAGCAAGCCTGAATACAACTTCCCAGATGGCCTACCTCACGCCAGAGAAACAAGTTCATTTGATAGCCTACTTCAAACTACTGGCCACAAAGACCCAGCTATCTGCAAGGAAAATATTGCAAGCCCTGGGGTTCATGGCCTCTTGCATTCTACTAATTCCATATGCAAGACTGCATGTGAAGAAACTACAGTGGTATCTAAAAAGCCTATGGTGTCAACATTCTCAGGATCTAGAATCAAGGATTCCTGTCATACCTTGTCTAAACATAGAGTTCCTTTGGTGGGCAGAGGCCTGCCACCAGAACAAGGGACTGCCATTCACTCTACCCCCTGCCGCTTAAACCCTAACAGATGCATCAAGACTGTGCATGGGGGGCTCACTTGGCAGGGCAGTGCATTCACGGCAAATGAAACCCAGGTCAAATGCACCTGCATATCAATCAAAAAGAAATGTTAGCTGTACAGAATGCTCTGACAGCCTTCAAGGACCACATTCTTCCAGGACAATTATTGGTAAAGACAAACAAACACCACTGTTATGTGCTACATGAACAAGTGGGGGGAACCCACTCATACCCTCTATGCAGACTAGACATGGCTCTGTGGAACACGGCCTTGAGCTACCAAGTGCACCTACAGGCTCAATTCCTGCCAATAAAGCTAAACACTGGCAGACGACCTAAGCAGAAATCCCATGGACCCACACGAGTGGAAATTGGAACCAAAGATAATTCAACATGTTGAGAAACAAATGGAGAGCCCAGAGATAGACCTGTTTGCCTCCCCTCAGAACTACCAATTGGACAAATTCCGCACAAGGACTCCCCACAAACAAGATTGGAAAGTGGATGCCCTGCCTTTACCTGGGAAACCTATCAGTTTATGCCCCCCCCCCCTGCCTCTCCTCTCCAAAGTGCCACTAAAGATCAAACAGGACAAACCAAGGACAATACTGATTGCACTAGACTGGCCACGCCAACACTGGTACCCCCTCTTGCGCAGTGTGTCACTGCTGGCACCTGCCTCAGACCCCTACCCTACTGTCCCAGCAGGAGGGCCAGATTCTGCACCCACAGCTTCACACCCTGAACCTTGCAGCCTGGCTAATTACCTGAGCTCTACGTTACCATCCCTCAGTAAGCAAGTGATGGATGTCATTCTGGAGGCAAGGAGGCCTAGTACTAGAAAATCCTATGCTGAAAAATGGAAATATTCTGTTCCTGGAACCAAACTCAGGAGATGGACACAACAGTGCCCAATTTACCTCAGATTCTTCAATACTTAACTGAGATGCTTCACAATGGCCTTTTCTTCCATCAAAATTCATGCCTCAGCCATTTCACCTCGTTATAATACAGAACCATCCCTCTTCTCTCATCCACTTCTGAAGCAATTCCACAGAGGGGCCAAAAACTTAAGACCACCCAGGAGAGCCTCTACTCCAGCCTCAGACCTTAACTTTGTATTGGAAAAGCTCACTCTACCTCCCTTTGAGCCAGCTGCAAATGCAGAGTTGAAATTCCTTTCTTGGGAAACAGCCTTTCTTCTAGCCATCACTTCAGCAAGAAGGGTGTCTGAATTACAGGCCCTCATGGTAGTGGAGCCTTTCATCTTTCATGCAGACAGGGTGTCCCTCGGGACCAAGCCCTCCTTTATGCCCAAGGTGGTATCCAGTGTGGCCCTAAATCAGTCCATTCATTTGCCAACCTTCTTTTCAAATCCACAGAACAAAGGGGAACGAATACTGCACTCCCTGGACGTGCACAGACAACTTGGATTTTACTTGGACAGGACCAAGCCTCTCAGGAAATCTGAACAGCTGCTGGTTGCATTTGCTGCAGGGGCAGAGGGGAAGGCCATTTCAAAGCAAATCATTTCTAAGTGGATAGGCCATTGCATTAATTTCTGCTATAAGCACCATGGAAAACCTATCCCACAGGGGATAAGACCACATTCAACCAGGGCTGCATCTACCTCTACAGCCTTTCTCAGACATCCTAGAAGCTGCTACCTGGAGTTGTGCATACCTTTACCAAGCATTACCACTTGCCAATTTTTTTCTAAATCCAGAGCTGGCTTTGCCACTGCAGTCTTGCAGGGCCTTATAGTTGGTCCTAATGCTATCTAATTACCTCCTCCCATCCTTAGCTTTGGGAATCTACCCAAATGTGATAACTGCAACAGTGAAACCTGAAATCATAGTACAGTTGTGTACACATACCATAAACATAAATGTTCAGGTGTATTCACTGTTGCAATCCTGGTTACCCTCCCTCCAGCCCCCTGACTTCTATTGACTATATCTCTATTCTTGTTTACCATGCTTAAAGCTTTTTGGTGTATTTGCTTTTTTGTTGGATATGTGACCTTGTATAAAGTTGCTTCCCATTATGAGGGTACCTGACATCTGTGGCAAGAAAAACTGATGTGATGGTGTCGGCCGCATGCTTTATACCCCTGACTACCTGATGTCATGGAAGATGAGACAGCAACTGACACAGGACCCAAGACTTAATCAGGCCAACTGAGGGCTACCTGCAAGCAGATAACCCAAATGTGATGAGTGCAACAGTGAATACACTTGAATGTCTACATTTATGGTAAGTGTACACAACTGTACTTTAATACACATTAATGATGCAGTCATTGCAACAGGCCAGGCCAGCATGCACAGCCCTACTTTTTGCTTTGTGCCTTCAGCTGTTGACCTATGGCTAGGCACTTGACAGGGAGCACATGGCTGCTGGGCACTAGACTGGGAGCACGTGGCTAGGCACTTGACAGGGAGCACATGGCTGGGCACTAGACTGGGAGCACATGGCTGGGCACTAGACAAGGAACATGTGGCTGTTGGGCACTAGATGGAGAGCATGTGGCTGTTGGGCACTAGATGGAGAGCACGTGGCTGTTGGGCACTAGATGGAGAGCACGTGGCTGTTGGGCACTAGATGGAGAGTATGTGGCTGTTGGGCACTAGATGGAGAGTGCGTGGCTGTTGGGCACTAGATGGAGAGCACGTGGCTGTTGGGCACTAGACAAGGAGCATGTGGCGGGCACTAGACAAGGCGCATGTGGCTGTTGGGCACTGGACTCCCTGAAAGCTGAATAGGTTCATAGGTAGGTACTAGGCTATCTGCCCAAGGCATTTATAAGCCTAACCGGAATGTGTTGGCTTTTGCCACCCTCTTAAATTAGTTCCCTGTGCCTCTGTCCAGCAGAGCCGTTGAAGTGATCCCTGGGGTAAACTTTCCGTTTCCCATCCACTCGTCAAGTTTCTCTTGAAGAGAGTTAGCGAGGAGCTCTGCCTAATGTAGCTTGGAATCTTGTTCCAGAGCATGGGAAGTCTCTGGGACAGGAATCTATACCTCCAGCACATCCTATTTATTGTTATGGTGAGGTTTAGATCCCTGGAGCATGTGGCTCGAGGGGATATGGTTTTCTTTAGATGGAGCATGTCCATCAATTCTGGGTTGGACATGGCCTTGAATGTCAGGCAGAAATCACCTCTGAGTAGGCAGAAATCACCTCTGAGTAGGCGGTATGCAACAGAGTACAGCTGGAGTTTCTTCAGTCGTGCTGCATAGGCCATCTGCTTGAGACCAGTGATCCTCTTGGTGAGGAAATTCTGTGTTCTTTCCAGTTGTTGCAGGTGTCTTGTAAGGTACATCCCAAATGAGGCATTGTACTCTATGATGGGTCTGAGTGATGCGTGGAGGGGCCCAATGACCTCTTTCGATCTGGATGCAAACCCTTTTGTGATTAGGTGGGCCACAAAGAAAGATTTTCTAACCACTTTGGCAATGTGATTATCAAAGGAGAGGTTACTATCTACTTGGGTCCCCAGATCCCTTATTACGTCTTCCGTATTTATGGGACTACCACCTATGTGGTCGTTTGTGGGTACTTTGTTTTTTCCAAAGGGTATGACTATGCACTTTTTGGCATTTAGCTTGAGACCATGATTTTGACACCAGGTATCTGTCTCAGTGAGACCCATTTGGAAGATGTCTGTGTCAGCCGGAGAGTCACTTATAGCCCCTAGTTTGCAGTCTTCTCAGTTTTCCTAAAGAAAGGAAAGAATTTCATTAGTTTGTAGATTCGTAGGATCTTATTTGGAGCACCCATTCTCCTGCCAAGTCCTGTAAGTCGGTGCACAGTTTGTAGTTTTCCAGAAAGAGCTTCCATGTCACTTTAAAAGAGATGAAGGCTTTCCCCAAAACTCCATTAACATTCCAACCATCCATCAAGCACAGTAACAAGTCGGCACAGAACCACGTTAGTTGCAGAGAGGATTGGTGGTGATGTGGCACTGAGTAGTCAGTGCAGCCTTTGTGTTGCAGCACAGGGTGTTGTAGGCAGAAATATGCCCGTAACTGGTGAGTGGCAGTTACTGCATTGCTGCATTCTCCCTGTAGCACTTTGTAGTTCCGTAGAACATCTTATGGTATTGTAACATTTGTTTGGGCTGGAGTCCGTAACTAATGTATGAAAGGACAAGATGTAATAAAGACAGTGTTGTTCATCCAGAATGTTCTACTGTGTGGATATAATCACTGGTCATCACTTATTCATATTTATGCTTTCATGTCTGAGTGAGATGTATAATATGAAATATATTAAAAATATTTCCAGCTTGAGTGTGTTTTAATGGTAATTATACAAATAGTCGTAACCTTTCATATTTTGTAAATATTTCAGTAAATAAGCAATTTGAAAGAAATGTCCTTCCATCTTGTAAAACCACAAATCTCCTGAACAAATGCACTGTAGACAGATGTTTTTGCTGAATTATTTCCAAGATCATTTCATTATAATACACTGCAGAAGACTGCAAAGTAGCTCTTCCAGTTTATTCACATGTTGTTCTATCCTCAATATTCATTTGACTTCTTCCCACTAACCACCTTTCATGTTATTATATTGGCACTATGCTCAGCGCCCTGTAGCCTCCTTATCACAAGATGATCCCTAACTGTAATGTATTATTCATGTTATTATATTGGCACTATGCTCGGCGCTCTGTGGCCTCCTTATCACTAGATGATCCCTAACTGTAATGTATTGTTCATGTTATTATCTTGGCACTACGTTCAGCGCTCTGTGGCCTCTATTACTAGATCCCTAACTGTAATGTATTGTTCATGTTATTATCTTGGCACTATGCTCGGTGCTCTGTGGCCTCTCTATTACTAGATCCCTAACTGTAATGTATTGTTCATGTTATTACCTTGGCACTACGCTCAGCGCTCTGTGGCCTCCTTATCACAAGATGATCCCTAACTGTAATTATTTATGTTATTATATTGGCACTACGCTCGGTGCTCTGTGGCCTCTCTATTACTAGATCCCTAACTGTAATGTATTGTTTGTTATTATCTTGGCACTATGCTCAGCGCCCTGTAGTCTCCTTATCACTAGATGATCCCTAACTGTAATGTATTATTCGTGTTATTATATTGGCACTATGCTCGGTGCTCTGTGGCCTCTTTATTACTAGATCCCAAACTGTAATGTATTGTTCATGTTATTACCTTGGCACTATGCTCAGCGTCCTGTGGCCTCCTTATCAAAAGATGATCCCTAACTGTAATGTATTGTTCATGTTATTATCTTGGCACTACGCTCAGCGCTCTGTGGCCTCCTTATCACTAGATGATCCCTAGCTGTAATGTATTGTTCATGTTATTACCTTGGCACTACGCTCAGCGCCCTGTAGCCTCGTTATCACAAGATGATCCCTAACTGTAATGTATTGTTCATGTTATTATATTGGCACTATGCTCGGCGCTCTCTGGCCTCCTTATCACAAGATGATCCCTAACTGTAATGTATTATTCATGTTATTATATTGGCACTATGCTCAGTGCCCTGTAGCCTCCTTATCACAAGATGATCCCTAACTGTAATGTATTGTTCATGTTATTACCTTGGCACTACGCTCAGCGCCCTGTAGCCTCCTTATCACTAGATGATCCCTAACTGTAATGTATTATTCATGTTATTATATTGGCACTATGCTCGGCGCTCTGTGGCCTCTTTATTACTAGTTCCCTAACTGTAATGTATTATTCGTGTTATATTGGCACTATGCTCGGCGCTCTGTGGCCTCTTTATTACTAGATCCCTAACTGTAATGTGTTGTTCATGTTATTACCTTGGCACTATGCTCAGCGCTCTGTGGCCTCCTTATCACAAGATGATCCCTAACTGTAATGTATTATTCATGTTATTATATTGGCACTATGCTCAGCGTCCTGTGGTCTCCTTATCACTAGATGATCCCTAACTGTAATGTATTATTCGTGTTATTATATTGGCACTATGCTCGGTGCTCTGTGGCCTCTTTATTACTAGATCCCTAACTGTAATGTATTGTTCATGTTATTACCTTGGCACTACGTTCAGCGCTCTGTAGCCTCCTTATCACTATATGATCCCTAACTGTAATGTATTATTCATGTTATTATATTGGCACTATGCTCGGCGCTCTGTGACCTTATCACTAGATGATCCCTAACTGTAATGTATTGTTCATGTTATTACCTTGGCACTATGCTCAGCACCCTGTAGCCTCCTTATCACAAGATGATCCTAACTGTAATGTATTATTCATGTTATTCTCTTATCCTAGTAGATCTTGGCACTACGCCCAGTACTCTGTGGCCTCCTTATCACTATATGATCCCTAACTGTAATGTATTGTTCATGTTATTATATTGGCACTATGCTCGGCGCTCTGTGACCTTATCACAAGATGATCCCTAACTGTAATGTATTGTTCATGTTATTACCTTGGCACTATGCTCAGCGCCCTGTGGCCTCCTTATCACAAGATGATCCCTAACTGTAATGTATTGTTCATGTTATTACCTTGGCACTATGCTCAGTGTCCTGTAGCCTCCTTATCACAAGATGATCCCTAACTGTAATGTATTGTTCATGTTATTACGTTGGCACTACGTTCAGCGCTCTGTGGCCTCCTTATCACAAGATGATCCCTAACTGTAATGTATTATTCGTGTTATTATATTGGCACTATGCTCGGCACTCTGTGGCCTCTTTATCACTAGATGATACCTAATTGTAATGTATTATTCATGTTATTATATTGGCACTATGCTCAGCGCTCTGTGGCCTCCTTATCACTAGATGATCCCTAGCTGTAATGTATTGTTCATGTTATTACCTTGGCACTATGCTCAGCGCCCTGTAGCCTCGTTATCACAAGATGATCCCTAACTGTAATGTATTGTTCATGTTATTATATTGGCACTATGCTCGGCGCTCTCTGGCCTCCTTATCACAAGATGATCCCTAACTGTAATGTATTATTCATGTTATTATATTGGCACTATGCTCAGTGCCCTGTAGCCTCCTTATCACAAGATGATCCCTAACTGTAATGTATTGTTCATGTTATTACCTTGGCACTACGCTCAGCGCCCTGTAGCCTCCTTATCACTAGATGATCCCTAACTGTAATGTATTATTCATGTTATTATATTGGCACTATGCTCGGCGCTCTGTGGCCTCTTTATTACTAGTTCCCTAACTGTAATGTATTATTCGTGTTATATTGGCACTATGCTCGGCGCTCTGTGGCCTCTTTATTACTAGATCCCTAACTGTAATGTGTTGTTCATGTTATTACCTTGGCACTATGCTCAGCGCTCTGTGGCCTCCTTATCACAAGATGATCCCTAACTGTAATGTATTATTCATGTTATTATATTGGCACTATGCTCAGCGTCCTGTGGTCTCCTTATCACTAGATGATCCCTAACTGTAATGTATTATTCGTGTTATTATATTGGCACTATGCTCGGTGCTCTGTGGCCTCTTTATTACTAGATCCCTAACTGTAATGTATTGTTCATGTTATTACCTTGGCACTACGTTCAGCGCTCTGTAGCCTCCTTATCACTATATGATCCCTAACTGTAATGTATTATTCATGTTATTATATTGGCACTATGCTCGGCGCTCTGTGACCTTATCACTAGATGATCCCTAACTGTAATGTATTGTTCATGTTATTACCTTGGCACTATGCTCAGCACCCTGTAGCCTCCTTATCACAAGATGATCCCTAACTGTAATGTATTATTCATGTTATTCTCTTATCCTAGTAGATCTTGGCACTACGCCCAGTACTCTGTGGCCTCCTTATCACTATATGATCCCTAACTGTAATGTATTGTTCATGTTATTATATTGGCACTATGCTCGGCGCTCTGTGACCTTATCACAAGATGATCCCTAACTGTAATGTATTGTTCATGTTATTACCTTGGCACTATGCTCAGCGCCCTGTGGCCTCCTTATCACAAGATGATCCCTAACTGTAATGTATTGTTCATGTTATTACCTTGGCACTATGCTCAGTGTCCTGTAGCCTCCTTATCACAAGATGATCCCTAACTGTAATGTATTGTTCATGTTATTACGTTGGCACTACGTTCAGCGCTCTGTGGCCTCCTTATCACAAGATGATCCCTAACTGTAATGTATTATTCGTGTTATTATATTGGCACTATACTCGGCACTCTGTGGCCTCTTTATCACTAGATGATACCTAATTGTAATGTATTATTCATGTTATTATATTGGCACTATGCTCAGCGCTCTGTGGCCTCCTTATCACTAGATGATCCCTAACTGTAATGTATTGTTCATGTTATTACCTTGGCACTATGCTCAGCGTCCTGTAGCCTCCTTTATCACAAGATGATCCCTAACTGTAATGTATTGTTCATGTTATTACCTTGGCACTATGTTCAGCACTCTGTGGCCTCTTTACTACTAGATCCCTAACTGTAATGTATTGTTCATGTTATTACCTTGGCACTACGCTCAGCGTTCTGTGGCCTCCTTATCACTAGATGATCCCTAACCATAATGTATTATTCATGCTAACTTTGCCAGTGTCTTGCTGTATCTATACATGTGTGTGTACTGTAATGCACTTTACATTTGTATGTGCAGTTTAGAAAATGTGTACTTGTCTCTACATGTACATTGTCAATGTTTCTCAGCCTAAAATATTTTCGGTATAGTGCCTTCTAGGCCTCTGTTGTACCTAAAAAAAATTCCCTGAGCTAGTGTACTCTCCCCCCCAGTCAATAAATATATAAATAAAATGAGTGAATGACCAAATACTAGACACACAGTCAGAGATGCTACTTAAGAGCCTAGCCCAGTTTCCCAGTTGTCCCAGAGCACTGTCTGGTTAAGTGACATGCTCAGGAGTCACACCATAGGTAAATTGAGATTGAGCGAGTCAAACCCCAGACTACAGGAAGCAGATCATTAACAGCTCATAGCATCTGTCCTGTGTGCCAGTTGCCAGGCTGTCATTGTAAGGAAGACATTTGCTGAACGCATTGCTGTAGGTTCATCTTCAGTGGCGTTTGTGGGTCAAGTTATTTACATTTGTTTGCCCAACATTCTTTAATCAAATTTTTCGGAAAATGCTCAGGAGGCAAAGAATGTCTTCAGGCTGCTGGGGATGTGTGCATAGCCACCAGATGTTAATGAGTTCGACCTAGCCACCAGATGTTAATGAGTTCGACCTAGCCACCAGATGTTAATGAGTTCGACCTAGCCACCAGATGTTAATGAGTTCGACCTAGCCACCAGATGTTAATGAGATCGACCGAGCCACCAGATGTTAATGAGATCGACCGAGCCACCAGATGTTAATGAGTTCGACCTAGCCACCAGATGTTAATGAGTTCGATAACATCTCTCCGGGATACAGCCCAAATAAATCTTTTTTTTTTTTTGTTCTGAGGTGCTGTTTTCTACATCAAAAGCTGCGGAAACTGGAAGTTTTCTCCTGTCTATGATGCAGTAATGAATGTGCGCCTCATTTTTTTCACATTAATGTAGAAAGCTATGGAAACTGGATGCCTTTATATTCCTAATGCAGTAAGTGATTGGTACCTTTTGTCATTTTTCTTAAATTCAGAATGTTCTTTGGAAAGCAGGGACAAAGCAAACTAAGGTTGTTATGGAGGCCCCAGCTTGGCCAGGACAACCTTCTCAGACTGCTATTACAGCTTGTATACTGTTAGCCTGTCCAAATTTCTGTTAGCTGTGTTTTATCAAGAAAAAAAAATTTACATGATGTTCTGAAGTTTATCTTGTACAATGGCTACTTGAACCTGGTAGCTTGTGTTACTGTTTGAGACACACATGCAAAATTCTTTTGATCATATGTGTCTGTTTAGTAGGTACTCCAATCCTGTAGCCCCCTTAAGAAAGAGTGAGACAGGCTCTGCACTGCTTGTCAGTGATTGCTCTTTCATCAAGGTTCAGTGACCTTAAGGTCAGAATAAAAGTAAACGGACGTAGGGAGTACAGCCTTGCACAACAGGAATGCTGGGTGAGGATCTTGCACATTTTCTCATATTGCATTGAGATTTTTGTGACCTGAGCTCAGCTGAGTTGAGGAGATGTAGTGGAACTGTGTCTGCCATGTCGGCCTGCACTCTGCTTTATCCTACAGCAGTAACCAAGCCCTCAGTTAAACACACCTTGAAAGCAGCATGGCATGCAAGACCCCTGAAAAAAAGTCAGTCTCTAGTTTGAATTTTATATTAAAAAAAACTAGCAGACTTCCTTCGAACTAGCAGTCGAATGATTGGCAGTACCTCTCACAGAAAATCATGTTCTTGGTGGTAGACCTTTCTGAAAGGTTGAATTTTGGAGCTGCAGGCTGCTTAAAAGTTTGTGGTATTTCATAGTGAGGGAGTCCTCCTTAAGGTTCCGTTCCACCCAGTTTGGGTTTGTGAAGGGCCGATCTTGCCTCCTGAATCTGATTGACTTCTTCGAATTGGTCTCCAGAGCTGTGGACGAGGGTAAGGAGGTCCACACAGCCTATCTGGACCTCGCCAAGGCCTTCCACACCAACCCCTACTCTGGAATCATCGATAAACTTACTAAGCTGGGCATATATTCCTACGTCACTTGATGGGTTGCCAACTGGCTTACTGACAGAACCCAGACTGTAAAAGTAGCCAACTCCAAATCCAGCTCCAGACAAGTGACAAGTGAAGTACCTCATGGTTCAGTCCTGGGACCACTCTTGTTTAGCATCTACTTCTCTGAAGTACAGGCCAACATTAAGGGACTCTGGCTAACAAAGTTTGCAGATGACTGCAAACTGGGAGCCATTATTGAATACCCAAATGATGTGGATATTCTACAAAAGAGCCTTACAGAAACAGATGCCTGGTGGTGCCAGAGCCATGGACTCGAGCTTAATGCCAAGAAATGTATAGTCATCCCCTTTGGAAAAAAACATGTACCCATGAACTACCACATAGGTGGCAGGACACTAAACATCAAAAGTGTGATGAGAGACTTAAGGACACAAGTGGACAGTGGTCTCACTTTCGATAACCACATCGCCACAACAGTCAGGAAATCCCTCTACGTGGTACACCTCATCACTAAGGGCTTTCCATCCAGAAAAAAGGAGGTCATTGTCCCATTGTACTCATCCCTCATTAGACCCATTATAGAGTATAATGTCCCATTTGGTATGTACCTCACAAGACATCTGCAACAGCTGGAAAGGCCACAGAAATACCTCACAGGCGTAAAGCAGATGCCATATGCTGACAGTCTAAAAAAACTCCAGCTATACTCTGTGGCATATCGTCTACTTAGAGGCGATCTCTGCTTAACATACAAGGCCATGTCAAACCCTGAGCTGTTGGACATGCTCCACTTAAAGAAATCACAATCCCTCAGAGCCACATGCTCCAGGGATCTAAACCTTATCAGATTGAACAGAGCATGCTGGAGGGATAGGTTCCTGACCCAGAGACTCCCCATACTCTGGAATAGACTGCCCATACATGTCAAGCAGAGCACCTCATTGGCCCTCTTCAAAAGGAACCTTGATGATTGGATGGGAGATGGGAAATTCACCCCGGGGATCATGTCAGTCACCCTGCTAGACAGGGGCCCAGAGAAGTAAATATTGTGGGAAAAAATTTCCAGGGAATTGTTATGCCTAGGCTTGCATAGGCCTTGGGGCCGATAGCCTAGTACCAACCTATGAACCTATGTGTTTAAAGTGCTTTCTGCTACTTCTCATGAACGTTAAATTCAGTTACCAGTGTTGTATGTAAACTCTCGGAATTTAACAACTTTTACATACGCTGATGTTTGGAAGCAATTGAGATACTGTATCAGAAAGACAGTTTTAGCAAATGTGAACACTTTGTGCCATCTGTGAAGGGCAGAGAGCCTTCCTGTAAAACTCAAACCTACTACAAGTGGTTAGCCCCACTACATTGCCTTCTTTTTGCTCAAGTATAACCAAGAACATTCTGGTACTGTTGAGGCAAGGTTCATTAAGGCTGTAACTACTTCATGAATATTTCAGTTTAGTAGATATTGTAGAGCGTTTGTACATAAACCCAGGAAAAACTGTTCGGTTGGGGAAAGAATAAGAAAACAAAAACGTAACAATATTTCCTCCCAATAGCAGCAATTTTAGAGCGGTTTCAGTCAATGTAAACAGTGTTGTTAACACTAAGAAGGAGAGGGATGATGGGATGGTGTACTAAATGTGACTGGGATACTGGGGTGGTGCACTAAATGTGATGGGGATGTAAGATTCCTGACAATTGAAGTAAGATTGCAAACAGAAAATGTGTGGGGTGGAAATATAATATGGAACTTAGGAAGTGAATGTTCTGCAGTGGCTGCGCTGTGTGTAAAAAGTGATAGTGAAAGGTTAGCTGTTGTGGGTGTGAGGGGGAGAGAACCAGCGTATCGAATGATTGCATTATATGCATATATAACTAGCAAGGAAAGAGACTCATCAAATATTAGATTATGGTGCTTAGCATGAACATCATTGCAGGGTACTTTAATTATGATTTAAGGTGAAAATGTAAAAAGAAAGGGAAAGATGTAAAAAAAAAAAATACACAAAGTGACGAAATGTGATAATTTGGCTGTGTGCAACAAAAGTCAATGGGCCTATAGAAAGGGGCAATTGGATATGTTGATTATTTTGTATTATTGGAGGCCTTGGGAGTAGCAGTTGGTGATACAGTTGTGATGAGTTTTCAGACCATTTACCAGTATGTATGGAGATTATAGAAGAAAGTGAGTGTATTAAAACAGAAAAGGGAATAAAAAGGAGGTGATGTCCTAGTTTTAACATTCACACGTTCATAAGTGTGTAGTGGGCTAATGGCCCTGGAGCCTTTACAAGCTTAGCCCAAAAAAATTGCCCAGGCACCGTGCCACCCAATGTTAGTTCATAGTGCCCCTATCCAGTAGGGCAACTGGAGTGATCCCTGCGGTGAACTTTTTCCCAACCACTCGTCAAGATCTCTCTTGAAGAGGGTCAGTGAGGTGTTTTTCTTGACATGAATGGGAATGTCCCTCCAGCATGTTCTGTTAATTGTGGTAATGAGGTTGTGATCTCTGGAAAGTGTGGGGTGGGGGGATTGGGATTTCTTTAGGTGTAGCTTTACAAATAGGGCTGGGTTGGACATGGCTTTGTAAGTCAAGCAGAGATCACCTCTAAGTAGATAAGAGACTGAGAGCAGCTGAAGTTTCTTGAGTCTGTCCATGTAGGACATGTATTTAAGGCCCAGGATCCTTTTTGTGAGGTACTTTTGTGGCCTTGCCAGCTGTTGCAGGTGTCTGGCCAGGTACATGACAAACAGGGCGCTCTATTCGATGATTGGTCTAATGAGGGATGAGAAGAGAGGGATGATGACCGCTTTCTTCCTGGATACGAAACCTCTGGTTATTAAATGTGCCACATAGAAGGATTTTCTGACCACAGTGGCAATGTGGTAATCAAAAGTAAGGTGTCTGTCGAACTGGGTGCCCTGATCTCTTATGGCCCCTTCATTGGGCTTCCATCAACGTGGTAATTCGTGGGAACTAAGTTTTTTCCAAAGGAGATAATAATGCATTTTTTGCAGTTAAGCTTTAGGCCATGGTTCCGACACCAGTCACTGGTCTCAGAGAGGCCCTTTTGCAGGATGTCTGCATCACTTGGGGAGTTGATAATTACTCCGAGCTTGTAGTAATCAGCAAACGTGGTCAGCCAGAGTCCTTTTGTGCTGGTCTGGACTTCTGAGGAGTAGAAGCCAAACAGGAGAGGTCCCAGGACCGAGCCCTGTGGGGCTCTACTTATGATTGGTCGACAGTCTGACTTGGAATCTGCAACTTTCACTCTGTGGGTCCTGTTTGTGAGCCAATTTGCAACCCACCTAGTGATATAAAGATTGATATCTGGTTTGGTGAGTTTATCAATGATACCCGAATGGGGAATGGTATCAAAAGGCCTTGGCCAGGTTAAGGTAGGCTGTATGCACTGCCTTACCTTCATCCAGAGGCTTTGGTGACTGCTTCAAAGAAGTCAACCAGGTTTAGCAGGCAGGATCTCCCTTGACAAAGCCAAACTGTGTGGGTTCAAGAATTTGGATATTGCCTATATCTTTGTTAAGTAGGTCCATGATGATGCGCGCAGTAGTTTTGCATACCTGACTCATCAGGCTAATGGAGCGATAGTTTCCAGGGTCTAGTTGCTTCCCCCTTTATGGAGTGGGATGACTGTAGCGGTACACCATTTTGTTAGGGACATAGCCTGAGTTAAGGCTGTGATTGAACAGGACACACAGATGTGGTGCCAGTTAATTTTGTATTTCATGTAGGATGCAGCCAGGGATATCAGGTCCCATGGATGCTGTGTTCTTGGCTTTGGACAATGCAGCTTTTACCTGTGCCACAGAAATTGTGGGGTACCAGGCTTTCTTCTGGTATTGTGATAGGGCCAGTGGGGGGGAAGGGTAAAGTTGGCACTGAATCTGTTGGCAAGTATGTTGGCTATATCTGTTGGTGCAGTATAGGAGATGCCATTGTGCAATAACTCAGAGCAAATATGGGTATTGCCTTGGAGGTTTTTGATATAGCTGTAGAAGGCTTTGTGGTTGTTTTTGGAGTCAGCCCCAATTCTGCCTTCATAGTTGGCTTTAGAGGATTTGATAAGGGATCTCAGCTTTTTGTTGAGACTGATAAGGTAGGTGTTCCAGTCTTGTGACTTCATTTTTTTCTGCAACAGTTGTTTTCCTTCTGTTGTGGAGTTTATTGATGGCTGGGGATCACTACATTGGCTTCCCTTTTATTTTGGAGGAAAGCATCTTGGTTCTGTTTGGTATGGTAAGGTCCATGCATTTGTGTCCGTGCTCGTACAGTGCATTGGGGTGTGATTCGGCAGTCGTGCAGCTCTTTTCATTGGCATGGGTGCCAAGAAGTTACCCACCTCTGATTTTAGGAGCCCAAAGTTGGCTTTAGAGAAGTTTTTCAGGGTGGTCACCTTAGCAGGGGGTGTAGGTGAGATGGAGGTTTCCATGGTGATCAGTTTTTGGTCGGAATTAACCAGGAAGGAATTAACTACAGGTGTGGAGCAATGGTCTCCCATGTTGGTGATAACCAGGTTGAGGATGATGCTTCCTCTAGTGGGGGTCAGAATGAGCTGGTCCAGGGCATTAGAATTAATAAATTCCAGAAAGCATTGGGTCTGTACATTGGTACTTGAATAGTTTTTCCAATTGATGGAAGTGTAGTTGGTCACCCAGTATGAGAGTATTGGGTTGGACATTGATAGATTCCAGGGTTCTTAGGAACTTGAAGTGAGAGTCTAGGGACATGTTTGGGGTTCTGTAGCAGGCTATGACTTGTATCGTCATCTTACCCAGTGTTAGTTGTACCTGAAGTATCTCGGATGCATTATGCTGGGCTTACCAGTCTAGAGGTGTGCGTATCCTTTAAGAATATGGAGACACCACCGCCTTTGGAGCTTCTGGCCATATTCTGGGGCCGAAAGGTATGGAATGAGTTGTCTGGGAGCGCAAGGGTGCTTTATGCCTCTTTAAACCAGGTCTCTGTTACAGCACAGATGTCAACATTCTCCATTTTGAGGGGATCTTCGAGCGAGTGCATCTTGAGATTTAGACTTCTAGCATTGAGCAGCATGACCCTCATATTGTATTTGTTTGTAGATGGTGGCAATTTGGTCTTTGGTACACTGCCTAAAAAGGCACTATAGGGGTGGCAAGATCCTTAGCCAGTACCCAGAATCCCAGGGGTGACAGATGCAGGCTGTCTCTGGCAAAGCACCAAGGTCTGTTGACCATGTCGTCCCAGGCAGACAGATACTGGATCCCCTTAGAATGACACCAGAAACTTAGTTGAAGTCAATCATTTTCTGCTCGTACTGTGGTATCATTCTGGGTGACTGTAGAATACTGCTAAGGGCTAGGGTCATACCTGCCTGGGCCACATAATCCGAGAGTTCCATCACATCTCTTTTCATGTAGTCCAGGGAGGTATATCTCTGGTCATTCACACCCACATGGACAGTGATTGAGTCATATTTCTACTTGTTGTGGCGTGACCTGTGTGCATGTGTTATGTAGCGGATCCTGGCACCTGATAGACAACTGACTGTCACTTTCTCCTTGTTCAACCTAGTGTGTGAGACATCAGTGTGCCTCACAATTGAGTCTCCTATGATTAGTGCATTGGGCAAAGTGTTTTCCCTTAATGGCTTAGGTTGAGGGCCACACTGTGGTGGTGAGCTGTGTATTCTGGGGTTGGTGTGGTGTTGTGGTGGTAGACTGTATTTCGGTCTCGGTGGGGGGGGGGTCTCTGGCTAAATTTTTATTGAGACCCTCCATGAAGGTGGTTGTATGATTTGTGTTTCTATGTGTGGGTTATGATGGTTGGTGTTTTGGAGGGCTGTGTGTTCTATGTAGCAAGTTGCAGGTGTTGATCTTCTCCTCTTGACCAGTTAGTTCGGACTTGGTTGGAGCGTGGACTGCCTCCAGCTTGGTGATATAAGTGTATATCTCACAGGTATGAGTGTTGGGGAGTAAGGGGGAGAGGGTTGTCTGTGTACATTAGACAAGTTATCACATTGTCTCACCAGGTTAGGAGGAAAAAGCACAGGGAATTGCCCTACAATAATACCAGGAGGGGTGGTCATAATAAGTACTGGTGCTGTTACTGCGTAGGAACAGCTAGTGCTGATAGCACCTGTGTGTGCTACAATAAATGCCACAAAAGCCTGAAGTGCTATCCGATTAGTAATAGTTTACCTCAGCTGAGTGCCACTGCGTGGTGCACCAACCAGCTCAAATGTGGGCTTTTAAACCAGAACGTTGAAAGGGATGGAAAAGCTGCCCAAATGGCCAATAAACTACAATTTCTGGACCAGAAATCACTACTCTTGTGATACAGTTATAGTTACTAAGAACAAAATTTGGATGAGGAAGTGCTGGTTTGCCTGAATGGATTTTTAAAGGAAAATGGAAAAAGCTTAAATTAAGACCGACGTGAGGTTTGGGTGATATCGGTGAAAACTCAGGGTGTGTGTTTTTTAGTCAATGAAATGTTTTTGCTAGAAATAAAATTTGGGGAAAATTACGTAGTTATGCTGCAATGGGAGGGTTTGATAAAAAAAGTGAAAGAAATGTCTTCTGTGGAGGACA
The DNA here is from genome assembly GCF_019279795.1 of Protopterus annectens. Taxonomy (NCBI): domain Eukaryota; kingdom Metazoa; phylum Chordata; order Ceratodontiformes; family Protopteridae; genus Protopterus; species Protopterus annectens. The sequence continues at coordinate 1,181,447,734 of NC_056737.1, forward strand.
TATAGATTAACATTCAGGAAGAAGGTTTATTTGATGAATTTCATATAAATGGGAAAAATAGCATATGTAGTCAAGTAATTATATCATCCCAGAAAAATTTGAAAAGGAAATTATGCACTTGGTGATCATCGTGTTTCACTGTTGGTCATTACACTAGGGTTATCCTGCTGGCAGGCTACCCGCAGTCGGCCTGAATTCCAAAGTCTTGGTCCGGCGTCGCTTGCTGTCGCTTCTTCCCTGACGTCAGTGCACCAGGGGTATAAAAGATGCAGCCGACACCATTTTTTTCAGTCTTTCTTGCCGTGCGGTGCCCAAAGCAAAGCAGTTCGCAAGTGCCGGTCGGCCGACTCCTGAGATTTTCAAAATTGAATTTCAGATCCGAAGTCTTCTATAAAGCCAAGTACCCCGTTGGGAAAACTTTTTTCTTTCTCCAGACCGATGTCAGAAAAAGTTAACAATTGTATTTCTTGTGGGAAGCAAATACCTCATAAGGATTTTCATTCTTATTGTATTCCTTGCCTAGGCCCTTACCACGACATTGCTAGTTGTCGGTTTTGTGCTAGATTTAACCAACGCACTATTAAGCGTCAGTACGATTTTGCTTTTCATTACTTTGGCCGAAGGTTTAACTACATAATGACGTCAGAACAGCCAATGACTGGAGTTTATAAAAAGCGCAAGGAAAAAGAAAAGGACAGGCATCCGAGGTCCACAACTGACGAAGCCTCTTCTAGGCCAGTCTCCGGTTCGCCGGTTCTCAGTGAGGCACTTTCGCAGCCCCTGACACCTGCTACCTCAGGGGCACAGGCCGCCACCGACTCCCACGTGGAGACAGCTAGGCTTCTGGATACTCAAGGTATTGGGCCTTCGGAAACTAATCCCTCAGATGGGTCCGGAGCCACTGAGCAGGCATCAGCTTCTGAGGGTGTTTTCAGACCTACACAGCTTTGTCAAGCCAACTTCAGCATCAAAGACAAAGACTAAAACAGTTTTAAAGACAAGAAAACAAGTACAGTATTCTCCAGGACCGACTTCCATGCCTAAGAAACAGATGCTCAAAATGGCCGAAGATCTAATTACTTTGATCAGGGATCCCCCCCCCCCCCCTGATAAGAGGCCTAGGCAAGACACTGAATATGATTCCTCTGATCAGGTTTCCATTTCCTCTGACTCCTCTTCAGAACAGGGATACTCTATTCCTCCCTGTGAGGATTCTGATGCTGAAGAATCTATTCCTTCAGCTTCTCCTCCTGAGGATTACTCATTTGGGGAAACCTTGCATACCATGAGGGAGCATTTCCACTGGGAGAGCCAAGATTATTCAGATTCTAAGAAAAGGCTCAGAGACTTTCTTTTACTGCCTCAGCACAGACCTCTTGCTATTCCTCCTGTTCTAGACATTGTAGATGTATTTTCGGAGTCCGGCCTGTCTACCGACTCTTTACCTCCTGCACATGTTAAGCCAGACAGACACTACAGGGTTCCAGATTCTCATAAATTTCTATATAAAAACCCTGCTGCTGACCCAGAAACTATTTCTCAGGGTCCCAAAGGGGTCAAGGCTGCTAGTGCAAAAATCGCTGTCCCCTCAGATAGAGATTCTAGGACACTGGACAGATGGGGGAAAAAAGTTTACACTTCTGCTACCTTGGCTGTAAGGGCTTTAAATTGTCAGTTTCATATGCTTAAGTATCAGCAATATTTAATGTCTCTGTTAAAATAGAAAATGTTGACAAATTCCGAATGTGCTGAGAACAAGGAATTGCAGGATTTATTGCATGCAGCTGAACAAGTGGGAAAACATACTTTGCAATGTGGTTATGATTCACTGGAGGCCTCTTGCAGGACCGCTGTAACAGGCTCTGTCTTTAGAAGGCATGCTTGGTTAAAGGAACAGACTCTGCCTGATCATGTTAAAGCAAAATTATTTGTATGCTCCATTATAGCATGATACTTTGGTGTTAAGGCAGAAGAAGATGGGCAGAGGCACAAAACCAAGTTTCATCTTTCATGGACATGAGGGCTATTCAGCCAGTGCTACAACAAGAGCAGGGACACGGATTTTACTCAAGACTTTTCTTAGTACCAAGAAAGGACAAAGCATGGAGACCGATTCTGGACCTCTCTATTCTAAATACTTTTCTGGACGTTACGAAATTCAAAATGTTGACTCTGCAGCAGCTTCTGCACATGCTGGGCAAAAAGGCTTGGCTTGTAACTTTGGACCTCAAAGAGGCATACCTGCATGTCCCAATCAGACAATCTTGCAGAAGATACCTCAGATTCATAGCTGGCAGAATGCACTAACAATTCTCTGCACTGCCCTTTGGCTTATCTACTGCGCCCAGGGTCTTCACAAAATGCCTTGCACCAGTAATTGCATTTTGCAGACAGAAGAATTCAAATATATCTACTTGGACGACTGCCTTATTCAAGCAGAGACCAAAGACATTCTACTAAAGCATCTGGCGTTTGTAAAAAGATTACTAATTTGCCTAGCGTACACAGTAAACGAAAATAAATCAAAACTAGTACCATCTCAAGAGATAATATTCCTGGGTGCAAGCTTAACTACAACTGCCCAGATGGCTTATCTCATGCCAGACAAACAAAGGCAACTGACTTCTTACTTCGAAAGCATGGCAACAAAGACCTAGTTATCTGCAAGAAAAATTCTGCAGGCTCTGGGCTTCATGGCATCCTGCATTCTGCTAATTCCGTATGCAAGACTACATATGAGGAAGCTACAATGGTATCTAAAAAGTGTTTGAACTCAACATTGCCACAGCCTGGAATCCTTAATTTCACTCATTCACTGCCTGCAACAGGAGTTTCGATGGTGGGCACAGGCCTGTCACCACAACAAGGGACAGCCATTCACTTTACCCACAGCCAGGCAAACACTAACAACAGATGCATCAGATTATGCCTGCGGGGCCCACATGACAGGAAAATGTATTCAGAGCACATGGCCCCCAAGTCAAAGGCATCTACACGTCAATCAAAAAGAGATGCTAGCTGTACAAAATGCCCTGACAGCCTTCAAGGACCTACTTCATGCACGACAGCTGCTGATAGACGGACAACACCACAGTCATGTGGTACATAAACAAACAGGGGGGCACACATTCCTACCCCCTCTGCAGACAAGCCATGATTTTGTGGAACACAGCATTGACTTACAAAGTACACCTGCAAGCACAATTCCTGCCAGGAAAACAAATGCTCTGGCAGACGAACTAAGCAGAAACCTCAGGGACCTACACGAGTGGAAACTAGATCCACAAATCTTCAGCATGATAACAAGGAAATGGGGATGCCCAAACATAGATCTTTTTGCCTCCCCTCACAACTGCCAACTTCATAGATTCTGCTCAAGGACTTACACAGACAAGCATGGAAAGTGGATGCTGTGTCATTCAGCTGGAACAACCTTACAGTATATGCCTTTCCTCCACTACCTCTCCTCCCCAAGGTACTCCTACAGGTCAGACAAGAGAAGCCGCAAATGATACTGATTGCCCCGGATTGGCCACGCCAACACTGGTACCCAATCCTAAGGAGCTTGTCCCAAGGCCCAGCCTGGACATTGCCCCAAATTCCTCATTTACTGACCCAACAAAACAATCGGATCTTGCACAGCCAACTCAGAACTCTAAATCTAGCTGCATGGTGGATACTGTAACCATTCAGAATACACCTCTCTCTAAAGCAGTTACGGATGTTATTTTGGAGGCCAGGAGGCCCAGCACCAGAAAATCTTATGCAGAAAAATGGAAGAGATTCTGTGCTTAGAACCAGGCACAAGGAATTGACACGCTTGTTCCAAATATTCCTCAGATTTTACAGTATCTAACTGAGATGCTGGAACTATCCTTCTCATCAATTAAGATCCATGCCTCTGCCATTTCACCTCATTACAATACAGACCCACCTATTTTTCATATCCATTGCTTAGGCAGTTTCTCAGGGGAGTCAAAAACATAAGACCTCCAAGGAGAGCACCAATACCTGCATGGGACCTCAATTTTGTCTTGGAAAAACACTAACTGCCTCCTTTTGAGCCAGCCAATACAGCTGAGATAAAATTCTTATCATGGAAAACAGCTCTGCTACTAGCAATAACTTCAGCAAGAAGGGTCTCAGAGTTACAGGCATTAATGGCTGTGGAACCTTTTATTATCTTCCATCTGGACAGGGTTTCTCTAAGGACAATCCCAACATTTATGCCTCAGGTAGTATTCTGTGCGGCTCTTAACCAAGCCATTCATTTTCCTACTTTTTACCCAAACCCACCGAATAAAGGGGAGAGACTTCTGCATTCTTTGGACATACACAGGCAGCTACGCTTCTACTTGGACAAAACTAAAGCTTTCAGAAAGACTAAGCAACTTTTAGTGGCATATGCTGCAGGATCACAAGGAAAGGCCATCTCAAAGCAGACTATTTCAAAATGGATAGGACACTGCATTTGTTTCTGCTATTCACAACATGGCAAATCAGTGCCTAAGGGCATTAAACCACATTCTACCAGTGCAGCAGCCACCTCAGCAGCCTTCCTCAGAGGAGTACCAACCAAAGATATTTTGGAGGCTGCAACTTGGGACTTCAGTGCACACTTTTACTAAGCACTACCACACTTTTACTAAGCACTACCACTTGCCTCTTTACTCTAAATCCAGAGCAGGCTTTGCCACTGCAGTCTTGCAGGGCCTTATAGCCACTTCTAATTCTGTTTAGACCCAGCCGCCCAACCTCCGCTTTGGGATTCAACCAAAGTATAATGACTGCAACAGTGAAACACGATGAACATAGTACAGTTGTGTACCTACCATAAATGTAGATGTTCGAGTGTATTCACTGTTGCAGTCCAGGTTACCCACCCACCATCCCCCTTTCTTTTCTGGGACTTATCTGTACTTCTCTATCCTATACAACCTATGTGGTGTATTTGCTCGTAGATGAAGGTATTTATTTTAGTGCATGCTTTTATAAGCAATGTTTTTTAGCCTACCCTTTTGGGGGCACCTGACATCTGGGGCAAGAAAAACTGAAGAAAATGGCGTCTGCTGCATCTTTTATACCCCTGGCGCACTGACGTCAGGGAAGAGGCGACAGCAACCGACGCCGGACCAAGACTTTGGAATTCAGGTCGACTGCGGGTAGTCTGCCAGCAGGATAACCCTAGTGTAATGACTGCAACAGTGAATACACTCTTAACATCTACATTTATGGTAGGTACACAACTGTACTTTTTCTTTCATACGGGGTTCAAGATTAAACCCAGTGAAAGATGTCCTATTTGAGTGAAGATGACGGTGGATCAGGATTACCCAATCTTGCTGTTTGTTTAGCATCATTAAACTTGTATAAAGTATTAGTCAGTAAAGGAAGAGAACTTTAGTGAGAATTTTTAAATACAACAATTCTGGGAGCAGATGAGATTAAGAAAGAGAGAAAATGAATATGTAAATGAAATTAAAAATTATCAAAGAAAAAATATTAACATGGAATTGAAAAGTTGATCAAGAAAGATAGAACAATGTGTTATAAAAATGTGGAGAAACCATGTTATGCAGATTTTCTTATGAGTTTATTTAGCCCTGTGCCAGAGCTGCTGTGGATTCTATTTAGGCAAAACTGAGCACATGTTAAAATAAAGAATATATAAACACCTTTATGAGATTAGGAAGAAAATTATCCAAAGTGCCTTATCGAAACATATCGACTGTCCATGTCAGGAGTTTAAATTTGTGGTGCTAGAACAATTAAATGCAAATCCGGGGGGGGGGCATGGGGTCCACTATTAGAAAAGAGTGAGCTGTACTGGCAGTTACGGCGTAATGCAGGCAGTACCCCAGGGGTCCGTCAGTGAAGTATCATCTATCATCTGGCAGTACCCCAGGGTCAGTCAGTGAGGTATCATCTATCATCTGGCAGTACCCCAGGGTCCGTCAGTGAAGTATCATCTGGCAGTACCACAGGGTCCGTCAGTGAGGTATCATCTGGCAGTACCCCAGGGTCAGTCAGCGAAGTATCATCTGGCAGTACCCCAGGGTCCGTCAGTGAAGTATCATCTGGCAGTACCCCAGGGTCCGTCAGTGAAGTATCATCTGGCAGTACCCCAGAGTCCGTCAGTGAGGTATCTGGCAGTACCCCAGGGTCCGTCAGTGAAGTATCATCTGGCAGTACCCCAGGGTCCATCAGTGAAGTATCATCTATCATCTGGCAGTACCCCAGGGTCCGTCAGTGAGGTATCATCTATCATCTGGCAGTACCCCAGGGTCAGTCAGTGAAGTATCATCTGGCAGTACCCCAGGGTCCATCAGTGAAGTATCATCTGGCAATACCCCGGGGTCCGTCAGTGAAGTATCATCTATCATCTGGCAGTACCCCAGGGTCCGTCAGTGAAGTATCATCTGGCAGTACCCCAGGGTCCGTCAGTGAAGTATCATCTATCATCTGGCAGTACACCAGGGTCCGTCAGTGAGGTATCATCTGGCAGTACCCCAGGGTCCGTCAGTGAAGTATCATCTGGCAGTACCCCAGGGTCCGTCAGTGAAGTATCGTATCATCTGGCAGTACCCCAGGGTTCGTCAGTGAGGTATCATCTGGCAGTACCCCAGGGTCAGTCAGTGAAGTATCATCTGGCAGCACCCCAGTCCGTCAGTGAAGTATCATCTGGCAGTACCCCAGGGTCCGTCAGTGAAGTATCATCTATCATCTGACAGTACCCCAGGGTCCGTCAGTGAAGTATCATCTATCATCTGGCAGTACCATCTATCATCTGGCAGTACCCCAGGGTCCGTCAGTGAGGTATCATCTATCATCTGGCAGTACCCCAGGGTACGTCAGTGAAGTATCATCTGGCAGTACCCCAGGGTCCGTCAGTGAAGTATCATCTGGCAGTACCCCAGGGTCCGTCAGTGAAGTATCATCTATCATCTGGCAGTACCCCAGGGTCCGTCAGTGAAGTATCATCTATCATCTGGCAGTACCATCTATCATCTGTCAGTACCCCAGGGTCCATCAGTGAGGTATCATCTATCATCTGGCAGTACCCCAGGGTCCGTCAGTGAAGTATCATCTGGCAGTACCCCAGGGTCCGTCAGTGAAGTATCATCTGGCAGTACCCCAGGGTCCGTCAGTGAAGTATCATCTGGCAGTACCCCAGGGTCTGTCAGTGAAGTATCATCTGGCAGTACCCCAGGGTCTGTCAGTGAAGTATCATCTGGCAGTACCCCAGGGTCTGTCAGTGAAGTATCATCTGGCAGTACCCCAGGGTCCGTCAGTGAAGTATCATCTGGCAATACCCCAGGGTCCGTCAGCGAAGTATCATCTGGCAGTACCCCAGGGTCCGTCAGCGAAGTATCATCTGGCAGTACCCCAGGGTCCGTCAGCGAAGTATCATCTGGCAGTACCCCAGGGTCCATCAGTGAAGAATCATCTGGCAGTACCCCAGGGTCCGTCAGTGAAGTATCATCTGGCAGTACCCCAGGGTCCGTCAGTGAAGTATCATCTGGCAGTACCCCAGGATCCGTCAGTGAGGTATCATCTGGCAGTACCCCAGGATCCGTCAGTGAGGTATCATCTGGCAGTACCCCAGGCTCCGTCAGTGAGGTATCATCTGGCAGTACCCCAGGCTCTGTCAGTGAGGTATCATCTGGCAGTACCCCAGGTTCCGTCAGTGAGGTATCATCTGGCAGTACCCCAGGGTCCGTCAGTGAAGTATCATCTGGCAGTACCCCAGGGTCCGTCAGTGAAGTATCATCTGGCAGTACCCCAGGGTCTGTCAGTGAGGTATCATCTATCATCTGGCAGTACACCAGGGTCCGTCAGTGAGGTATCATCTGGCAGTACCCCAGGCTCCGTCAGTGAGGTATCATCTGGCAGTACCCCAGGCTCCGTCAGTGTGGTATCATCTGGCAGTACCCCAGGCTCCGTCAGTGAGGTATCATCTGGCAGTACCTCAGGCTCCGTCAGTGAGGTATCATCTGGCAGTACCTCAGGCTCCGTCAGTGAGGTATCATCTGGCAGTACCCCAGGGTCCGTCAGTGAAGTATCATCTGGCAGTACCCCAGGGTCCGTCAGTGAAGTATCATCTGGCAGTACCCCAGGGTCCGTCAGTGAAGTATCATCTGGCAGTACCCCAGGGTCTGTCAGTGAGGTATCATCTATCATCTGGCAGTACCCCAGGCTCCGTCAGTGAGGTATCATCTGGCAGTACCCCAGGCTCCGTCAGTGAGGTATCATCTGACAGTACCCCAGGGTCCGTCAGTGAAGTATCATCTGGCAGTACCCCAGGGTCCGTCAGTGAAGTATCATCTGGCAGTACCCCAGGGTCCGTCAGTGAAGTATCATCTGGCAGTACCTCAGGGTCTGTCAGTGAGGTATCATCTATCATCTGGCAGTACACAAGGGTCAGTCAGTGAGGTATCATCTGGCAGTACCCCAGGCTCCGTCAGTGAGGTATCATCTGGCAGTACCCCAGGCTCTGTCAGTGAGGTATCATCTGGCAGTACCCCAGGCTCCGTCAGTGAGGTATCATCTGGCAGTACCCAGGCTCCGTCAGTGAGGTATCATCTGGCAGTACCCCAGGGCCCGTCGGTGAAGTATCATCTGGCAGTACCCCATGGTCTGTCAGTGAAGTATCATCTGGCAGTACCCCAGGGTCCGTCAGTGAAGTATCATCTGGCAGTACCCCAGGGTCCGTCAGTGAGGTATCATCTGGCAGCACCCCAGTCCGTCAGTGAAGTATCATCTGGCAGTACCCCAGGGTCTGTCAGTGAAGTATCATCTATCATCTGGCAGTACCCCAGGGTCCGTCAGTGAAGTATCATCTATCATCTGGCAGTACCATCTATCATCTGGCAGTACCCCAGGGTCCGTCAGTGAGGTATCATCTGACAGTACCCCAGGGTCCGTCAGTGAAGTATCATCTGGCAGTACCCCAGGGTCCGTCAGTGAAGTATCATCTGGCAGTACCCCAGGGTCCGTCAGTGAAGTATCATCTGGCAGTACCCCAGGGTCTGTCAGTGAGGTATCATCTATCATCTGGCAGTACACCAGGGTCCGTCAGTGAGGTATCATCTGGCAGTACCCCAGGCTCCGTCAGTGAGGTATCATCTGGCAGTACCCCAGGCTCCGTCAGTGAGGTATCATCTGGCAGTACCCCAGGCTCCGTCAGTGAGGTATCATCTGGCAGTACCCCAGGCTCCGTCAGTGAGGTATCATCTGGCAGTACCCCAGGCTCCGTCAGTGAGGTATCATCTGGCAGTACCCAGGCTCCGTCAGTGAGGTATCATCTGGCAGTACCCCAGGGCCCGTCGGTGAAGTATCATCTGGCAGTACCCCAGGGTCCGTCAGTGAAGTATCATCTGGCAGTACCCCAGGGTCTGTCAGTGAGGTATCATCTGGCAGTACCCCAGGGTCCGTCAGTGAAGTATCATCTATCATCTGGCAGTACCATCTATCATTTGGCAGTACCCCAGGGTCCGTCAGTGAGGTATCATCTGGCAGTACCCCAGGGTCCGTCAGTGAAGTATCATCTGGCAGTACCCCAGGGTCCGTCAGTGAAGTATCATCTGGCAGTACCCCAGGGTCCGTCAGTGAAGTATCATCTGGCAGTACCCCAGGGTCTGTCAGTGAGGTATCATCTATCATCTGGCAGTACACCAGGGTCCGTCAGTGAGGTATCATCTGGCAGTACCGCAGGCTCCGTCAGTGAGGTATCATCTGGCAGTACCCCAGGCTCCGTCAGTGAGGTATCATCTGGCAGTACCCCAGGCTCCGTCAGTGAGGTATCATCTGGCAGTACCCCAGGCTCCGTCAGTGAGGTATCATCTGGCAGTACCCAGGCTCCGTCAGTGAGGTATCATCTGGCAGTACCCCAGGGCCCGTCGGTGAAGTATCATCTGGCAGTACCCCAGGGTCCGTCAGTGAAGTATCATCTGGCAGTACCCCAGGGTCTGTCAGTGAGGTATCATCTGGCAGTACCCCAGGGTCCGTCAGTGAAGTATCATCTATCATCTGGCAGTACACCAGGGTCCGTCAGTGAGGTATCATCTGGCAGTACCCCAGGGTCTGTCAGTGAAGTATCATCTGGCAGTACCCCAGGGTCCGTCAGTGAAGTATCATCTGGCAGTACCCCAGGGTCCGTCAGTGAGGTATCATCTGTCAGTACCCCAGGGTCAGTCAGTGAAGTGTTATCTGGCAGCACCCCAGTCCGTCAGTGAAGTATCATCTGGCAGTACCCCAGGGTCCGTCAGTGAAGTATCATCTATCATCTGGCAGTACCCCAGGGTCCGTCAGTGAAGTATCATCTGGCAGTACCATCTATCATCTGGCAGTACCCCAGGGTCCGTCAGTGAGGTATCATCTATCATCTGGCAGTACCCCAGGGTCCGTCAGTGAGGTATCATCTATCATCTGGCAGTACCCCAGGGTACGTCAGTGAAGTGTCATCTGGCAGTACCCCAGGGTCCGTCAGTGAAGTATCATCTGGCAGTACCCCAGGGTCCGTCAGTGAAGTATCATCTGGCAGTACCCCAGGGTCCGTCAGTGAAGTATCATCTATCATCTGGCAGTACCATCTATCATCTGGCAGTACCCCTGGGTCCATCAGTGAGGTATCATCTATCATCTGGCAGTACCCCAGGGTCCGTCAGTGAAGTATCATCTGGCAGTACCCCAGGCTCCGTCAGTGAGGTATCATCTGGCAGTACCCCAGGCTCCGTCAGTGAGGTATCATCTGGCAGTACCCCAGGCTCCGTCAGTGAGGTATCATCTGGCAGTACCCCAGGCTCCGTCAGTGTGGTATCATCTGGCAGTACCCCAGGCTCCGTCAGTGAGGTATCATCTGGCAGTACCCCAGGCTCCGTCAGTGAGGTATCATCTGGCAGTACCCCAGGCTCCGTCAGTGCGGTATCATCTAGCAGTACCCCAGGGTCTGTCAGTGAGGTATCATCTATCATCTGGCAGTACCCCAGGGTCTATCAGTGAGGTATCATCTGGCAGTACCCCAGGGTCCGTCAGTGAGGTATCATCTGGCAGGTACCCCAGGCTCCGTCAGTGAGGTATCATCTGGCAGTACCCCAGGGTCCGTCAGTGAGGTATCATCTATCATCTGGCAGTACCCCAGGGTCTATCAATGAGGTATCTGGCAGTTCCCCAGGGTCCGTCAGTGCGGTATCATCTGGCAGTACCCCAGGCTCCGTCAGTGAGGTATCATCTGGCAGTACCCCAGGGTCCGTCAGTGAGGTATCATCTGTTTACTAAAACTATAATTTAAGGGTTGTACTATTTTTACTATTTTTCAATACATGATTTTATGTTTCCAACTTCCAGAGTCCTCCCACCACTAAGACGGAAAGCTGACGGTGTACATGATTTTATGTTTAAAGCTGACGGTGTACATGATTTTATGTTTAAAGCTGACGGTGTACATGATTTTGTTTCGATTTTGAATGCTTATTTAGTTTGGAAGTTGCCGTGCTGATTTTTTTAGGAATGGTTTTGACATATTACAGTGTTACTTTAAGAAATGAGCGTCAGGAAGTCATGTGATTATTCCTTAACTTTTAAATTTTCTGTGTTTGTTACCTTGCAGCGTCTTATGAGGTCTTTTATGATAGTCAAAATAAAAGAGCTTGTTTTATAAAATAAACGGCAGTGTGTGTTTGCTGTGACTGTGTATCATTTTATTCATTTGTTTGTTTTTTCCCGGCTGTTTTATCATTTTTCCAGATCTTTTAGACCTTCAGATAACTTCAGAGTTGACATCCCATGGACCATCCACATCAGACAGAAAATATCAGGGTGGATACTGTAATCAACAGCTTCCTTTTTCCCAGTTTGCATATTCTGAGATTTATCTGTGCGTGATATTAAGCATTATGCAGGGATTTGCTATGCCCAGTCCCCCACTCCTAAAACAAAGGAACATCCAGTGCCAAGAAACTAAGGACCAGAGTGAAATGCAGCAGTGCCACGGGTCATGTGACCCAACAGTCAGGCACTCCAAGACAGTGAAATTAATCCATAAACACACCTGCCGTTAACGGCATAGATAAAATATGTGTAAGTAGGAGGTAGTCTGCACAGTACAGTATCAGACCAAATATCAGACTGATGTAACTCCTGGACCTGGCCATGCCCAACAGCTAACATCTAATTTTCTACCTTCCCATTTTTTTTATTCCCCCTCTCCACTCATCTTCCACCTTCCTCTATCGTCCTACAAACTTGAATCCTTCTATTCTCATCCCACAAACCCCTCTGCTTAGTATGGCATCAAACAGTCAGAAATTAGCTCTCTCTGAACTTCTTAATGTAACACAACATTCCCTACAACTAACTATTGATTCTATTTCTGCCTTATTTACTTAATGTGCTCTTTCAAGTTATCAGCTCTCCTCTTCAAAACATAAAATGTCTCTGTTTAATAACGATTACAAAATTTGTACAGATATTTTGTAAACATCCTAATGTAAATAAGTATGGACATAAACTCACAATTCTGTGTGTTTTATACTGTCTGTTTTTATACTTTATCCTTTCATTTGATTATGTTAACTGCTTTTGTATTTTATTGTCACTGTTGGAGCTTTTCTCTCTGGACCTACGCTGAAAATGGGTTTCTGACCCAGTCAGACTTTCCCGGTCACCAAATGTCAATAAATAAATAAATAATTAAATATAAGTTACCAACAAGTACAGGAGACTGCATTGAATGTGCTTAGTGTTTCTTGTTCTGGTCTAAATTTTTGGAGTTATTTTGGGGAAAGTATGCATTATTAATTTGTTGTTCATTTTTCTCTGTTTGAAGGGGGAAGACATTTGCTTCACGTTAAGAAACAAGAACTGCCTGCCATGCTGGGACAAATGTTGCTGGATCTCTGTACTCTTAATATGGCACAGAGCAACAGACAAAGTCCATTTCTGGGCCAGAAAAGGAAAACTTCGCTTTAACAAGCTGTGCTTGCGTTGGCTATGTAGTTTCAAAAGAAAAAATATCAAGTGCAATCAGTCACATTTTGTTTTTCCCTACTTTTTAAAGGCAGTTTTACTGCACTATATTTTAACACGTTCAGTATTCCCGTGAGGGACGCACTTCAAAATGTGTCACATTCCTTTGTATTTGAATTTGGATGTTTTCTGTATTATAGTACAAATAAGGTGTTGGGAACTGCAATAAAGTTGCTCTTTTGTGTAAGAAATGCCTTTTCCAGCTCTATTTAAACAGAAGCTTGATTTATATGTACTTATGTTTTCATATGGTAATATTTTACTGCCGCAGGGTAACGCCCATTACAGTGTGTATACTGCTTTTATTCACTCTGCAGCCAGCTGCATACTTCTCTGCATGCTGTGTACATAGCTTACTTGTCTGGACTAGTTTACATAAAAGACAGTGTGGCCATATGCACCATTAATGATTACATATTTCTTCAGAAATGCAGTGTTTTAGCCTGCTTGACTCTCGTGATGGTCGGCCTGAATCTGTAGCATGTTTGCACTTGCTGAGTCAGCATTGCACTCAGAAAAGCTGAGATGTGTGCATCACTGAGCAGACAAATGTATAGCTGCAGGTCACTTTCCCCTGAATGGTGTGGCGTGCAAAAATCCCGATGGACAGATGACTGGGAAAATGTGAAGTAGTGAACAGTCAAATTGTTTTGCAGATGGTGAATGTCAGGTGACTCAACAGCATGTTATCTAGCTACCTTTCCTGTAGGAAATCATCAGTCTGTATTATTTCAGCCATTAAAGCTGCACTAGTTGTGTAATTGCACTTGCAGTCCATCCATGAGGATGGGAACCTGGACTAGACCTTGCACAGGGTAGTGTCACTTCCACATCGATGCTGTTTAAGGAAAATAGTAAATGTTTATAATCTGTTTAGCTCTGATAGTTTTAAGTTTTCTATTGGAAGGGCAACCAAAATAAAGTGGACTTTAGTGACATATCATTACAGTTTGGAGATCTCTGAGTAGTCATCTGTCCTCTGAGAGGAACGGCAGATGAAGTCAGGGATGTTCATTGTAGTGTTTCCTTTTGCAGTCCTTACTTTTAGTTTACCTGCCTGCAGCTATCCAGAGTGGTCATTCCAACTTCCAGAGTATTACTTCCTCTTCCCTAAAGTTCCCAGTCAGGGTCCTCCCACCACTAAGACAGAAAGCTGGAGGTATAAAATGTGCATGAACTTCGGCATCTTCAGATCTTTCTTGCTGTGCAGTATTGGATACTGTATGTTTTGTAACTCTTGTCAGTTCATCAGTCATCTTGCTTCCAAGAGCTAGATAAGTACTCCATAGGGGATTTTTTCAGTGTGATTGCTAATGTTTGATTCTTGTATCTTTTTTAGAAAATATTTATTTAACATATTTACAAAATATGCACAGAAAGGAAGACATTAAACATCATGTACTGTTAGTACTGTGTTAGGAACACATTGATTCATCAAGGTAATCTTGTACAATTGACACATTGAGTCTTGGTGTTTCAGTAGCAACATTTCAAGGCTATCCCAATTTATAGATGTTATCTTGATCACTTCTTTTTCAGTTTTACGTAGTGTTGATGTTAAATTTAGGAATTGAATTTGATTTCCAGTTACGTTTCTACTTACTGCCAAAAGAAAGAAAAAAGGTTTTGTTC